>NC_140489.1:79237622-79722847 GCF_964271855.1 Acomys minous
TTTATTCATACAAATGATGTATCTTTCCACTTGTTATCACTTATCAACTCTTAAAACAGTACCCAATTTCTTGTGGTGTCTCAGAGACATTGTGCTTTCCCAGTGCCACACATGCAGTAAGCCATATTCTATCACATACGCAGTGCAGTACCTTGTTTCTATCCTTCTTATTTTTTCTAACAGGCCCACTTCCTGGGTCTCTACATAAACATCACATTACTTATGAAATAGTAAAATATTGAAATATTTATACAGTCACATTACCATATATTGTACCATCAGATGCATTTTTAATGCTGAGTTTGTAATAGGCTGAGCCACTCTTAAAAACACAGGAAAAAAAATCTCCTGACTAATACTAGTAAGTGTTATCCAGAGATACAGGAGCAATATAAAAGATTTAAACACAGAATACTAAGGTTTTACTTGTATGAGTGTTTAGGTTGCACGGGTGATCTGTGGGATACAAAGAGGAGGCCCGCGAAGGCCATGGTTCCAGTCCAAACACAAGGCCCGAGATCCAGAGGAGTCGCAACTACAAGCCTTAGTCTAAAGGCTTAAACAAGGAGCACCAATATGTGATTATATAAAAGCCGATGTATGTTTCAGCTAGAGCAGAGAAAGGTCACACTTCCTCCATACTTTGAGGATATTCATGAGTTCACTGAGTCATGTTATGACCTTCCCTCATTGAACAAAAATGACCTTTACTCATCCTGCCAATGAACATATAAATTTCTTCAATAAATATAAGACATCCAAAAACTACGCTTCAACTATCTGAGTATCCTTTAACCCAATCAAGGAGATGCGTAAAATCAGTTATCACAGCATTCAGTAATAAGATCACATTCTTTGAAATTTCCAACTCTTCAAAATAAGCAGACTTGGTAAAGACTTTTTAGAGACACTCCCCTTGGAAGGAGATTTAGAGAATCAGTAGGCAGCATTTTTCCTTACTTTTGGATAGTTACCAATTCTCTAATCTTGGTATTAAAAGTAACACTTCAACCACGTTCTTATCCAGGATTAAATAAATGGGGGGATTTTTTTGTAGGCAAAGGCCTCTTCTAAGAAGCACTCTATGAATTCTAAATATACCGTTTTATTCTTCTAAATGATATATGCCAGTAGGAACTACAAAGAATGAGAAATTTTAAGACACAACTCTGAAGAAGACAGTATGACATTTTTCTTTTTTATTAATTAATTGATTAATTCACTTTGGATCCCTATCAAAGCTTCCCTTCCTTCCTTATTCAGTTGAGGGACATCTAGGTTGTTTCCAGTTTCTGGCTATTACAAATAAAACTGCTACAAACATAGTGGAGCAAGTGTCCGTGTGCTGTGGTGGAGCATCTTTTGAGTATATTTGCCCAGGAGTGGTATAGCTGAGTCTTGAGGTAGGTCGATTCACAATTTTCTGAGGAACTCCTATGTTGCTTTTCAAAGTGCCTGTACAAGTTTGCACTCCCACCAGCAACAGATGCTCCACTTGCTCTGCATCCTTGCCAGCATGTGCTGTTGCTTGAGTTTTTGATCTCTTGGCCATTCTGTTGGGTATAGGATGGAATCTCAGAGTCATTTTGATTTCCATTTTCTGATGACTGTTGAGATCTGCTTCAGCCTTTAGTGTAGAATAATTATAGCGATTATGTTTTTTAAGTTTTCAGGCTCTACCTGCCTGAGAGCTTGATTAGCCTTTTACTTATACTTCGATACTTGCTGAATGTTCTGCTTGAATTAATGATATATGTTCTACTTAAACAAAACCACAATATCCTGCTATGTTCCTTTCTTCCAGAACGGTGGGGAACTGGAAAGTCCCCAAAACTATATCCTAGCCAATCAGCTTAAAATGCTTTGTCTAGCTACCTGGACACAATGTATTTGGAACAAAATTGATTTTTCTTGTGTTTAGCTAGTCAAAATGATGTAATTTTGCATCCCCATGCTTCCCATTTGGTTGCATGGCTGTTGCCTGGTTACTGTTGTTCTTATAAAAAGCCCTGCCTTGCGCTGTAGAGATGGCTCAGAAGTTAAGAACTCTGATTCTTCTTCCAAAGGTCCTAAGTTCAATTCCAAGCAACCACATGGCAGCTCACAACCATCTGCAATGAGATCTGGTGACTTCTTCTGGCTTGCTGGATCACATGCAGGCAGAATATTAAATAAATAAATAAATAATAAATAAATAAATAAATAAATATTTTTAAGCCCTGCCTTAAAAACATGTTGACATCACAGTTAGGCTCCCAAGTCCTTTCTGTTGCCCTGATTGCAATCAGCCTTGTCTTGGTGGGGGGGGCAGGGAGGTGTTCACTCAATAAACCATCCATATCTCATTGACGTTGGTGCTCGAGTGGCTTGTGACAGTTCTTGTGCCACAACAATGACTACGGACATTGAACATTTCTTTTATTTTTCTCCACTTTTAAAATTATGTTTCTTTTTAACATATACATTTATTATATTACACATAAATAAAATAAGCTACATACAGCAGGAAGAACCACAAAACAATCATATAAATGTTACAGTCATAGTGATTTGGCTATTTGTATTTGGCCAACTTGAAATAAACATCTTTCCTATCTTGTTGAGTCTAAATGAAATGAGCCTAACTAATTCCGAATGAAAATCAATATCTATCATATCTCATCTCTATTAACTTAAAACAACTATCTACATCTAAAAACGTCTTAACCCCTAACCAACTAAGCTTAATTGTGTGACTAAACTATCTTGTCTTCAACCTCATGAGAGACTTGAGGAGGAATAAAACTTAATTACCTGAGTAAACCAGAAATGCAGGTTAGCAGCTTCCAAAATGAAAAAACGACTGAGACAGTTTACTGCCTGAGCAGTCACCCAAAATTCTCTATAACATTGGAACATCATCTCCAGCTTTCTAGCCCAATATATCTGACAGACATATTTGTGAGACAGGGACTATTGAAGACTTGCTTACCCTGTCTTGGCATTTGGCTGTCAACTCTGCCTGCATCCAAGCTTGCCCATTTTTAGGCAGAATTCTGTCTGTGGCCGAAATGAGGACATTTTGCCCATTTGCTGATTTGCCATATTTGAAGCCATCTCCATAAGGAGGTTCTTTGATGCTCATCATCTTCTTTGAGGTAGGCTGGGTGTTGCCAGGAGTTAACTTGTCTTGTTATCAAAGAATCTCTAGATTAATTTTAAAAACATATTTAAATGCCATATTCTGTATGTCTATGAGGCTTTTGAAGACCTTATTTAACTATTTTACCTTATGTATCTATAGAATCATATCTATCTGTTAGACATAGGTTATATATTCTTCTGATAAAATTAGACTAGTATTTTTTCATATACATTTATATTATTACACATATATCCAATAAAATACCTATAGCAAGAAGAACCATGACCCAATCAGGAATTATATAAATGTTACATTCTTAGTGTTTTGGCTACTTGTATTTGACAGCCTTGAAGAAAACATCTTTCCTGTCTTGGTGCATCTAAAATTCTGAATGTAAATCAATCTCTATCACATTTTGTCATTATCAACTTAAAACACCTATCTAGACCTGAAACCATCTTAACTTCTAAACAACTAAGCTTCATTGTAAAACTAAGCTACCTGGTCTTCAGCTACATCAGAAACTTGAGAAGCAATAAAGTTGATTACCTGACTATGCCAGGAAAGCAGGTTAGTAACTTTCCAAATTAGAAGATGACTGAGACAGTTTGTTACCTGAATAGTCACCCAAAACTCTCTGCAACATTGGAGCATCTTCTTCAGCCTCTGGCCCAATGTATCTGACAGACATATTTGTGAGGCAGGAGCTATTGAGGACTTGCTTACCCTGTCTTGGCAGTTTGGCGATTGACTCTGCCTGCATCCTACTTGGTCGTGGTGAATGATATTTTTGGTGTGTTCTTAGATTTGGCTTTCAAGTATTTTGTTGAATATTTTTGTGTTAATGTTCATAAGAAAAATTGGTCTGAAATTCTCTTTCTTTGTAGAGTCTTTCTGTGGTTTAGGTATCAAGGTGACTGTGGCCTCATAGAATGAGTTTGGTAATGTTCTGTTTCTATTTTGTGGAGTAGATTAAAGAGAACTGGTATTAGGTCATATTTGAAGGTCTGGTAGAATTCTGCACTGAATCCATCAGGCCCTGAGCTTTTATTGGTTGGGAGACTTTAGATGACTGCCCCAATTTCCTTAGGAGATAGAGGACTATTTGATTTAGTTACCTGATCTTCATTCAATTTTTGTAGTTTATATCTATCAAGAAAATTGTCTATTTCATTTGGGTTTTCAAATTTCGTGGCATACAGGCTTTTGAAGTACAACCTAATGATTCTTTGGATTATGTCTCTCTTTTCATTTCTGATTTTGTGGATTTAATTACTCTCCTTTTACCATATAGTTATTTTGGCTAACCATTTTTCTATCTTGTTGATTTTATAAAAAAAAAAAAACAACTCTTGGTTTTGTTGATTCTTTGAATTGTTCTCTTTGTTTCTATTTTATTTATTTCAGCCCTGAGTTTGATGATTTGCAGGCATCTACTGCTCTTTGGTGAGTCTGCTTCTTTTTGTTCTAGAGTTTTCAGGTGTGTTGTTAAGTTGGTAATATAGGAGCTCTCCAATTTCTTTATAAAGGCACTTAGGGCTATGAATTTTCCTCTTAGCACTACTTTCATTGTGTCCCATAAGTTTGGGTATGTTGTGCCTTTGAATTCATTGAATTCATTGAATTCATTCCCTACTCAGATATGCTTGAATATGGCGTTGTTCTGTTTCCATGAGTTTGTAGTCTTTCTCTTGTTTTTGTTGTTATTGAGTTCCAGCTTTAATGCATGGTGGTCTGATAGGATGCAAGGGATTATTTTGATCTTTTTGTGTCTGTTGAGGTTTCCTTTGTGACCAAGTATATGGTCAATTTTGGAGAATGTTTTGTGAAGTACTGAAAATAATGTGAATTCTTTTGTATTGTCTGAAAAGTTCTGTATATATCAGTTAGGTCCATTTGGTGAATGACATCTATTAGTTTCCAAATGCTTTTTTTCATGGATCATAGAATTTCAATACTCAAAGGAATCTTATGAGCCATATAGTTCAATCTTTGAATTTTAATGAGGCCCAGAAAAAAAATTTTCTAATCACTTTGTCTACTGTGGTTCTAGATACTAAATTATAACACAAGACTTTGGATTCTGACTTCAATTTTGTAGTTTTTTTTATTCTGTGTGGCTTCATTAAAAGAATGAAAGATTACAATCTCTGGTGTTTAAAATATTTTTATCCTTAGAAAACATATATTTATTTTAATGGTTAAAATAGTTTGTTTTATCAATATAAAATTTATATTTCAGGAAACACCTCAAAGTCTACAAATTATAACTACAACATAACTTTTTTCACAATCTTGTGTTTTAATGCATCTTCTACTTTCCCTCTATAAATTCTTTCATCACTTTTATGAAATTTACTCTTAATACACCTTATAGTTTGAAATTTATTAAGAAAAGATGTTATGGTGTAAGCCCAGCAACTCTGATCTCTGCTCTGTCCCATGTGCTCTCCAGTTTCCAGGTCACAGCTCTGCCTGCATTCCCAGCTACATAGAACACATTCTATGCTTGGACATTTTTCTGATATTGTGAGAGTCAAAACATAATTTGATAATTCTGATAAAAATCTGATACTTGTTAAATATGTTCATCAGTATTTGCTCTACAGATAATATACTCTGCCTACTTTTATCTCTAAACTGATTATCATTGCTAGAGCACTTAGTTATAGCTCATCGCAAGTGCTCATGGCCATCATTTCCTTCCACATCATTCACAAAGCATACTTCTCTAACTTTCCTTCAGTTTGAAATACATAGAATATACATTCCTGAAGCGGCCTGAAGATCAGCATTCTACTGAGTTCCCCAAATTGTGTATGTGTGTGTGTGTGAACATGAATAACTGAACACATGCCATAGTGTTCATGTGGAGGAAAGATGGCAGGTTTCAGATCTATCCACTGTGTGTGTCCCAAGAATCAAACTCAATTTGTCAGGTTTGGCAACAAGTGCCTTAACCTGCTAAGCCCTCTTACTGGCCCTTTCATAACTTCTTTCTTGACTTTTTAATAGTATATTCTTATGTCTTTCTGGCCTCAGGTTTATACCATATGAAGTTCTTCATCATGACTTCACCACTTCAAAGGCATTTTAAACAAATAAAATAAATATCAGACCTAAGGATTTCAGAATAAAGGATTGTGCTTAGTGTACCAAATGAGAGACTGCTTATCCAAGTTAAATCTTGGGAATGTGTGTATTATTTACTAGTATAATATATGGATTGCCTAAATGTTATTTATTAGTAACATCAACAACCCTTAAAAGAAAAGGTTCATATATGACTTGTTTGCAAACTGTTGTATTCAGACATTAACAAGTCATATCTGCTGCCTAAGTCTTAAGACATTGCTATGAAGCTGAGTGTGGTGGCACACATCTGCAATCCCTGCACTCAGAGAGGTAGAGGCAAGTGGATCTCTGTGAGTTCAAGGTCAGCCTGGTCTACAAAGTCGATGACAGCCAATGCTACACAGAGTAACCCTGTCTCAAAAAGGGGGGAGCATTGTTATAAGACAATTTCATCATGAATTGTTCTTTTCTTTCTTTTACCGCTCTTTAGACTTGTCTCCATTCAGGTTTGCAATGAAGAATTCCCCATCTCTGAAAGGTGAGACAGAATTCCTTTCTAGAAGAGCTGCATTTATCTCAATGAGTCACTAAGGTTCATCTCTACTACCAAGTGCACATTATTACCCTTTATTCAGTATGATATGCTGAGTCCATAAACGTCAGAGACTGTCTGTTCCTTCACCTCAGCTCTGACAGATGTACCTGCTATTTCCAACCCAGCGACTTGGCTATAAAGCTTGGGACTTCTACATTTATAAGGGCACCCACCACTGCTGGATTTTGATTATGGCATTGTTTTTCAAATGTACCTCCAGAAATGAAAGGTTGTGTCACCAAATCTCCAAGCCCCCTAACTCATCCTGTTTGCTTATATGTTGCATTTTCTCAGCTGCACTGTAGCAGCCAATGTAGGAAGAGACAACAGAGGGATCTGGAAGCACATTCAGCTTGCCTACTGGCCTAAGCTTTCTCCTGAAGGGTTCTTAGAATTGTGTCTTTGTTCCAAGCTTCCTCAGCAAGAACTCTTTTCTTTTACATCAGTTGTTAGAGGTAATAAAATAATGTCCAGCCTACATGATGCACTTTTTGTGAACTGAGGAGAAAAAAAAGTTTAAGAACTTTGAAGAAAGTATCTAGGAGAAGTTAGAGATCTATTCCTTTGAAAATTCTAAAATGTTCAATTGAACAACTGTTGTGGCTTGGATATGAAATATTCCCCATAAATTCTTGTGTTTATGCACTAATCCTAGCTCATAATGCTATTTTGGGAGGTTGTGGGGCCTTTAAATGGTAGGACTTTGCTGGGAGAAGTAGACCACTGGGGGAAAGGTTGAGTGTGAGGCATAGTCCAACCCTACTTTGGACCCAATTTCCCTTCTTCTTGACCTGGATAAGATATAAAAAGCATTGGCCACACTCTTCTGCTCCCAATAGAAATGTCATTCTACATTCTCCCTTCCATGATAGAGGACATCCCCTGGAACCACGAGTACAAACAATAAACTACTCCCAAAATTTATTTCATCGGGTAATAGTACAGAAAGTTATTCCTGGAAAGTGAGATGTCACCTATTGTTGAAATACCTGGCTGTGTGGTTCTTAGGTCTCTGAGAATGGCTTGCAGGAGGACTATGGAAGAGTTCACTACTGCTTCTATTGCCCTAGACATGTGACTGGCTGAGCTTCATGAGCCTTTCCCTGCCTCCCAGAGAGTGTTTCATCTGAAGAGTACGTTACAGTTCAGAAGAAAGTGAGTGGCAGACCAAATGGATTTAGCATTATGATAATGCCACCAGCATATGGAGACCAGGGGCAGAATTATGAAGGAGAAATAAACATGTATTTTGTTTAGATCCCAAGTGTGGGATGAGCAACAGACTTGTGAGAGAGCAGGTGATGTTTATCCCGTTAGAAGTTGAACCAGTTTGTAAGGGAGCTTGGCTGTTACCAGCTGAAAAATATCCTTGAACAAATTCTGAGAGGAGGTATAAATGTGAGCCCAAAACAGGAAGTATGTTCTTTGGAGACTTGGGATTGAGTGTCTGTTCATCGCTGGCTTTTGAGAACTGCTCCAGTGAAGGCTTTGGGGTTCCAGGCTTTGGCTGCTGCTCCAGGCTCCAGCTGAGGTTCGGGTTCCAGTTGCTCCACGTTCCAGCAGAAGAAATCCTGCTGACAGCATCAGGAGAGTCATTCCTGGGAACTGATACTCAGAAGGTTTCATTTTTGTGTTCTTTAATCTTCTTTTCTTTAGGTTTATGCTAGTTGGGTTATAAGGGAGGTACACCCCTTTGATAAGTTCATAATAAAATATAATTGTCCCCTGGATGGGGAGGCCTGGCGGCACTCAGAGGAAGGATAGCAACTTAACAAGAAGAAACTCGATACTCTAAGAGCATATATAGGGGAGGAGGTTGCCCTCAATCACAGACATAGGGGAGGGGAGAAGGGGGGATGTGGGAGGGAGGGAGGAATAGGAGGAAACAAGGGAAGGGCTAACAATCGAGATGTAATATGAATAAATTAATAAAAAAAACAAAAAAAAAGAAATTTGAGCCTGTACACATAATAAATAAATACATAAATAAATAAATCTTTTTTAAAAAAGAAATAGGGATGAAGGAAGGAAGGGAGAAAGGAAGAAAGTGCCCCAAAAGATGCCAAGGAGTTCATTTTGTGTTGGCCATCTATCTACTCCTAGGCTTGGGCCCCGCCCTTTAGAGTGGTTTGTTTTCCCAGTAAAACTTCACTGGAAAAAATTAATTTTCATTCGCAAGTGGTTATCAGTGGGATATAGTCTCTGGGTTAGAGAAGAGGACTTGTGTCCATTTTTCCACTCAGTGCTGGGACCACATCTGGCCCAGATCTATGCAGGTCCTACACATGCTGCTACAGTCCATGTGACTTCACATTCATATGTGTGTCAAACCTGCTGTGTTTAGAAGGCACTGTTTCCTTGGTGTCCTCCATCTCTGCCACCACCACCACCACCACCCCTCTCTCTCTGGCTTATAATCTTCTGCCTTCTCTTCTACAGGGTTCCCTGAATCCAAATAGGAAACATTTGGTGGAGATATCCCATTTAGAACTAGAAATACTCTCGCTGTCTGGCTGTGGGTCTCTGTTTTGTTCGCATCTACTCCAGAAGGAAGCTTCTCAGATAATGGCTGAGCAAGGAGCTGATCTGAGTATAGCAGAATGTCATTAGTAGTCATTTTGTTGCTACGTTCCCTTAGCAGAACAATATTATTTCATTTCCCCTCAATTCCTATTTGATCTCAGGTTCTTGGCCACCAGAGCAGTGTTGAGGATGAGTTTTTAACTTCTGTGGTTATACAGATTATAATTTGTTTATTGAAGACTTAGTGGTTAGCATTCACATATGAGTGAATGCATACCGTATTTGTCTTTCTGGGTCTGGGATACCGCATCAGGATGATATTTTTCTAGTTGCATCAATTTACCTGTGAATTTCATATTTTCATTTTTAATCACTGAGTAATATTTAATTGTGTACATGTACAACATTCTTTTTATCTATTCTTCCAATGGGGAACATCTAGGTTATTTCCAATTTCTGGTTACTATAAATAAAGCAGTGATGAGCATGCTTGAGAAAGTGTCTCTGTGGGTATATGCTCAATATTCGTATAGCTGGATCTTTTTTTTAACTTTTTGTTGATTCTTTGCAAATATCACATTACGTACCCTAATACGTAATACCCTCCATAGCCACGTGCTGCCTTTGTAACATTTGCCAAAAAAGAAAACAAGCAAATGAATCTTGCCATGGAAGCTGCGGTGTGTCACACAGCATACCCTTCTGCCCAAAGAGTTTTTCTTGCAAATGTCCATTTCAGTGAATCGTTGGTTTTGTTCAAGGCCTGTGCCTTCTGCCATCACTACTGGATCCTCACTGGGATTTCTCTCAGACATCCTGTTGTTGCCCTGTGTTATGTACATCTTGCAGCTGTGGATCTGCAGGACCAGCCCCTTCATGTGCTCCAGCAGTTCGTAGATGGGGTAACTACTGGGGTGGGCCAACCCAAAGCCCTGGAGCTGAGCTTGGATGGTAGCTCAGTTGGTCAGCCTAACATCTCCCCCACACCCACGCCACCTGGGCCAACTCTCCCACCTGCCACAGTTGGCAAAGTGTGAAGGGGGAAGAGGAAGGGGCGGCATCTCCCATTTGCCCATGCCAATGGGCAAAGAAGGTGGATCCATTTCTCTTGCACTCACACCCTTAGTCCCAGCCTCCCACAACCACCACAACCAGGGTCAGATCTACTGTGCTTCCCAGGTGAGGCGAGGACCCGTGCTCTCCCACGTACTATAGCTGGTGAGGGGTGGGACAGCTCTCATGCTCTCATGCCCTTGAGGCTACCTCTCTTACAGTGTCCAGGTGAGGGACAGGGCCAGCTCTCTCAAGTACTGCAGCACATGAGGAACAAGACCAGGTATAGCTGCATCTTGAGGTAGATCAATTCCCATCTTTTTGAGGAACTGTCACACTGATTTCCATAGTGACTGTACAAGTTTGCATTTACCCTAGACACAGATGAGTGTTCCCCTTACTCCACATCCTTACCAGTGTGACCTATCATTTGTCTTAATGATTTTAGCCATTCTGATAGGTTTAATATGAAATTTCAAAGTAGTTTTGATTTGCATTTTCTTGATGGCTAAGGATGTTGAACATTTTTAAGTGTTTCTTAGCAATTTGAGTTTCCTGTATTAAGAACTCTCTGACTAGATATGTACCCCATTTTTAGTTGTTTAATTGTACCGCATTTTGTTTATTTGTTCATTTGTTTCTTGGTGACTAGTTTCTTGAATTCTAATACACTTTGGCTATTAGTCCTATATCAAACATGAAGTAGGCAAAAATCTTTTCCCATTCTGTAGGCTTCCACTTTGTCTGAATGATGGTGTCCTTTGCCTTACAAAAGCTTCCCAGTTTCATAAGGTTCAATTTATTAATTGTTGGTGTTAGTGATAATATTTTCTTCAATTTTGTTTAATATCTTAAAGATTTTCTTATACAAATCTTTTACTTGGTTGGTTAGAGTTGCCCCAGAGATACATTCTTAAGGTTATTGTGAAAGGTGATGTTTCCATGATTTCTTTCTATGTCTATTTATATATTTATTTAATATTTGCTTTTATATTGAAGAGCTTCTAATTTTGTGAGTTAATCTTGCATCCTGCTACTTTGATGAAAGGGATTTATTAAATTTCTCTTTAAGGACCTTATCATCTTTATAAAGTCAGTTTTAAAGTCTTTTTCTTCTGCTTCAGCTGTGTTGGAACTCAGGGTTTGCTGTAGTAGGATATCTAGGCTCTGGTATTGATAGGTTGCCCTAGATGTTGTTGATTATGTTCTTACAGTAAGATCTGGGCATCTTGATTTGGGATGATTATAGGTCTTGTGGCAATTTCTGGTTTGTCTTTGTTGGACACATGTTTTGTTCCTTGGTTTCTGTTTCCTCTCTGGTCTTCTGGCCTGTGTGGCCTGTGTGGCCTGTGGTAGAGTAAGGGTTTTGTGTCTCAGTTGGGGGCTGGAATTCAGGTGGCTGGCATAGCTTCTGGTCCAGGAAAGAGTCTCCATCTGAGTTGGAAGTTTTCTACTACAGAACTGGAGATAAAGTTGAAATGTCATCTTAGTGGATTTTTCCTTTGCAAAGTATGTAGTATCTTTCCCTAACTTTTCTTATTAGTTTTGGTTTGAAATCTGTTTTGTTAGATATCAAAATGGTCACACTGGCTTGTTTCTTAAGACCATTTTCTTGGAATTTTTTTCTATCCTTTTACCCTGAGGTGATGTGTATCATTGATGTTAAAGGATGTTTGTTTCTTGGGTGCAGCAGAATGATTGATCCTGTTTTCACATCCATTCTGTTAGTCTCTGTGTTTTTGTTAGGAAATTGAGACCATTAACGTTGAGAGTTATCAACGAGCACTTTTTATTAATTCCTGTCACTTGTTGTGGTGTGTGACTTTTCTGTTCACCTTCATATTTTGTTGTTCTGAGATTATTTATTCTTTGTGGGCTTTTTTGTGTGCTTAAGGTCTTCAGTTGAAGTATTCCTTCTGGTACCTTCTATAAAGCTGAATTTGTAGGCAAATATTGTTTAAATTGTGTATTATTGTATATTGCCTTTCTTTTTCCATCTACTGTGATTGATATTTTTGCTACATACAGTAGTCTTGGCTGGTGTCTATGGTCTCACGGAGTTTGTAAAATATCTTCCCAGGCCCTTCTTGTTTTTAGACTCTCCACTGAAAGGTCATGTGTAATTCTAATAATTCTTCCTTTATATGTTACTTAGTAACTTTTAATATTCATTCTTTGTTCTGTACATTTAGTATTTTGATTATATGTGCAATGGGGAATTCCTTTTCTGGTCCAGTCTGTTTGATATTCTGTACGCATTTTGTACCTTGATAAGCATCTCCTTCTTTATTTTAGAGAAATTTTCTTCTGTGATTTTGCTCAAAGTTTCTGTGACTTTCACTTGGGTTTCTTCTTTTTCTATTATTCCTATTATTCATATATTTGATGTCTTCATTGTGCCCAAGATTTCCTGAATATCTTATTCCTGGAGTGTTTTAGAATTAACATTTTCTTTGACCAAGGTATCCATTTCTTCTGTTTTGTTTCCAATGCCTGCAATTCTCTCTTCCATGTTTTGTTTCTGTTAGGGAGGCTTAACTCAGAGGTCCCTGATTGAATTTCTAAATTTTTCATTTTGTTTTTCTTCAGTTTGGGTTTTCTTTATTAATTCTATTTCCATTTTCATGTCCTCAACAGTGTTCTTCATTTCATTCTCCTGTTTGTGTTTTCATAGATTTCATTAATGGATTTACACATATTCTCTTCAAGGTCCTTGAGGATATGCAAAATAGGTCTTGTGCTTCAGCTATATTCCATTTCCCAGGGCCTAGAGTAGTTAGGTTGCTGGGTTCTGGTGGAGACATACTGCCCTGGATGTTATTGGTTGTGTTTTTATGCTGGTGTCTAGGCATCTGGGTTTAGGATGATTATAATTCTAGGTGTTCCTATCTGATCTTTGTTGTTGGGTGGGTGCCCCATGTCTTGTTGCCCTCTCTGGATCTTAGGAGCATGTGGGTGGCTATGGGTTGCTTGGTAGGGTGTGCTTCCAAGCCTCTACCAGGTGTGAACACTGTCAGGTCCTAGATAGAACTTGTTCATAGGTATTGGAAGTTGGCACATAGGAATAGGGATAGGGAGAAGAGTGAGTGTCTAAGAAAGGCCCACAAGAGGGAGTAACTTTGGGTCTGCTGTAGGAATCAGTGGTGCCCATGGGGAATGGAGAAAGAGAGGGAAAACAGGCCCCTGCACAAGGTCTGCTACAGGACTGGAGATAATAATCAGGGATTAGAATTAGAGGATGAAAGGACAGTGAAGATCAGCTACATGACTTTTTGGACAATATAGTCAGTGGGATTCCAGAGAAAGTGTCTTGTGTATTGGTGGATGAGAATGAGAGATAGCATGAGGAAGGAAGGCTGATCCTCTAGCCAGCATGGGTTCCCAAGGAAAACAGTGGTCTCTTCTGAATCACCAGACCAGTTGACCAGAACTACAGATTCTTAATACAAAATATCAAGCCACATGATAGAGTCTTTCAGAGACTCTCAAACTTTCCGCTGAAACTTCCCAAACCAAGACTTGGTCATCTGCATTGCTCTCAACATTCTTCCAAGTTTACACCAAACAGCTCACTTAGCTTTGAGCAGTCAACACCATCTCTAGCCCAAAGTTTAAATGCTTCCACAATCTTTCCCAAAATGCATGGTCAGGTGTGTCACAGCAGTACCCAACCATCTAGTGCCAATCATTATCCTAGTTGCAGTCCCTATTGCTGTGCTAAAACACCATGACCAAAAGCAACTTGGGAAAGAAACAGTTTGTTTCATTTTATAGCCTGTAAAACACCATGAAGGGAAGGCAGAGATGGAGCCCAAAGGAAATCTGAAGACAGGAACTGATTCAGAGGCCATAGAGGAGTGCTGCTTACTCACTTAGTACCCATGGCTTGTTCATGGTACTTTGTTATACCATCCAAGACCACAAACCCTGGTGTGGCACTGCCCTCAACCTACCTGCCGTAATACAGGCTATTCCTAATTGCTCACCCACATCAATCACCAATCAAGAAAATGCACCACACACTTGCCCACAGGTCAATCCAGTTGGGGGCATTTCTCAGTTGATGTGCCCTCTTCCCAAATGATTCCAGCTTGTATCAAGTTACCAAAAACTAAGCAGAAGACTACCTCTTGCGTAGCTTACAGATTTCAGAAATAGTGAATAGAAAATCCTCATGCATGAAGACACCAGCATGAATATTAAAGGGCATACTCATGATCCATAATGCTGTGAAATGCCATAGTAAAAACTTCAGTGCCGTTGGAAAGCCAAGTCCATGTGAGTTCTTAGCCATGTCTACCGAACCTACCTGCCACAACACATGCTATTCCTATTATTGTTGGCTGTGTACCAAAATCAAATGGTATGTGCTTATTTCTGAAGACACCCCATGCTTTGGCTTCAAGACATGACTGACACCAACACAGAAGCTCTCTTCCTGCTGTCTGACACTTACTATAATGGAAGGTATTATAGAGGGAACTCATAGAGAATTTTCACTGACAGTTCTTCTGGATTAAGGGCACTGCATGCTACATTACCAATGCCAGGCACCAAGACACACTGGTACAATAATGGTGTGACTAGCATGAGTGAAGCCAAATATTTCCCAATTATACTTAAGTTTTACTCAACAGGAGAAAACTGATATTAGGTTCTATAGTCCAGGACAAAGGTCCATTTGAGAGACCATTATTAATATTTGATAATCAGATAGGGTATGACTATCAAATTACCTTCTAAACATTTGTTTTGTTTGCTTTGGAGACTCATGACAAGTTAAGCTTTGGAGAGTAAATGACTCTTGTTGTAGGATACTTATCCTGTGCTCAGGAGTAACTACAAAAAAATTATCAGGGAGACCACCCCTCCAAGGGTCAGGAAACATTGTGGAAGAACGTGTAGAAAGTACCTAAGAGCCATACAAATGGGTGCACTATTTCCTACAAATTGAATATATATATACATACATACATACATACATATTCCCATAAAGCTTAAGAAAGTCAACAAATGTCAATATTTTCAGGCTCTGTCTCCAAGATAATAAAACTATCAAACCATTACCAGAGAGAGGAGCCCCCAGATAGTACTGATTCCAAGGTGTGCAAGAACTTCAGGATAGTAGTTTTGTGAGTTGTTTCCCATGCTGGCTAAACTCTCAGTGATGCAGCTTCATTTGGGATTATTTACTTATTCTGTCGCGAGTCTCTGTTTGGGTTGAACAGACATTTGCTCATATCACCAAAAGACTGAATCACACAATATTATTTCATACAATTGAAATATCTGTTTTAGGTTCTTTTTTCTTCCTCTCCTTCCTCTCTCTCTCTCTCTGTCTCTCTGTCTCTCTGTCTCTCTCTCTCTCTCTCTCTCTCTCTCTCTCTCTCTCTCTCTGTTTCTCTCTGTCTCTCTCTGTCTCTCTGTCTCTCTCTGTCTCTGTCTGTCTCTGTCTGTCTGTCTGTCTGTCTGTCTGTCTGTCTGTCTCTCTCTCTCTCTCTCTCTCTCTCTCTCTCTCTCTCTCTCTGTCTCTCTCTGTCTCTGTCTCTGTCTCTCTCTCTCTGTCTCTCTCTCTCTCTCTCTCTCTCTCTCTCTCTCTCTCTCTCTCTCTCTCTCTCTCTCTCTCCTTTCCTTTCCTCTTCTCTCCTCTCCTCTCTACTACTGGCTGATTGAAAATTGAAAATCATGAATTTTAAACAGGACCGTGTGAATTTTTGGATTGGGCTATAAATCACTGAACTTCAACTGAACCTGCTCAAAATCCAAAAATCTAATAAATATTGGACTGTTGGTTTTTATCCTTTCAACTGTGGCACCCCCTTTCCTATAGCACTCCTCTCTTTGACCACATGCGTTGTCACTTCCTTTCCCTGTATGTTTTGGAATGTGAACTCCTGTCTTTGCCAAGCAGGTTTAGTCAAGGTATGAACATTTATTTTATTTATTTGAATGTGTGTTTGTTAGCTCACCTTTGAGTATTTTTAAAACATTGACCAGAGACTGTCAGGTCACTTTACTGTCTCTAAGAATAAAAAGGTGGGCCTGGAGGTGGATGCCTTTTGTATCTTCTGACTCTAGATAAAAATTTCCTTCCATTAATACCAAATAATCATTTCATCAGAAATTTATGCTTGAATTAGCTCATTAACAAGTATCTGATTTTTCTGTGTCTATGTTTTTATTCAACTAACCTAAATTAGGCTCAGTGTACATCTTGGACCATATTCCTGGCACCCAAAATAGAAGAGCTGGTATATTGCTTGGTGGTACATATAAGATCAATCAATGACAATAACATTGCACTTGAGGCACAACAGCTCTTAACTTGCAAGTATGATGTCATGGTACCCACTACAGACAAAATGAAGTAGGAAAAATTTTCTGGAGTTGGTGTTAATTAAGATAAATCTGTAGGAAGAGAATAGTAAAGTGAAGCAGCATAAACTCAAGCAAAAAAAGGATGAAGAGCTTCATAACTTTGGAGAATAGAGTGGTTCAGCTTGGCTGGGAAAGAAAAGGGTTTCCCTAATAATTCACTTGTAAAATAATAAAAGTGGCTTGTGCCATATTTAAAAGGGACCTACAATAATACCAGAGTGAAATGGATTTTTCCAAAAGTAGGTGTGATAATAATATAAAGCCTGAAAGGGCAGCACCAATCCCAGCAGGGAGGAGAATGAGACAGAGAAATTTGAAAATGGTTTGGCTTTCCATTACATTAAGACAGGTAAGGGTCTCTCTATGGTCCCATCAGTACAAATCAAGTCAGCCAAGGTGCAAGTCACCTGAAGAAACAGTCATAAGTCATTGTGTGCATTTATTTTCCCTACCACAGTCCAGAAAGGAGGACCAAATCAATTCTGAATACACAGCTTTGCCTGCATGAATGATAGCAGGTCGTTTTCAGTGGGTCAAGTGCAGCATTGTATTTACTCAGCATTGAAATGGAGCTGGGGGACAGGGAATTGGTTGACTTCCAGAATTATGAAATCAAACATTTGGCAAAAAAATTAATCAGGTCTTTTTGTTAGCTCGATTTTGCATGAAGACAGGTTTGTTTATTCAGAGCTTCATCTCATCATGCATGTTTGTCCCACATGATAAAAAAAACATTAATACTAGGTACATGAAGTTCATCATTTTATCTCTGAACCCCAATAGAAAGTGATACCTGGGTCATCAAAGTGGAGATTTGCTTTGAACACTACCATTTCACCAGGGAAGCCTCTGAGTTTGATTTTAGTGCTCAAATAGTATACCTTAATAAACTCCCTAAAATTACTCTTCACTGAAATCAGCGTCTTTTGTCAGCTGAGCTCAAAACATGCTGCCCAACTAGACTCGACTAGATTTCATTCTCTTAGCTCTGGATTTTATTATTCAGTAATCCTGGTAAAATGGAATGCCCACCTGTTCTGTCACAATCTCCAAACTGGAGAGGCATGCATCAGGTGACTTTCATTTCTTTAGTTGTGGCATCCTGTTATAAATTCTAAAACACAAATCTAAAACATGATGTTGGATAAGAGTTATAATTTACCATTTTGTAATAGCAAAGGCGGTGTTTAGTTTTAGTAGAGCAGAAAACTTGGATCAGAGGGCCTAAGTTTAGTCCCTAGTTTAGAAGTACTGACACTTTTTATATTGAGTAAGTCAAGCCTATTTATTCTCCAGGTCTTCCTGATTGAAATAACTTGTATAGAGCACTTCTCTTGTTTCTTTCCTATGTGTTTGAGAATGTTTAGGCAAATACAATGCATTGACGGGCACTGGGAGAGGAGGAGGTCCGAGCAGCAGAATGTATCTTACCATGACGTCATGACATCCAAACCTTGGCCTAGGTTCTTCTATAAACAGCTTCATCATGACAGAGTATTCATCCCAGGTCTGTGTTCCTGTCCCAATGCTAGACATGGAGATCTATCAAATGAATTCAGCAGACATGGTTCTGGCTGAACTCCTAGTAGCACAATAGATAAAAATAGAAACTGGTTTCCCACACAGAACTGTTCTCTCAAAGGAAATATTTATCAGCTTTTCCTTCAGCGTGATTCATGGTGTGCGGCCCTCTGTATGCTTGTGGGTGAAGAAAGAATAACTGAGAACAGAGCAGACAACCAAGTCAGTCAGTGCCACCTGCAGTCAGAACAATGACATAAAGCCTGTCACTCCTTAATGGGAAAATCACCGAGACTTGAATAAGAAAGTCAGCAAAGATATCAAATACTGCATACGTATTAGATAGACTTTTCAGGGAGGAAGACTAAGAAGAAAAATTCAGTACCTTTATGTTTTCATTCACTAGATAAATACCATAGCTGTTATTACAAATTTAAATCCAGAAAACAATTGTCTATATATTTCATTTACTATTTTTAATTAGTATGTAAAACAGTTTCATTATCAAACATTGCACACACATACATCATGATATTTCTGATATTAGCCTTCCTCATTGCCTTTCCCTTTCTCCCTTCCCCTCTTCTAACTAGTGTCCTCAGTTTTTATTTTACACATAGAGAAACATAACAGTGAGCGAAGGACACATTTATTGGGATTAATAAAAACAGTCTATGACCTGAACATAGTGACTACTGTGATATTCCAAAGATGCTTTGACTTAGAAAAGAACTGGAGCCTTCCTTGCTGCCCAGGGACAGGTCCATATGGCACCGTTGTTCTTGATTCCTGTGGGAAACTTACACAATGTCCAAAGCCCTTGACATCCAACTGATGAAGGAAGAGAATGTTCTTAAATTCCTTACCACATGAACCCACTTAGAAGGCAGCAAGCCTGACTTCAGATGCAGTCGTGCATCTAAAAAAGGAAGAGTGATGGTATCCACATCACAAATCTGAAGAGGACCTGAGGAAAGCTGTTGCTTGCAGCTCAGGCTATTGTTGCCACTGAGAACCCTGCTGATGTCAGCGTCATCTCCAGGAACATTGGTCAATGAGCCAAGCTGAAGTTCACTGCTGCCATCGGAACTACTCCCACTGCTGGTCCCTTCACACCTGGGACCTTCACTAACCAGATCCAAGCAGCCTTCAGGGAGTCATGGCTTCGAGCAGTGACTGATCCCAGGGCTGGCCACCAGCCCCTCACAGAGGCATCTTACGTCAACCTGCCCATCGCCACTCTGTGTAACACAGACTTTCCTCTGCTCTGTGTGGACACTGCCATCCCATGCAACAAGGGAGCTCACTCAGTGGGTCTGATGTGCTGCCCCTGAACATATTCCGCATGTGTAGTACTGTCTCTTATGAACACCGTGGGAGATTATGCCTGATCGCTACTTCTACAGAGACCCAGAGAAGGTTGAGAAAGAGGTGTAAGCTGCTGCCGAAAAGGCTATGTCCACAGAAGAATTCCACGGCTATGTCCACGGAGGGTAAATGGATGGTGCCAGCTCCTGAGTTCACTGCAGCTAAGCCAGAGGTGGCAGACAGGTTTGGGGGTGTGCAGGCACCCTATATACCCATCCAGCAGTTCTCTGCTGAAGACTGAAGTGCCCAGTTGGCCACTGGTCAGCAGTTCCCACAGCGCTGGCCACCAAATTGGTTGGAGCCACCAGGAGTGAGCCTAAGCTTCTCTGGAGACACCTGAGCCAAGGAGAAAGGGTGGAAGGGAAATACAGTCCCTAAAAGCTGTCAAAGAGAGAGAAGGGGAGAGACAGACAGACAGAGAGGAAAGAGAGAGACAGACAGACAGACAAACAAGCACTTTAGATATAGCAAGGCAAATTCATACTTTGACTTCATCTTCAAATGATGACAATAAAAATAAAAATATGTTGATATAATGTAAAAATATTATAAGTAAAATACTTTAACTCTTAAAGGGGAAGATAATGAGGAAGGTATATGAAAATTACAAAATGTCAGTCATCTTCTGGAATATGAAAGCTGGCCTTGAAGGGATTCAGTCATTTCAATAATTATGGAGAACATCCTCGCGTTTTCAAACGCTGAATCTTCTCCCTTTTCCCGATTAGCCCTTTCAGGTAGACACATAGTAACTTATGCTGATTACTCTAAATTTCTTTGTGTTAATTACTTTAAATTTCACAGTTTCATCTCCTCATTTATATGCAAACTAAGAATGCATTTTCAGTTGTACCTGCTGCATACTTTGTAACATGTAGGTATTTTTCAGTGCACTTTCTTCAGTGTTTTTATACACCTTAAGTTTACATGACAGAAATTTATAGCACTGGTAGATTTTTTATAATAATTAAAATAATTCAAATGACTTTTGGAGCCTTGAAATGGTTCAATGTGTGAAAGCATTTCCTGAGGCATTGTTTTGAAGAGAGCAGTCCCTGCTATGCAGACCAGGCTGATGCATGCTACCTCAGACTTCAGTGGTGAGAGGTCTGCAGCATTGGGCAAGGTGTTGATGACTCTTGCCTCCCTCAGTCTTCACTTATGCAGTGTGTGCACCATTGCGCTGTGTTTGACAATGACACTAATATTCAGGCTTAAGGTTCTAGAATTTAAAATGTAAAAACCACCATAAATCTGCTGGTTCCTGCTATGTTCAATCAGTCTTCAGACTTTATTGACCATTATTACCATGACATCGATTCCATGGATTCTCAAAGTTAATGTCGACCAGGTTTACTTCTTTGTAGGCTGTTTCCCAAGTCTCTTGTTTCTCTGGTCCTAAGAGTATATCACATACATTGAGGTGCTTTGGTAAGATTTAATAAGTTCATATTGAAGTGAGTGAGCTACATGACCTATACCTATGTTACTGTTCTTTCATTTTCTTCTGTTACTCCTTAGCCTAGACGTTGAATCACTTAGAAACTGAGAAAATTATCCTCAGGAATTGCTGTCCTTAATGTTCCTTCTCATTGTTCCTGTAATAACACTACTATTACCTTCCTCATATATCCCTACAATCATATCACTTCTCTGACTAGATATTTGTAGACTTTTTCAAATTATCAAATGCCGTCAATATCTGGGTACAACATACACCTTGAAAAAACTGTCCTATGTCTCACATAGTCAAGCCTAATTTACTTGACAACTATTCACTTACCCTTTACCTCCCCCCTCATTGTCAGACAGATTTGCCTTCAGCCTCAGCTCTGCCACTCTCCACACATATAAATGCAGCGGAGTCACTATGCTTTCATTACTTATTCACGTATTAATAAAATGGGGAGAGTAATCTTTAACTTTCTTCCTCCAAATTTTATTACACATACATTTTTACAAAATGATCAGTTTGGTAGTAATGATAGATACATAGATAGATGATAGATGATAGATAGATAGATAGATAGATAGATAGATAATTTCTTTTTCTCATCTCTGTGACAGAATAGCTGACAGAAGCAACTTAAGGGAGGGCAGGTTTATTTTTGTCTCTCGGTCTGTGGTTACACTTTATCACAGTGGGGAACACTTGGTAGCAGAAGCATGAGGCAGCTGGTTGCACTGCATCCACAATCAGGAAGCAACAGATGAGGAAGTCTGATGCCAGTGAAGAATGGAAGGGAGCAGTGTAGAGGTGGTTGCACTCACGAGCATGAAGTGAAAGCAGGTGTGCAAGCCACACTGCTGTCCTCTCAGCTCTCTCTGTGTCTGGGCCTCAGGCAAAAGGCAGCATTCACTCTAGGAGACAGCCATCCCTCACACATAATGATCAAGTGTAATTCAACCTACATTTGCAGTATTGGTTTGCCGTTTCAAACTCAGCTTAACCCAGCATGTTGACTATCTGAAGAAGAAAAATCTCATGCTCATAATGATAGATGCAGAAGTCATTCTGACTAATTTACCATCAGTTCATGGTAAGCACTCTTATAAAACAGGAATATATGACAGACCCTCCCTTGATAAGGAGTACCTGCAAATATGCAAGTCACAGCATCCATAATAGTTAAACTTGAATCATTCTCATACACCAACATGAAACAAGAAAATTTGAAATTGAAAATATATTACTAATCACAGTAGCAGATTCCCCAATTTAAAAAAATAGAACTCTATCAAGATGTGTACACAACTTACAAGAGGAACTCTATAAAACACTGGTGACAGAAATCAAAGGACTAAATAATGGAGAGATGTAATACACTCATAAATTGAAAGACAGTATTATCAACAAGTCAGTTACTCCACATTTGATATATAAGGTCAAGGAAGTCAAATCCCACCATCTTGTTTTAAAGGTGATATCAAGAAGTAGTGAACTGAGGACATCCAACTCCATAATGGCACACACACACACACACATACACACACACACACACACACACACACACACACACACACATACACACACACAAGGTGAAGTTGGAGAGAACAGAATCTATCTGACTTATTAATGAAGTCTTAGTAAAGTATTAAAAAAGCAGAATGGTAGACTCACATAAATATTGCTCCAAAAGGGATAGAATTCTTAAGAGGTAAGAGAGCAGAAACCATTTGGGAAGTGATCATGATGTTTTAGATGCATGAAAGACACACTTAATGAAGAAAATAATAAGGTGGGCTTTATTAAAATAAAAAAGTTTTTGCCCCATAAAAGGCGTAATGAGAAGACCATTTACAAATTGTTTGCAAAGACCACATCTATTTTAGTCAGACTTTCTGTCACTGAAAAATGCCTCCAAAAAGTGAAAGAAGGCAAGGTGTGGTTTGGCTCGTGGATTCAAAGGCTTCAATCCATGTCTACCTCCATTGCTGTGAGGCTGTGTGGTGGGGCGAGTATATGTCGAGAAGCACACTGGAGAAAAATGCAGCTTACCACATGGTATAAAGGAAAGAGAGGGAGGAAGGCCAGCAACAAAACATCCTATTACTTACAGTTGTCTCTGACTTTTAATGTTTCTGCAGCTTCCAAAATAGTGCCAACAGAAAGCCTTCAATAAATAACTCTGTGGGAGCATTTTATATCTAGCACACAATATCTATTTTTTTAAACTCTTAAGAATAAAAATAAATAAAAATAAAAAACCTCTTATCTATCATATGCAGAAATTCTTAAAAACTAACAGTAAGAAAACAACAGACTTTTAAATGTCATAAACAAGGATGCGCTTTAGTAGATAGAAATTGTAATGTATCCAAATAACAGTATAAAATTCAACAATAAAAAAACAGAAAGCAGCCCCAAGCAACATGAAATAAACATATATGCATACTATGACATGAAAGAAGACATGACTTTAAGTTCTATATAACATATGATTCTAAATACATGTCTTCATGAAAAATAGAAGCATACAAACAGTAAAATAAGCCTAATTTTTATTAAGAAAAGATCAATAGTATTATAATGGTTAATCTTGAGTGTCAACCTAGCTGCATTGAGAAATGCTTAGAAGTTCATTATAGCCCAACTCTGGATGTGTCTGAGAGGGCTTGTCCAGAGATAGTTAACTGATGGGCGAAACTCACCATGAATATTCAAGGCACCATTGCATAGGTTGGGCACCAGCACAGAATGAAAAATGGGGAAGGAGAAAGCCAGGGAATTGTAATTGTAATAGTCAATCTCTCCATTTCTCTTCCTCTCCTCTTTCTGTTGACAACAAAGTGATTGGCTCAGCTCTGCTAGTTCCTCCTCACTTGGATGAGCTGCAACTGTGTAACCACGAGCCAAACTTTTCCTTTAAGTTGGTTTTGATGTATGTTGTCACAGCTATAATAAACTAATTAACACAAATAAGCATAACATAGAATATGTTGAGGACAGTGAAAATATTCTCTATTATACTAAAGTGGTAGGCTCATGCCACTATCTGCCAAAAACAGTAGAATATATAAAAAAGATTAGACCCTTCCACAAAATTATGGGTGTTAGGGGAAAATAATACATATATTCATTAGTTTTAACAGAAGCATTGTTACAGTAGAAATTGTGCATACATGATGGAACATATATGAAAAAACATTTTTCAGTAAAACACACACACACACACACACATACACACACACTTGTTTGCTTTTTATTGCAATGATAAAACACCATGACCAAAAGCAACTCATGAGAAAAGTTTTATTTCTTCCTAAAATTCTCAAGTCACACTCCATCACTGAGGGAAGTCAGGGCATTAACTCAAGTCAGGAACTGAAGCAGAAGCCATGGAGGATGCTGCTTACTAGCTTGCTCCCTGTGGCTTGCTCAGATTGCTTCTTTATGCATACCAGGATCACCTGACCAGGAGTGGTACCATGCAAAGTGGGCTGGGTGTTCCCTCAATAATAATCAATTAAGAAAATGCCCCACAGACTTGCCTACAGGTGATCTGACAGACACAAGCCCTCAGCTGAAGTTCCCTATTCCCAGATGACTCAGCTTGAGTCAAGTAGACAAAAAAAAAAACACTAACTAGCGTAATATATACATAATGCATAGTTTATAAATTATAGACTTGATCTACACAATTGATACAATTATAGACCAGTGGATCAGAATTAAAAGTCCAGAAATTCTATTCATTTCAATGAACAGTTGGTTTTCCACAGACACCCCAAGACAATCTAGTGCAGTGGTTCTCAACCTTCTCTTCCTAATGCTGCAACTCTTTAAAGAGTTTCCCATGTTGTGGTGACCCCCAACGATAGACTTATTTCATTGATACTTCATAACTGTAATTTTGCTACTATTATGATTTGTAATATAAGTATCTGAAATGCAGAATATTTGATATGTAATCCCCAAAAGGGTTGCAACCCACAGATTGAGAACCACTGATCTAGGAAAAATAGTGCAGGGACACTCAAACATCACATCAAGAGAATGTTCTTTTTTATTCTTCAGTAAAGATAAATGTAATAGAACATGAGCTCAAGTGTAAAACCCAAACAATAAAACTATCAGAAGAAGGCATCACTCCTATGCTAGTTCTCAGTGGCATTATATTTGCCAGGAAGTATCTTAGACTTTATATCAATAGCAAAAATGAAAAATGAGGGAAATTTGACTTCATAAAAATTAAACCACTAGTTCACTTGACATGACATCACACATCTTTAATCACATCACTCTAGAGGCAGCATCAAAGGATCTTCATGAATTTGAAACCAGTGTTGTCTACTGGAGGAGTGCCAGGCCAGCCAAGCTACATAGAGACCTTGTATCAAAAAACAAAAAGAAGTTTTTAATTAATCCCTATTTATATCAAATGGTATTATCAGGAAAATCAAAAGGCAATCTCCAGAATTAGAGTAAACACTATATGATAGTGCTTTAACATTTAGGTGTAAAGAAAACCAGTCTATTTTTTAAAAAGGTAAGTACAGTTATGAAAAGTAGCAAAAAATCTTGAACCCATGTTTCTCCAGGAAGAAATGCCAGCGAACACTAACATGAGATGTTCATCATTGTCAGTCATTGTGGAAGCACAAACATAAATAACTTCACATATGACAACAAGTTATGATTCTGCTAATAAAGACAAAAGTATTAACAAGGGGGTAGAAAGTTTGTAGCCCTTGTTTACTGATAATGATATTTTTAATGATACATTTACTGAACAAAAGATGGACAGAATCTATGTCAGAATTAACATCAATTAAGAATCTAAACAGAACTAGCATTTGATTCAGCTGGAGATATATAGCAAAAGAATTGAGAACGAGGCCTCAGATGGGTTCTTTCACACCAATGTTTGCTACAGGTGTGCCTTAAGATTTCTATTGCTGTGAAGAGACACCATAGCCATAGCAACTCTTATGAACGATATTTAATTGGGGCTGGCTTCCAGTTCAGAGGTTTAGTCCACTATCATCAAGGCAGGATGCATGGTGACGTTCAGGCAGACATGGTGCTGGAGAAGGAGCTCAGAGTTTTACATCTGGAGAGCTCTACTGGGCCTGGCTTGGCCTCCTAAAACCCTAAAGGCCATCCCCAGTGACATACTTTAACCAACGAGGCCACACCTCCTAAGAGTGCTACTCCCTAAGCATTCAAGTATGGGTCTATGGGGGCCATTCTTATTCAAACCGCCACAAGGTGGAAGCAATCCAAGTGCCCTGGCAGATGAATGAATAAACAACAGAAGTATATACATAGAGTGGGCTATTGCTCGGCTTTAAGAAGGAATGAAATTCAGGTGCATACTGCAACATGAAAAGACCCTGGAAACAGACTCAATGAAGAAGCCAGATACAAAAGGTCACATATTTCTTAATGTCTTGGCAAAGGAAGCATCTGGTCTAGACAAATGTCTAAATACAGAAGGTAAATTTGTGGTTAAAGGGCTGAGAGGAAGAAAAAGAAAAGGAATGGACCATAGAGAGCTGTAATTTGATGACTACCAAATGTTCTTGCAAGGTGATAAAAATTTTAAACTCGGAGCCACCAGGGTTGCACAATGTTTTGACTGTGTTAAAGGCTACTACATTATAGACTTTAAAATGATTGTATGTATGTGATATAAATTCACTTTAATAAAAGTTGAGGTTTGCACTGAAACTTAAATGTTTAGTTTGTTATTACACAATAATTATAACAGGGGCTGGAGAGATGGTGCCACTGTCAAAGAATGCTTGTTGCTCTTACAGAGAACCCAGGTCTGGTTCTCAGCACCCAAACAGTGGCTCTCTTCAGATCTCCATGAGCACCAGGCATGCACATGATGCTTGTCCATATACAAAGATGAAACACACAGAGAAATAAAAATAACTTTTAAAAAATTATTTTGACAAGAAAACACCAAGCACTCTTTGATTCTAAGATAATGGCTTTCAGTGTTATCTTTTTTTTTTTTAATTTAAATTGTCATCCCCCCCATTACCTAATCTTAATCTCCACATCTAGACAGGATGCTGTGGAAAATTATTCATTTTTTTGGTGCTCAGAGTTAGAAGGTGGTAACTGGCTGGATAGGTGTAGAGTCATCTGAAGTGTTTTTGGTCTAAGTCATGTGCATACAGCACTTCACATGTTTCAGTGTTCTGTCCTACAAGTGTGATGTGGATCACCAAATACCATTCAAATTTGTATTCTTTAGTCTCAAATACAACTGGTGAGTGTTTGAGCCATACCCACATTGCTGTTCAATCATAACCTGTGCCACTGTTCTTCTGGGTAGCAAGGACAGTCAGGCAATGATATTGTGGTTATGTGGTATTATGACTATCAGTCCACAAAATGTCTCACAAATCGTTAGGTTCTGGGAAGATAATTTGTACCTGTTCTGGATTATAAGCACAACTGGGGTTAATTCTTCCGCTTAGTGACAGAGTGCATGTCTGCTGACTTTCGGCTTGTCAGGCTCTAGAACCACCAAAGAGACAAGCCTTTGGGTGTGTCTGCAAGGGAGTTCCTACATAGGGTTAACAGAGATGCGAGGAACCCTAAGTGTGACTGGCATCAAACCTAATAAGCTGAGCAACGGCATTCACCACTTGCTTCCTCCTTCCTGACTATGGATGCAACCCAGATGAATCATGCTTCTGTCAACACACCTTCCCCACCACAATGCATCCTCAAGCCATGAGCCAGATATAAAGCTTTTTCTTCCATTTCAATACATTGTCTTTGTCACATATTTTGTCACACCAACAAAAATTAGTAACCAGTACAATGCACTTGTCTAGGATATGCAGGGTCCTAGGTTCAGACCCAGCATTACAACAAAAGTCTTTCTGCTGGATAGAGTTGCCAAGGTCTAATGTTGTAGGACTCCAGAGGATTATGTAGAGGGATTGTTGGGGGGATGGTCTGATGTATTGTGATGCTAATTACTACTTGCTGTCTCTGAGACTTACCCTTTTGCTTAATAAAACTCCATCCCACCTGGGCAAGGCAAAAGAGATAGGTGGGGCTTAGAGAGAGAGAGAGAGAGGAATCCTGGGAAGAAGAAGAAGAGAGACCACCACGAGGAGAAAGGAGAGAGACCTGAAGGGAAGAGAGGAGACCGCCATGGGTTAGGTGGAGGAGACGCACATGGCCGGCGTAGATGGAGAATCCTGCCCAGATGAAGAACATGAGCAAGTATTTGGGAGTATAGACGGGAGGTAGCTTGATAGAAATTATTGGAAGTAGATGGCATGGGATTGAGGCAGGGATCCCATGCCTGCCCCACTATGGGAGATAGCTTAGAGGGTTGATATCTGCTCTGCCCAAAGTTAACTAAGGCTGTTTTAAAATATAACAAGTGTCTGTGTCTTGATTGATTGCTAGCCAGGCCTATAGATAATACATGTAATTTAAAAACAATAAGGGATGAGAAACACGAGTCCAGTCTAGGATACATAGCAAACTACTATCTCAAAAAATAAACAGATGAATAATAAACTTATACATTGCATGATTAAAATATCATAACATCTTTGCTCTTAGCTAAGCTTGGAATCATGAATATGAATTGACTACAAATGAGTGAACACATTTAATTGGCAACAAAATGATTTTAAAGCAGCTCAAGTAGCTAGAGAGATAGCTCAACAGTTAAGAGTGCCTGCTGCTCATTCAAAGGTTTGGACTGGAGAGATGGCTGAGAGGTTAAGAACACCGACTACTCTTCCAAAGGTCCTGAGTTCAATTCCTTGCAACCACACAGTGCCTCATAACCATCTAAAATCTAATGCAGGCCCTCTTCTGGCCTGCATGTGTACATTCAGACAGAGCACTGTATACATAATAAATAAATAAATATTTTTTTAAGTATCTAGGTTTGATTTCTGCAGCTCACAATCATCTTAAACTCCAGTGCCCTCTTCTGATAATCTTGGGCACCAAGCATACATGTAAGGCACAGACATCCATGCAAGCAAAGCACTCATACACATAAAATAAAAACAAATAAATCTATATAATAATAATAATAATCAATTAATTAATTCAAGGGAAAAATCATATTCTCAAAATAACTCACTGGAATTCAGTATTTTTCAACACACATTGTACATTATCATAATTACTAAATATGTGAAAATATAAATAATTAAAACTGTAGGCATTTCATGACTCCTGCCTTTGGAGGAAAAAAAACTACACAATACTGTGAAAGCTCAATGCCACTTTATGTGCCTAAGCCATACGATTTCCTTATGATCATAATAATCTGCTTTTCTTCTATTTCAGTCCACTGAATAAAACGTGTATTTACTATCCTTAATTTTCACAACTAATAGCTACATTAGGTCCTATAGTGATTAAGATTTCAATAGTTATCCAGCCATCACCAGAACTTTGACTACTCACTTTCATAGTTGAATTAATCTAGCTATTTATGCAGTGCAGAATAAAGTCCATGTTTAAAGCAATACTCCACCTTGTGGTGATGAATGTGAAATGCATAGAAATTCTTTAGAATAAATCTGCTGACTCTGAAATAGATTGGTTTGTCTCCTTTTCCTCCTTGAAATAAAAAAAAGCAAGAAATACATATTTTTAAATAATTATCACTGAAAAACAAATACCATCTAATTCACAGAGAAGGAACCTTCGAGAATAAGATTCCAGGTGCAAAGACTAATTTCAATATGCATATTTTGATACAAAGTATGTTTCAACTTTATATAGAAATGCTGGGTTAGTTTTCCCTAAAGTAAAAACAAGGCATAAACACTTTCTAAAATTTATAAAAGTCAAGATAAAACATAAAATTTATATAAATGATTTTCTATGCTATTGAGTGAAACACCTTTGATAGTAAATGCATTTTACGGTGAAAAGGAACCCAGTGTCTTACATTTAAAAGGTGCCTTCAATTCTTTTAAATTTTAATTACAAAGATATTTTATTTTGAGTTTTCAAGGTTATTGACTTAGTTATATCACTTTGCTAGGATGAAATACCCTGATAAAAGCAACATAAGGGAGACAGGTTTATCTTGGCTCACCTATCCAAGCTGCGGTCAATCATGGTGAGGACATCCTGACTCGGGAGCTTAAGGTGCTACTGTTGTGTGTATAGTCAGGACTGAGAGATGAATGCCTGTGCTCAGCTTCCTTTCTCCCGTTTAACTCAGTCTCTGACCTCCAGCCCACAGAATGGTGCTACCCACCATCAACATATCTTTTGATCTCTTGTAACCCAATCAAGATAAACCATGGCCAGGAGCTAATATAATCTTTATTATTCCTCATAGAAAAGGGGTCCCAGGAAGCTTGTCTTTTAGGTGATCCTAAATTCTGTTATGTTGATGATCAATATTGGCCATTAGGGATATATATATATATTTACATATAAACATATTAATCAAATATAATTGCAACACTTCCCTTTCTTCTTTCTCCAAACCCTGTCAAACCTCTCATTCACTTTTAAATTGATGACCGCTTTTTCTCTGATTATTGTTGTTATATAAATAAATACATATATGCATAACTATATAAATTCAACCTACTGAGTCTGTTCAGTGTTTAGTGTTGCTTGCATGTGTGTGATTTCAAAGCTGACAACTTTTTATTGGATTGTTTACAAGAACTCTTTCCTGGGAGATACTAAAATTTTCCCTCTCAGCAGTTCTTTGTCTAGGGGCGGGACCCAGTAATACTTCCTCTTCTTCATTAGCATGGCTGTTGGTATTGTCAATGTTCAGGTCTTGTTTAGGCAGCTATGTCGCAGAACTACTGTAGGTTTAGTTTCCATGTCATTTGTAAGGGACACACTCTCACAGTAGACTGATTGGGCCGCTGAGTCTTAAAATCTTTGTGTCACCTATTCTGTTATGTTTCCTGAGCCTTAGGCGCAAGAATTGGTCTGTAGATGTTTCTGTTGGCTTTGGGTGCCCCTAAACAGTTAATAAATTCGTTTTTCTCGAGGTGGTTTTCTGTAACGGTCTACATTTACTGCAAAGCACCACTGATGAGGGATGACAGCGACACCCATCTGTGGGTAAAAGAATAAGTATTTAGGATGCAGTTACAAATTACACTCGACTAGTTAAGTGGCGGTAGTAGGTTCTCCACTAAAACCATGCCTTCACTATACCCAGTAGTTAGCTGGGCTTCTATTACTGGGCATGATTTCCTTCCATTTGAATAAGACTTGGGTCCAAGTAGACACTGGTTCGTTACTGCCTGGAGATAAGTGCTACTACTGCACGTTTAGAAATATCTTGCCATGCTGCCCTTTATTTTTAACATGGCAAAATTTTATTTTTACTTTTTAAGGAAACTCTGTAATGTATGTTTTTCACTCATTTTTCCCATCAGTGAAACAAAAACAAATTTTAAATGTTTATGTTACTTAGTTTTGAAGATTATAGCCCAGGCATAAGCCATAAAACCTGTTGCTTTGGAGCTGTGGTGACACGGCATGCAGAGAACCCAGCAAAGCAAAGCCATTCATTCATCTTATAGTAAAGAAGAAAATATGGGGGTCTGGAAGGATGGCTCAGAGGTTAAGAGGACCATCTGTTCTTCCAAAGGTTCAATTCCTAGCAAACACGTGGTGGTTCACAACCATCTGTAATGGGATCTGGTGCCTTCTTGTTGCAGGCAGGCATACATGTGGGCAGAATACTATATAAATAATAAATAAAGCTGGAGGAGGAGAATGGGATGGAGAAGTGGGGAAAGCAAGGAAAGGAAAGTAGGCTAAAATAAGAAAATGGAGATTCTGTTCCATCCGATGTCCCCTCTCAGTACCTAGAACAACTCACTAACCCCACATTAATGGCCCTGCCTCATCCCAGTAGTGATATGCTAGGGACTGAGACTGTAGCACATGAACCCTTGAACTATAAGTATGTAGATACACATTGCACCAACAAATTCTTAGATTCTAGCATAAAGAATACGCTAAGAAGAGACTTCTAACCATACTTTGGGTTGCCAAGTTCCCACCATTTCCAGTGATTGCCTTTTGTTACGGATCACTTTTCTGTAAGCACTGATCAATTCCTTTTCTTATACTTGCTAAATCATTTTATGAAACAAATCATATTGCCCATACTTAAGAGACTAGAACAGGACATGGGATCAGAATTAGTCTGCCCAAACACTTGGGAGCTTGTTTCTGCCATATTCACACCTCTGCATTATTTTGTATAGCTCTTCTGTTTTCATAGTGGATGCAGGTGGCTCATATATACAGCAAGGCAATTTTTGCTAATTGAGTGAGGAAGTGTGATGGTTGATATTGTCAGCAGAATCACCTAGGAGATAAGTGTCTGGACATGCCTGTGAGGTAATATCTTGATTAACCTAAAGGTTGTGTGGGAAGACCCCTTTTATTTGTGGGTGAGACCAGGGTTGGGCAGGCCATCCTGGAATGTGTTACTTGGAAAAGCAAACTGAGCCCTATCATGCGTGACTTTTTTGTTCTCTTCTTCTCATTGAGAAGAATGTATAAGTAGGGGACTGAAGAGATGACTCAGCACTCTCCTGAAGGACTCAAGTTTTGTTCCCAGTACATTGCAAGACCCATAACTACCTGAAACTCTGTCTCCCAGGACTCCTTTGGGCCTCAAATTCACATAACCACACAGAAGTGCACTGATAAACATAGTTTGAAGTAATTAAATAAATCATAAAAATAAATATGAGTTAGACATTTAGAGCCTAATGATTCAAGAGATAAAAGGTAAGTGTCCTCCTTTTTAATTTATTATAATTTATTCCTAATACATCCTGATTGTTATCCCCTCCCTTGTATCTTCCCGTTCCCACCCTCCCTCCCTCTTCTACCATATTCCCCTCCCCTAGACCTCTGTCTGGGCACCTCCTCCTCCACCATCTGACCACAGCCTATCAGGTTAGCCTAGATAGCCTGCATCCCCTTCCACTGTGTGCCCTAATGGTCTCCCTGCCAAAAGGATGTGATCAGATAGGGAGCACCAGAGTTCACATCAGTGTCAGCCCCCACTCTGCCACAACTGTGGAGAATGAGCTGTCCATTGGCTAGATCTGAACAGGAGGTCTAGGTTCTCTGCATGCATTGTCCTTGGTTGGTGAAACAGTTTGCGCAGGTCCCCCAGGATCCAGATCTGCCTGTCTTGATGCTCTCTTTTTGGGGTTCTGAACCTCTTTTTAAAATATATTTTATTACTTTATTCATATTACATCTCAGTTGTTATCCCATCCCTTGTATCCGCCCATTCCTCCCTCCCTCCCATTTTCTCCCTACTCCCCTCCCCTATGACTGTGACCGAGGGGGACCTCCTCCCCCTGTATATGCTCATAGGGTATCAAGGCTCTTCTTGGTAGCCTGCTATCCTTCCTCTGAGTGCCACTAGGCCTCCTCATCCAGGGGACATGGTCAAATATGGAGCACCAGAGTTCATGTGAAACTTGCTCTCCACTCTCCACTCAACTGTGGAGAATGTCCTGTTTATTGGCTAGATATGGGTACGGGTTTGAAGTTCACTGCATGTATTATGCTTGTCTGGTACCATAGTTTGAGCAGGACCCCTGGGCCGAGATCCGCCTGTCATAATGTTCTTCTTGTATGTTTCTAGGACCCTCTGGATCCTCCATTTCCCCATTCTCCCTTGCTTCTCTCACCTAGAGTCCCAATAGGAAGTCTTCCCTTCTGTCTCACTTTCCTGAGAAGTGAAGACTTTCATAGGACATGCCCCCTGGGCTAGTGTCCAGATATAAGTGAGTCTTTCTGCTTCTGGCTTAACTCACTCAATATGATCATTTCTAGTTCAATCCATTTGTCCACAAAGTTGGGAATTCCTTGTTTTTAATAGCTGAGTAGTATTCCATAGTGTAAATGTACCACAGTTTCTTTATCCATTCTTCTACTGAGGGACACTTAGGCTGTTTCCATGTTCTGGCTATTATGAATAAGGCTGCTATGAACATGGTTGAGGCTGAGAAGCTTCTGTAAGGCAGGAAACACTGTCAATAGAATAAAGTGACAGCCTACAGACTGGGAAAAGATCTTCACCAACCCTACATCTGACAAAGGTCTAATATCCAAAATATATAAAGAACTCAAGAAATTAAACATCACCAAGCCAAATAACCCAATTGAGAAATGGGGCTCAGAACTAAACAGAGAGTTCTCAACAGAGGAATATTGAATGACTGAGAAACAAAGAAATGCTCAATGTCCTTAGTCATCAGGGAAATGCAACTCAAAACAACTCTGAAATTCCATCTTACACTCATCAGAATGGCTAAGATCAAAAACTCAAGCAACACCACATGCTGGCAAGGATGTAGAGAAAGAGAAGCACTCCTTTGTTGCTGGTGGGAATGCAAACTAGTACAGCCACTTTGGAAATCTATCTGGTGCTATCAGAAAAGTGGGAATAAGGCTTCCTCAAGACCCAGCTATTCCACTCCTTGGAATATACCCAGAAGATGCTCCAGTCCTGAACCTCTTATCTCATAGTTAATTAGTCTTTTAAAAAGCATTAGGCCTGGGTCTATGTGATAATTCAGTGGTTCAAGTTGCCTGCCACTAAGCCTGATGTCTTGAATTTGATATTTTATAACCTTAACCTGTAATCCCTTAACTTTGCACAAATATTATTATATATACTCACTACTCACATATATCATTACATATTAAGAATCTATCTTGTTCAATTGTAGAAAATTATTTGAGGAACTTCATTGATTTTTAGCCTTAAATGTAAAACTTATAAACTTAGCCACGATATGTAAGAATTGGCTAGTTTTTGTGTTTATATATTTACTCATCTATGCATTTAAAGCTAACATTCCCAAACCATTTTTTATCATTTCTTATCATTCCCAAAAGCGTTGTTTAATCATTTTTTGTTGTTGTTGTAGTTTATAGCAAAATAATACCTGTTGGCATCAGCATCAACAGAAATTTAGAAAAACAGAAACAAGTTTTTGCTTAAGACAGCCAGGAATCTATGGGGTGACTCCAGCTAAGAGCTCTATCTGTGGGGGATGTGGTACCTGAAGCAGCCATCTCCTGTTACCAGACAAGACTTCCAGAGGAAAGGTAGGGATACCAACCCAGTCATAAAACCTTCAACATACAATTTGTCCTGCCAACATATGATGTGCAGGGGTAAAAGATGGAATAGAATTTGAGGGAAAAGCCAATGAATGACTGGCCCCAACTTGAGATCTACGCCATGAGAGAGAGCTTGCCCCTGACACTATTAATGATATTCTGCTATACTTGTAGCCAGGAACCTAGCATAACTGCAATCAGAGAGGTTTCCCTCAGCAACTGATAAAAACTGATGTGAGACACACACACAAATAAACATTAGGTGGACCTTGGGTAGCCCTGTGGAAGAGGGGGAGGAAGGACTGAAGGAGCCAGGAGGGTCAAGGACACCACAAGAAAACCTATAGAATCGACTAACCTGGGCCCATAGGTGTTCATAGAGACTGAACCACCAACCAGAGAGCATGCATGGGACTGACCTAGGCCCTCTGCACACATGTGACAGTTGTGCAACTGTGTCCTCGTGTGGGACTCCTAAAGCAGGATCGGGCTGTCTCTGACTAGCTTGCCTGCCTTTGGATCCATTGCCACTAACTAGGCTGCTTCGTTTAGCCTCAACAGAAGATGCACCTAGTCTTACTACAGACTGATACGCCAAGGCTGGTTGATATCTATGGGCTGCCTCCCATTTTCTGAAGAGAAGGGGAGGAGGGTGGATGTGGGGGAAGGGACAGTGAGGAAGGACTGACAGGAGAGGAGAGAGGAGAAGCTGTGATGAGGTATAAATTAAATAAATAACTTAATCAATAAAGAGAGAAAATATTGATTAGTTTAGCAAAAATTCATATTACAAACTCTAGAGAAAACGCAAGTTTTATTTTTAAACAGTATATTTTGATCATATTCTTTCCTTTCCTCCTAGTCTCACAGGTTCTTTCTCCTCCCTACCATCCTAACTCTTTATTAATAAATTACATATACCCCAAACAAACAAACAATAAAACAAAAAATGAAGACTGTTTTGTGTAGATATCCACTCCTGAGCATGGGGCTTGCCCAAGAGTGGTTACTATGCCCAGTGTTACTCAATTCGAGGTAACCAATTTTCCTTTTCTCACCGTCTATCAGTTACAAATAGCTTCTCGGCAACAGGTGGGACATAGTGCCCACTTCCGTTTGTTTGCTTGTGTTTCATGCCAAGGTTTTGTTTGGCTGGAACCTGTGCAGATCTTGTGCATGCTGTCACATTCTCTGAGTGTTCACATGGACATGCGCCCTGTTGTGTCTAGAAAATGCTGTTTCCTTGGCGTCACCCATCACCTCTGTTCTTACAACTTTTATGCCTCCTTGTCTGCATAGATCCCTGAACCTTGAGAAGAGGGGTGTGATGAAGATATCCCATTTAGGACTGAGTGCTCCAAGGTGACACACTCTCTCTCTCTCTCTCTCTCTCTCTCTCTCTCTCTCTCTCTCTCTGCCTCTCTCTCTCTCTCTCTCTCTCTCTCTCTCTCTCTCTCTCTCTCTCTCTCTCTCCACATTGCTCAGTTCTGGATCTCTATGTGAAAACATGACCTTAAAAGTATAATTCATATAAAAATGAAAAAGTAAAACTTATTTATATGAAACATACAATTAAAACCAGAGAAGAGGAAAATAACAAATGCAATGAATAGACAGGCAAACGAAGTACCACAAGTATAAGACAGTGTGGACACAAAGTAAGACCCAACTTATGTTGTCTATAAGAAACTCACTTTAAACATAAAAACAGAGTGAAGAGGAAAGACACAAGGAATATCATGTTATTGCTTATGCAAAGAAAACTAAGGTAGCTGTGTTGATTTAATACAAAGAGGGTTCAAAAAAAAAGAAAACCTTCCAGAAAAAAAAGGAGAGGTGAATCATATATTGATAAGGGAATTACTTTTCTCAGAAGATACAGTAATCTTAATCATGTATACACCAAACCGAAGTCTCTTCAAATCATCCGAGACCTATTATAAAGATACATTCAATGAGTCATTGGACAATACATTTATGAATACCCAATGTATTTCAAAAACTGACAAAAGACACAAAAACTAAAAAAAAATAATAATCCAAATTAATTGAAATAGAAAATACCACCTTTACAATGTGTAGGCTATGGTTCATGTAGTATTTACAGGAATTTTATAGCAAAGATTACTCACATTAAAAAGAAATATCAAAAACAAGTAACATAACTTTCCACTTTGGGAAATGAAAAAAAAAACTTAGCCTAATATAAAAACAGTAAATAAAATTAGTGCTAAAATCAGTGTAGTTTATAAATATGACAATACAAACTGAACTTTTTATTTTGAAGATGGTAATAAATTCCATATACCACTGACTATGAATAGAAAAAAGTCAGACATAATCAACATCAGAAATCCAAGCAGCACCACCATAGATCTCACAGTGTTACACAAGAATAACTTTATCCCAGGAAGAATTATGTGTCCACAGCTTAGACAAATAGAATAAATTCCTTGAAAAGCATTAACTAAGAAAACTCACTTGAGAGCAACATATAATTGTAAAAATGCTAACATCCCTAAGAATATAACTAATGATTAATAACTTTCTAAAAGATAACCCCTGCTGTGAGTGGTTTTCCTTGTAGAATTTAACAAATTCTAAAATCTCTTAGGGGAAAAAAAAAGTAAGCAGAATCAACTATTCATAATTTACTCCAGGAAGTCAATACTACTCTGATTTTAAAATTGGGTCAAATACATTTCATCATAATAAAAAACCTATAAAACTCATCTCCATGGACACACCCACAGGAGCCTACAGTTGAGTATTGCTCCTCTTGCATCTCTGTCTGCACACAGTACACATTCCTGAGGCCTCAGTCTGAGTGTACATCTTGGTCAAAAATGGGAAACTACTTATTCCAAGCATATTCATTTCTAGTTCCCCTCCCCAGTGTATTTGCTGGAAAAAAAAAACTAAAATCACTACTACATCTAAATTTTTAATTACTTTTTTATGCAAGAAAAGGCCTTTAATTTTAAATGGCTCTCTGTGGCAATCATGCCACGTTAACAAGTTCTTGAATCCTATTATGTAGTAATTTTGGTTGTGGTGAAAGTAGCAGCCCAAACAAGTATTCTGGCATTGACTCTCTCTGCTCTTAGCCAGAGCGGAGAACTTCCAGGCAGTCTGACTGTTGCTTCGTGGAAGCCAAAAGCATTCACTACCATGTTCACAGGTAAACCCCCTCCCCGCCTTTGAGAAACTAGTTAAAACTTCTTCAAAAGATTAGTAATTTTCAAATTTAACCCAAGGAAATATAAGTCAATATGGATATATACTGTCTGAACTACAAGCATAAGAAAAAATAAACAGCATGCACTCACTAAATCTAAGAAATATTAAAGTAGAAGGATGAAGCCTTTATATAAGTACTAAGCCTCTCCCAAGATAGATGTGTTAGTTTCCAAACAGACCTACTATCACATACAGAAATACCCCAAAGCCTTTCACAGAAACAGCAGCAAAACTTTCGGAGGCTACAGATTCCATGCTCACATCTGCAGTATCCTCTCATGGCACCAGGCCTTCTCTGTCCTCCTCTTGCTTCTTTGAGAAATTTGTTGTTGCTGTTGTTGTTGTTGGTGGTGGTGGTGGTGGTGGTGGTGGGTGGTGGTGGTGGTGGTGGTGGTGGTGGTGGTGGGTGATGGTGGTGATGGTGGAGGTGGTGGTGGTGGTGGTGGTGGTAGTAGTGGTGTTTTTATTTGTTTTTTGAACTTTTTGTCAAGTGCTATACACGAAGGTCAAGTGATTATCCAGGTCATTTTCCTGCCAAGAAGTCTGGAAGGTATTTGCTTTCTCCTTCTCTGCCTCAGTGCTGACCTGCCATGGGTTGCAGTGACCAGATTCCCTGGCCTTGACCTCATATTCCCTTAGTACTGCTGCGTTTCAACCTGGGCTGCTCTGACGACTGTCAAATCTGGTTCTTTTAACTGAGGAGCCTCTGACTCATGAGCAGCCAGCTTCTCGGCTAGCACCTGGCTGCCTTCCCAGTGGACGATGTGACTCAGTGGATAAGCTCAGCGTATTTATTATCATTGTGGTAATGTTGCTGAAGGTGGTCAGGTATACCCTGAGCTCACTCTTGTCTCACATTTCTAAGATTAAAAGAGAGTGAGACAGACAGACGTAAGTTAAGAGGAAGATGAGTTTCTCAGCAAAATTATATCACATTCCAAATTTGTTAATAATTTAACTGTCATATGTTCACAAAACAATTGTAAGTTCACAGCTTTTTGCTTATAAGCAGAAAAAACTAATCCAAATAAAGAGAAATTTCTTGTACATTAATCTGCAAATAAAACACAGGATAGGAATACCTTATCAAATGTATTAACACTAGTGACTATGAGTTTTAAATTTATTTCTATTATTTATACTTCTCATTACTTAAGTACTTTTATGCAAATAGTTAAATTAATGGGCAGAATATTAGGAAAGATGAAAAGTCTAGATAATTTAAAGGTATTATCTTATATGTGCTATAATTAAAATTTTATTAAGAAATAATAAAAATATTAGAAGTTAGGGCACAGGCCTTGAAGAAATTATCAGGACCCTGGCCCATCCCCAGCCAAACTGAGGTAAGGAAGCCTTCTCTCCGCCGGTACCTTCCATGAGGGTTGGCCTTACCACAGGCCTACAAACAATAGAACCATCTTACCATGGACTGAAAGCCACGAATTCATGAACTAGAAGAGATTTGTCTTGGGTGTTTTGTCACAGTAACTGAAAGGTAACAGATAACTGATAATGAGAAATGGATTAGTGTCTGTGATTATATCTGATAATAGGATTCATAAGCTTGTGGAGTTCTCTGGGAAATTTTGAAGCATTTGGAGAAGTAGGCACAATGCCTTAGCAGACAATTCCAGTGTGGGCTCTCATCAGAATATTGGCAGGAATTTGAGCAGGGAAGGTCATGCTGAGGAGGATGGAGACACAACTGCAAGCTCTCTTGGGAACTGGGCTAGAGAGCCTTGAGGTCACACTGTAGCACGATCTTTTGTCAGTGCCCTAAGATGTTACATGAGGCTAGGTTTAAAGGTGACCTGGATAAAGGCGACACAGATAATATGCTCAGGTGGTGAGGAGCAAGCTCATGAGTTCTGAACCCCAGACGAAGAACTACAGGCCAACTAAGATATGCTAAGAATGGGAGAGACAGTCTTTCCCAGGAGAGAGCACACCAATTGTCTGCCCAAAACCAAATGGTCAACTCAGAGAGCATAGACAGACAACTAAAATTATACAAACTTAGCAAGTTATATTTAGCCTCTCCATGTTGGCTTCTCCATCAGAGTAGCCAGGCCTGTTGGGCATGGGCTGATCTGGAGGGAAGGAAGCTTATTAGGGGCGGGTGAGTACAATACTGGATCTTGGTCTGAGGTGAGTACACAGGTAAAGAACACACCCGAGAACCACACTGGAGACTGGTTCATTTTATCAGGGAGGCCCACCTGACCCTGAGGAGGTGGCCAGGGTCTCTCGGGCAAGGTTTATGTGGCCATGCACCATTGGCCAGAACAAGGGTCTTGGAAGATATCTCTTCTACATACTCAGGGCTGTAGAATGGGGGAGGGGGTAACATGGACACCTCATAAGGACAAACAAGGAGCGAATGACCTGATAACCACCAGGGTAATAAATTCTTACAAGTGCTAATGGTGGGGTAGCTGGCTCTCTGGCACCAGGTTGGGAGTGGGGAGATAGCCAACTCCTGCTGTCCTTATCTTTGAGGTTTCCGGGGTTGAAGTCATCTCGACCCTTCCTCCATGACTCTGGGCCATTACAGTCCCACAATATTTATGTATTTAGAAATTAAATAACAATGAAATTAAAAGCCATGTATTTGGAAGAGAGCTAGGGGTGGGGGATGGGAGTGGTACATGAGAAGGTGTGGAGGGAGGAAAGGGATGATGGAATTATAATATTAAAGTAAGTATGTGAAGGTGATGGGATAGTGAACCTGGGAGAGAAAATTTCAGACAGCACAGCAGACAGTGGCATGGACGTTGCTGAATTCTCTAAGCAAGATTTACAGTGTGCACAGGAACAAAAAGCAAAGCAGATTTGGATAATTTCCTCTTTTAAAAGGGGTGGGGGAAGTCTTTAAAGTCACATGTATGAGTTGTAGTTGTTGAAGACATTAGAGACACTAAAAGCATACAAGTGCTTTGAAGTAGGGAAAGAGAGACTTGGGAAATATCAGGAATCAGACAGAGACAAAGTAAAACTCTCAGTTGAGAAGGGAGCTCTTGCTAGTGACGGTCACAAAGGATGTTTCTTATTCATAATTTCTGTACCTGCGTTCAGGATCCCAGACACTATGGGGCTATACATACAGTCATGGCCCAAGATACTCCAGGTACAGCATGATTGACATTAAACCATAATGTCATCCAAATAATGTTCCTTATGATGTGTTTGGATGCTTGGTCTCCTGTCAATGGCGCTGTGGGGAAGTGATGGAAACAGGTGAATAGAGTTTATTTGCAGAAATATACCACTGAGTGCATGTAGGACATGGGAGATTATAACCCTTGAAGGATCCCGGCCCTGTTTTCTTTTTGCCTCCAGTCACCATGGGGTGATCAGCGCTCTTTGTTACTATGTTCTGCCCTGCCACAGGCTTAAATGCTTGAAGCCAGGCAGCTATGGACTAAGCCTCTAAAACTGTGAGTTAAAATAAATTGTTCTTTATTTTTGTCACACCAAGAGAAAGACAAGTAACACAGCCATGTAGAATGCAAGAGTTTGGGGTCCTGGAAGCTTTCACTGAAAGGGAGGATGGGCAGTGGGCAGTGTCATCAGAGTTCTTTAAAGCAGCCATAAAATAGCAGTGCAGGAGTTTGTACAAATGAACCACAGCAGGCTATTGAGATACCAAGAGTGGAGTTATTAAGTGCCATAAACACAATCAGCTCAAGACAGAGGCTGTGTGGAGTACATCCAACAAGGCAGAGAGTTGTCTACGTCCACTGCCGTATGACTCAGATGCCAAAACATAAAACTGCAGGATTTAATATTTGCCGCACATTCTTCTTCTTTTATTTTTTATTCCTTTTGGGGATAATTTATCCTGTGGCATTGTATTTTAGAAGCATAAAATCTGTGTTTCTTTTATTTAAAAAAAAGTGAATGTATGGACCATGTTTGTCTTTCTAGGTCTGAGTTACCTGACTTGGGATGATTTTTACTGGTTCCATTCGTTTGCCTACAACTTTTAAGGTGTCATATAACAGCTGAGTAGTAATCTATTGTGTAAATGTACCATATTTTCTTTATCTGCAATGAGGTAACAAAGACCCAAGAAGACAACATGTATGTACTCACTTATAAGTGGATATTGGCTGTTAAGTAAAGGATAATAATCATGCTACGATCCACAGACACAGAGAGGCTAAGTAACACGGAGGGCTGGGGAGGAGGACACATGGGTCTCCCTAGGAAGGAGAAATAGAATAGATTTTGTGGGTGGATGGGGGTGAGTGGTCATGGGAATAGGAAGAATCAGGCACAGGGGAGGGAGAGATGCCTGGAATTTGGGGGTATTAAGGGGATCATTTGGAAACCTAGTACAATGGGAACTCCCTGGAATCTATGAGGGTGACTCTAATGAAGACCCCTAGTAATGAAGAATATGGAGCCTGAACCAATCATCTACTGTAGCCAAGCAAGGCTTCCGGTGGTGGAGCTGGCACATCAACCTAGCCACAAAACCTTTGATCTACGGTTTGTCCTGCCTACAAGATGTGCTGCAGTGAAAGTGCCATAGAACTTGTGAGAGTGGCCAACTGATGACTGGTTCAGCTTGAGACCCATACCATGAGAGAGATCCCAAGTGTGACACTATCTGAAGGGCCAGGAGCTGAAAGCTGGATATCCCAGAGACCTGGGATAGAACCAAACATGTCTGGACAAAAAAAAAAAAAAAAGTCAATGAACTGATTCCTAATGATATTCTGCTATCCTCATAGACTAGAGCCAGTCCAATCATCATCAGAAAAGTTTCACACAGCTACTGATGGGAGAAGAGGCAGAAACCCACAGCCAAATGTTAGACTGACCCTGGGGAGCTCCTCAGAAGAGGACTGTAGGAGTCAGATGGGTACAGGGCACCACAAGATCATGGCCCACAGAATCACCTAAACAGGGCTCATAGGGGTGCACTGAGACTGAAACAACAATGCTTTTCTTCATAAGAGTTGCCTTGGTCATGATGTCTCTTTACAGCAATGAAATAGTGACCAAGACACATGGACAGGGGCCTTTGAGGATGAAGGCTGGAAATTAGATGTTGGATCTGAGATGTCTCCAAAGCTCGGGGGAGAGGGTCATAGAAGCCTTTAGTCAAGCCTATTTAGAAGTTAGGTCACTTGGGAAATGTATTCTAGAAAGTGGCTACTATTACCTAAGAGACTTCCTCTAGTGGGCATACCTACCTTGCTACAAGCTCAAAAGAAACAACTCCAGAAGCGTTGGAAATCAAAACTGTAGGCCAAATCTTACCTTCTTTAAGTTTTCAGGCATTCTGTCACAGAAACAGTGTTAATATAACAGGAATCACTCTTTCTACTATTAAATAGATACAAACATAGAGGTGTAATGGGATACTGAGGGTGAAGGGATGTGCAGAAGCTTTTATAATTTTTTTAATGTGCTAGTGGAAGGATATGAGAATGTAGGAAGCATTAGGAGATTAAGAATGGCCAAGTACGGTGTACTCCTGTAAACTCAGTGCTCTGGAGACTGAGATAGAGGGATCGTGGCTACTTAATATGATCATTTCTCAAAACTAGAGACAGAGAGAGAGAGAGAGAGAGAGAGAGAGAGAGAGAGAGAGAGAGAGAGAGAGAGAGAGAGAGAGAATAGTGATAAAGGTGTTAGTAGTCTTTGGTTTGGATTAGCAATTGAAATATTTAAATTTCTATAAAATCAAGAGTGGAATGAAAAAAATAGCAATACATTTGCCAAGTGGAAGCATAAGAAATTAAATTTCCTTATTGATATTATCATGTCTAAACTAATTAGTACCATTGGGTCCCAGTACATTTCTTTTTCTATGGCTGCAGTCAATTCATAGAAAATCTGTCAAGACTTGTCTCCTGGTTTCTTCCAGAAAAATAATTGAGTTTATTTCCACCCTTAGAAAGGATTAAAATGCACTTGCCTTCAAAATCATTTGTCATGGGAGGTAAGTTCAGTCCAATTAAGTTATCATCATGCCTTCACCTGCTATTCCACCTAAATTTTTCCAATTTCCAATGATTATAATTTGTTTTACTTCTGCCTTAATTTTTACATGTTCAAGTGGTGATTGCTTTTTCATCTACTTAACAGTAATTAACCACTATTATTGGGTCATTAAATTATTTTTATCTTGCTTAAAATTCTATGATCCTTGAGTATTTCTCTTCTTCTCAAAATAACTTACATCTTCCTAGCTGAATCTGAATCTTTGATATATGGCATGATACCTTTACCACAATAGTATGGCTTTTCTCTGTTACTTACAAAATTTTGTTTTAAAAAATACTGTGTGTGTGTGTGTGTGTGTGTGTGTGTGTGTGTGTGTGTGTGTGTGTGTGTAAATGCTGGTGTGGTAACCTATATGCCAAGCATGAAAGCCAAAGCTTGACATGGAGCTTTTTCCCCCCCAATCACTATTTATGAGACAGGGACTCTACACTTTGCCACTTTGTCAGAACATTATCCAAAGAATGACCCATGGTAAGCAATGTCTTGTGGAAGCTGTGGAGAGAGGCTCCGGAGAAAAAGACGGAGGACCTTTTACCTCAAGTGCAGTTTGTTCCTCGGATTGTTCTTGGACTTGATTTTGTGCCTCTTGGGACAAGCTTTTACATTCAAATTATACAAACAAACAAAATATACGTTTATTCTTGTTGGGTGTCAGAACATGGCAATAGAACCCAATCTTGTCAGTGTACCCTGAATCTGGATATGGCCTCCGCCTTGCTTTTGTGCTTTCCAAGATAGAATCTATACAATGTGCCAGACAATTGTGTTTCTATTTCTCTTTCCTGAGAAGGTTCAGGGAAAGGACTGCTCTGTCACTATTCAGCATATGCTTACTGACATTTATTTACATGCTTCTCTGATCATGGTGTTTTTTTCTGAACTCGTCCTTCCTTGGATCATTGCTTCCTTCCTTTTATTTGTGTATAAAAGATATGAAGGCTGGGCAGAGGCAGACACATCTCGATGAGTTCGAGGCCAGCCTGGTCTACAAAGTGAGGTCAGGACAGCCACAGCCAGGACTACAAAAGAAACCCTGTCTCAAAAAAAAAAAAAAAAGGTACACTGAAACTGAAGTAAAGTTGTCTACAGCATTAGTCTGTAGTCTGTCCCAATCTTCCAGGTTCTCAGACGCCAGGTCTCCAAGACAAAGACTTGCACAGGTGGACAAAAGTCGACACCATACCAGCTATACTGGCTGCACTGGACCTGCCTGCCCGTGACGCCTGTGCTGTGCTGTTTGTACAGATGCTCCCAGCTTTTACATGAGTGCTGGGAGTCTGCACACAGGTGTTCCTCTGTGCACGGTAACCATTCCACTCATTGTGCTCTGTCTCCCTGGCCCAGGATCTTTTTCTTTTTAAGTCTTACATTATAAGAAACACATAGAGCAAAACAACTGCCAAAATGTTCACTAACACCCAAGTCATAAATTTACTTGCTAGGTGTTAGTACTTGTCTTGGGGTTTCTATTGCTTTGAAAAGACACCTTGACCACGGCAACTCTTATAAAGGAGAACATGTCACTGGGACTCATTGGGGCTGGTTACAGTTCAGAGGTTTAGTCCATTATCATCGTGTTAGGAAGCATGGAGGCATGCAGGCAGACATGGTGCTGGAGAAGGAAAGGAGAATTCTACATCCAGACTTGTGGGCAACAAGAGGAGGCAGACACACTGGGCCTGGGCTGAGCATCTGAAACCTCAGAGCCCCCACCAGTGACACTTTCTCCTACAAGGCCACACCTACTCCAACAAGGCTGTACCTCTTAATCGTGTCACTCCTTATTGGTCTATGGGGACCATTTTTATTCAAACTATCATAGTCTTGAAATACAGTAAGTATTGGGATTGGCTTTTCAACAGTGTCTTAATGTAACAAGTGATACATAGAAGTATAAACTTCATTTATTATAAAACATGCAAGTTACTCTTCACTTAAGGTAGCATACACTTCTCTAACACTATTTACTAATCCCATTAATGATTACTATTGAAACCATTGTTCACTGTCTCCTTTGTCCATGTAAACAAAGGTTGTCTGGCTTTGGTTTGAATTTCTAAAAAACTAATCACAGGGTGATGACATGTTTTGGGCTCTTTAAGAAGTGTATTAAATGTTTTATAAACTAATGCTATAGACATTTCCAGTTGTATCCAAAACCTGTGAGAAAGGGTGACATAACAAGCTTTCTGAATATAGGTCATGACTCCCCAACACAGACAAAGGTCCTGCCCTTTAACTTTGGCAACTTCCCACTTCCTTTGTACTCATTAGCGGCCCTAAGGCAAGCCCCTTTGCCCTGCTTTACACCCACTGCTACAGTGCTCCCTCTAGCTTGTCACGGATTCTATATGAGGTAGCAGCAGTCTGTAACTTGCCACATCTGAATATGTGAGCCAAAATAAACTGCGCCCTCTCTCTCTCTCTCTCTCTCTCTCTCTCTCTCTCTCTCTCTCTCTCTCTCTCTCTCTCTCTCTCTCTCTCCCCGCTTGATTATCTGAACTATTTTATCACAGAGACAAAAATGAACATTAAAGGCATGGGTGCTCGGCTGGCAAGTATTTTCTCAAGATCTTTCTGAAAACATCTCAGTCCACATCCTCGGTCACGCATCTTCCTTGAGTGTTCCTCTGACATCACCAACAAATGTGACTTTAGCTCTCCCTTCATTTAAAATTGTCGCAATGGACCTCGCTATTCTGATTTATCTTCTGCCTCTTTTTTATCTAACATTTATCATCTAGTTCGCTTCCGTTTGTATTTTCCACCCATTTCTGCTACTAAAATATCAATAGTCCCTACTAAGCATTTTTTTTTTCTGTGTTTCCTGATATAATTCTAGTACTCAGATCAAGACTTGGATCTGGTACTACTGGATAGTAGCCATCCAGTAAATGTTGGTTGTATGAATTAATGTGGGGGGGGGGGAAGCAAAATGAAAGATTTCTGCAGATGCTGGTGGGAGGGCTTCTTAATGTGAGGGCGTATTTACACTCTTACAAAATCACTAGCACCCTCCAGAACTGGCTAAGTCTCACTGTAAGCCACTGTGTGGCAACAAATAGGATCTGAGCATGAAACCGAACAGACAGAAAACAACCTTTAGTTAAAAACTCAAGCACACAAAAAAATACTCAAGCCCTCTAATTCCATCAGCATTAGAAAGATGCTCTGTGGAAAAACTGATAGAAACTCTTTAGTAGTTTCTGGTTCTTTGTAGAACCAGAAAATTTTTGTCCTTCAGGTTTGAACAGTTGCTTTTATGATTGCAGACATTTTAATTCCTCAACTCTACTTGAAAAGATTAAAACTCTGCTCTGTAATATACATAGATTAGTCTTACTATTTCTGCCTGCATTGAATAATACTAGGTAATGGGATTATGGTTATAGTTGTCACAGATGAATACGTCTTCACACGGAAACGACATGTGAAAGTGTTACATTTCTTTTTTCCTTTAAGGGTTTATTTATTTATTTATAGTTATGTCATAATGATCAATTTGCAGGCAAATGGATAGAACTAGAAAAGATCATCCTAAGTGAGGTAACCCAGACCCAGAAAGCCACCCATGGTACATATTCACTTATAAGTGGATATTAGCCCAACATGGACGTCCCCTGAGAGACTCCATCCAGCGGGGGATAGGGACAGATGCTGGGACTCGCTGCTGGACTCTGGGCAGAGTGATGAGAGTTGTAGGGAAGAATGGGGAGATAGAAGGACCCATGGGGTCCAGGAGCCCCACAAGGAGACCATCCAAGCCAGCGGATCTGGACCCAGGGGGCCTGCACAAACTGTAGCACCCACCAAAAACAATGCATGCAATAAACCTAGACCTCCTGTTCAGATCTAGCCAATGGACAGCTCATCCTCCATGGTTGTGGGGAGAGCAGGGACTGCCTCTGACATGAACTCTGGTGCCCCCTATTTGATCACTTCCCCTTGGTGGGGAGGCCCAGCGGGCACACAGAGGAAGGGGAAGCAGGCTATCTGGATAAGACCTGATAGGCTGTAGCCATATGGTGGGGGAGGAGGTCCCCTCCTGGCATAGGCTTAGGGGAGGGGGATAGGGCAGAAGAAGGAGGGAGGGTGGGAATGGGAAGACACAAGTGAGAGATAACAAATGGGATGTGATATGAATTATAATACATTTTTAAATATTTTAAAGATTTATTTATTTATTGTTAGGTATACAGTACTCCGCTGGCATGTACACCTGCGTGCCAGAACAGGGCATCAGATCACACTTGGAAAGATGGTTGTGAGCCACCATGTGGTTTCTGGGAATTGAACTCAGGACCTCTGGAAGAGCAGTCACTGCTCTTAACCTCTGAGCTGTCTCTCCAGCCCCCGCATTTCTTAATTTCTTTAAAAAGAAAATAATGTGTCATAGTCTTTCCTCCTCTCCCTACCGCCCCTCCCAACCCCACCACACGCCCACTTCTTCACTGGAAATATTCATTTCAGAGACCAAGGAGGGCCGCTACCATTTGTTTTTAATATATACTGGTTGTACAGGTTTCTTCATATCTTGAAGTAAGTTAAACTTAGACGAAGATCCGCCTAAGAAAAGAAGCCATATTAGGCTGTGAGCATGCAGGACTTTCTCAGTGTGACTAGTGGACTGGTAAAATACACAGTAGAGGAGCTCCAGCCTTGGGGTGGATGAGCGCACGGCCTCCCTTGGCTTTGGCTTAATCCGCTTACTGCACCCACCCACAACCCAGGCTCCTTGGCAGTCCGCTTTGTTTTTCTCAAAGGAAGCAATGGTGTTCCAGAAGGACAAGCGCTAGTCTCTGGGGAGACGCCAACCCTGGGATGGGAAAACTGGAACAAATCCTGCTGCCTCGGAGCTCATGAGCAATTTAAAAACTAAATCGCTTCCTGCCTTGGTTTTTAGTTTATTGTTTCTGAAAGGAGGAAATGGATGCGCCATGCTTGTCAAACAATAAAATAAAATTTTCTAGAACTGAACAAATGTGTAAGCACCTCCCTGAAATACACACACACAAAGCCACATTGTGTGTGTGTGTGCGCGCGGGTGCGTGCATGCGCGCGTGCACTAATCCACAAAAAAAAAATTCCTTTGGGTTACTAAAATGAGAATACATGCCTTTTTGAAATTGATATTCCCAGACTGATGGATAAATGTAGCCACCACTTCAGCTTGAGACTTGCTGATAGGCCCAGGCACTAAAGTTTTCTTAGGGCCATTCTCTAGCCACATTTACTGTGAGGTTATTACTCCTAATTCGTTAACAAAAGATGTAGGTCTACAGAGAAAGAAAGAAAAAATACACAAAGAAAATGTTCAAGTGTTTGTTAGGATGAATTGTAGTGTTTCTTCTGGTCTTAACGTCACCTTTCACATATCTGTTAGTTAACGATGAGCTGCCTGCTGCTCGACGGTTTTCCGTTGTTTTAGAATTTTTCTTGCTTTTATCCCTTTTCATAAGCTTTGTATGAGGCTGCAACAACATCATTAATACCGGGAGTGGAACCATTCCACCCCGGACTCCGTTAGGACTGAGCCCAAAGCACCAATGTCCCTGTGGTTGGGCCTTAAAGTGACTTTGAGGCATTCTCAGGAAAGACTGAGGCCGGGGCTCCGGACGCTTCCCGGAAACGTGTGCTTTTCATGGGCTGCTTCTTCGTTCAGAATTCCTGCACAGGCCTGACGTTTTACCACACATCTTGTGCCTATTTGCTCACATTTTTTGTTTCTTACCATAATAAGTTCCTGTGGGTTTTGTTTGGCAACAAATCATTCTAAATCTTAAAAAAAAAAAAAAATAGGATTACATGGAAGTACGTAAGTGCGTTGTTTTGTGTGTGTGTGTGTAAAATTCTTATTTGTTCAAGAAAGAAAGAAAGAAAGAAAGAAAGAAAGAAAGAAAGAAAGAAAGAAAGAAAGAAAGAAAGTCTGGGTGGAAATGTTCATTTGATGCAATAAGAGAATCCAGCTCTGAAAAAGAAACAGCCCAAATAGGTGTTGTGTAATACCGGCTTTTGACTTCAGAGAAGAGAATGGGAGCTTTTTCTCATTTTAAAGGCTTAAGAGGATCTCATCTCGGAGGGATTATTCGGACTCTTTAGCTCCATCCCAAAAAGGTCAGAACCAAGATCTGCCTGCTGGAGTTCATCTGTGAAGGCATAACTTTGCACCCTAGGCATTCTTTGCACAGTATTATGATCTAGCAGTACAGTGGTTGGAGGTTACAGGAGAATGTGTAAACTTAATGATCTGGTTAAGAACAGAAATTGTTCGCGCAGAGTGTGCTGAGTGGGGGAGGGGCACGGCGGCACATCGTGTGGCCAGCCAAGTATTCATGCTGAGGATTCAAAAGTACCTGGATCCTATATGTTCCTGCTTTCACAGAGGAGGAGATTTTAATTTATGATCTGCAAAAGCACAACTGGAGACTGACTAGGAATTCAAATATCATCAGTTTCATTACGTCTCTGGCTTCTCTGCCCCATTGTCTTGATTCTGCCACTCCATATGGCAGCCCAAACTGTCACCCTCACCAGTGGATCTTACAGCACTTACTGATCTATGTCAGTCAAGTCTTCTGAGGGGCAGAAACCTAGACATGCAAAATCCCATTAGGTAAAATGCCTATGAGAGATCATAGGTATGCTGGATAATTTGGCATGCCACAGTGTAAGTTTGACTCTGAAGGAGACTGAGAGGGAAGAGCACCCTATGATGCTGTGTAACCTACAGGTGGTTTCGGTTAGAGAGTTACTTACGAGTTAGGAGTTATTTCTCAGGTCAGTCTGGTCATTAGAGGAGCCTTCATATCTGTTTTAGCAGCAGAACAATGTCTAGGAGCAAGGGTCAGGGGCAGTCTCAATGGAAATGCATATTACAGACAGTAGCAGTTGAGACCACTGCAAATTATGCTTGCTTCAAAGGTCTGTGAAGTGCATTCCCACAGCAGTTGAAGGAATTAAGAAGGAAGAGCATAAACTACAAGATCAAAGTCAGCACTCTCAAAGCTTTTCTTCCCCCCCCCCCCAACCTGGCCATTTCAAAACCCATGATTTGTGGGATGGGGTCACAGGGAAATGCAAGACTGTGTCTAGTAATTTCATGCCCCATGGTGAATCCAGGTAGTGTAGGAGAGATGGTTTCTCAAAACTAACAGATATCCACCAGCATATAATATACATATAAACGTACAAATGTTTGTAGTAGAGTGACATGGTGTGTATTTTACAGAATACATCTATTTTCTATTTTTGTTTTTCTTGGTACTAGAGGTTGAACTTAGGGCCTTGGACATGCCAGGCAGAAATTCCACCACTTGCTGAGTTGCATTCCTAACACTTGGACTTTTTTTTTTGACACGGGATTTTGCTAAATTTCCAAGGTTAGACTTCAGCTCACCCAAGTATTGAACTTGCAATCCTCCTGCCTCAGCATCCTGGGTAGATGTAATCACAGGCTTGTCACCAGGTCTAACTAATCTTCCATTTCTAAAACAATGGAAAACTTCATAGATAAACAAATGACTTAAAAACAACTTTTCTAACAATAAGCACATAAAAAGTTACATTTTCAAGCAGTTCTATAAAAATAAGACATTAGTGTGTCATTTCATATTAAAGCAAAATAATGGATTCTATAATTATATAACACATTGCATTTAAATAAGTTGTAAAAATCTATGTGGAATATACTGCCTGCCTTTGAGGTGATTCTGAGAGAAAATATGTCACACAATTGTTTTCACATCTTATGAGAAGAAAAGCTCATAGCTTTTGTTCCAAACTAACTCTGCCAGGATATTAATATGTTTAAAACTTTGGAAAATAAAAATATTGCCTTATCTATAGCAAAGGCTAATAATTGTCTGGAGGCAGTGTTTGGGAAAGTATGTTTAATTTTCATTACTGTGACAGAATACCTGGCCAAAACAATTTAAAGGGTGAAAGGTTTATTTTGGCTTAGTTTCAGTCCTTGGTCAGCAGCTTCACTGTTTCTGGGCCATGGTGAGGTAGAATATGATGGAAAGGCATGGAGATGGTTGACTACATTGGAAACAAGATGCATCATCATTCCAAGGCCTGCTGCAGAACCCGATTCTTCCACCTAGACTCCATTCCCATCATTATACTGTGCAGCTATTAACATATAAGCCCACTGATTAGGCCATAATTCAGCCACCTTTCAATGATTCGGTCTACCAGGTGGGAACCAAGGCTTAAACATAAGAGCTTTCGGAGAAAAAATTCAACATTTACAAACCCCAACACTCATGATGTTTGCAGTGTACATGAATACTGGTTCCTGTGGTTTGGGACCACCAAGTCCTGCCCCCAGTCTGAGGCAGGATTGGATAAAGCCTTTAAGACGTGGTATCTCAAACTTAAGGGAATTCTGGCTATGGAAAATCTAGATAAACAAACATGCCAGGCAATTGTGCTTAAATTGGTCTGTCATGAAAAAGTTCTGGGAAAGTGCTGTGTCAATATATAGCATATGCTTACTCGTGTTTTTATAACCAAGTTTTTCTGAACTCAAACCATTTTCCTTAGATCATTGCTTTCTTTGTTACATCTGTATGTAAAAGTACATTAAAGCAGAAGTAATGTTGTGTAGTGGAAAAAGAAGAGGTATCTACCGGCCACTAGAGGCATTGCCATTGTGGCTGCTATGTCACATGTGCATCAGTAGGTGGCAGAGAGGACAGCGTATGGGCACAAGTGTTCTGACCTGTGATCATCTGAAGGACTAGCAGCCTAATATTCCTTGAAAAAAAATCAAGCCTGTTGCGTGTAAAGGGAGGGTGAGCAAGCCAGAGACTAGAAAAACTCCACCTGGGACCCCGGGCCCAGGTGGAAATGAGCCCAAGAAAGAAGATGCCTCCCCCACTCTCATCATGGGGCCAGACACGGAGCTACCCTGATGATGACAACCAGTCCAGTGCTTCACAGCCCTGAGGGCAGAGGGAAGTAGTAGACCATACCATGCCTGAAATGATTCCTGCCTGACACCATAATGCACAAGCAGGACATAGCATTCTTAAGACCTTTTCTGAGATGACTCCAGACATTTAGAGACACTGAGCACCACTAAGAGGAGCAAACAAGTGATGGAGAAATGGAAGAGACTGAGAAACAGAAAGATGTGGGCACCATAAAAAGAGACAGAACTGAAGACTCGAGAGAGGTGAGAAATAGGCTCATATGAGCGTCTGTCTGGTGATGCCACCTGGGACCATAGTGGGGTCCTAGCCTGTGCCACCATGGGGGGCGGCACATCTGGGTCTGTGGCTCTGCAGCAGCAGGGGTCTATTACCACCAAAGGCCATGAGGACAGATGTCCCTGGTCTGGGGTGCCTCCTGGGGACATATTGATGTCTGAGGGCTGTGAAGAGTTGTCTCCACCCCTCACTTAGGCATTATGGGAGAGATGGCCCTGGAAGCACAGAAGGAAGAGAGATGACCCCAATCCTAGCCAGCTGCAGTGCTCAGGAAAGCAGGCCCCACTCATTGTGGGTGAGCTGCCCCAAGAATATGAATGTGGGAGAGCTGGCCCTACCACTTGTCTCCCATGCAGTGCTGTGAATGATGGAAAGATACCCTCCTCTCCCATCTCCCCTCATCACCTGCGGCGGACAGGTGACCTGGCCCTAGGGTCATAAAAGCAAGAGCACTGGCCCTACACCTTACCAGCTGTAGCAGTTCAGAGAGCAGGCCCTGCCCCTCACCTGGGCCCACAGTAGACCTGACCCTAATGGTAGAAGCATGGGTGAGTTGTCTCTGCCATTTGTCTGCTGTGCAGTGACATGGGCCGAAGATATATGCACCCCATTATCACCTACAGCAAACAGGAGAGCTGGCTCTGAGGTCATCCAATCTAAATAGCTTGGCCCTGCCCCTTACCTATTACAGCATTTGAGAGAGCAGGCCCAGCACCCCACCTGGGCAGCACAGAAAAGCTGACCTTGGATGCAGGGACTGCAGGTGAGCCAGCCCCAGCAGTGTGAGTGTGGCAGAGCCAGCCCTGCCTCTTGTCTGCTGTACTGTGGCATCAGAGAGGGATCCTGGGCAGCAGGATAGAGTTGGGCCTGGTTGCAGAGATTGAGGGTGAGCTATCCCTGAAAGAAGGAGGGCAGGAGAGCTGGAGGGCTGACCAGCTTGGATGTCTCGCAAGCCCAAATTTAGGGCTTTGTGTTGGCCCACCCCAACATCTGCCCCAGGATTAAAGTGCTGGAGGGAGGTGGTTCTTCAGATCCAGAGCTCCAAGGTCTCCCTGACACAGGGCAGCAGTGGGATGTCTGAGAGAAGTACCAGTAAGGTTTGGTATTGGTGAACCCAGAGGTCTCCTACTAGACCAACCATTTATTGTAGTGAACTGAAGTAGAAGTTTCCTGTTTCTTTAAAAACTCAGTTGTATCATGTGATGTTTTTCTGGAAGCTGTCTTGTGAGAGGGTGTGTGATGTTTTGCTGAAAATAGACACATGAGAGGGTGTGTAGTGTTAACAAAGAATATAAATAGAACCCCACAGACAGTTAGGTAACACTTTTGCATTGCTGCACTATTATACACTTCCCTGGTCTTCATTTCGCAGACAGAAACAGTACAGAGAATTTCTTGAGGTACTCCAGCTGATTCTGGCAGCTTCTGCTGACTTGTGCTGACTTGGCAGAGCCTTGCCATTTCTGTTGGATCTTGCCACTGCTACGGATTTGTGTTGCTATTTGGTGTATTCTATTTACTGGACTGCTGGTATCCTGACAGCGCAAAGTGGAACTGGCCCAAAGAACTATGTCTAAACTGGTCTACAAGCCCTTTTTCCTATTAACATTCTTTCTTCTCTTCCTCTGGTCAGTGGGTTAGAAGTGAGACTGAAGTGTTTAAGAATCCTAAATAAAGCAGGTTTTGAAAAAAAAAAATCTAAGCCTACAGGTGGTGCCCAGCCATGGCTTAGGCATAATGAATAACTTAACTTTGTTTCTAATGTAGTAAAAGAATCAGGAGATTTTGTACACTGTTTTGATCAAATTTACCACCCTCCAATTCATGCCCCTTCTGTACCAATGTGGTAAAGAACAAACAAATACAACAAAATCCATCAAGTTCTATTTGTGCTACCCATATAAATTACGTTTGTGTGCATCTACCAGTGTGCGTAGACCTACAAGAGGCCAATCCCTTCAAGAAAAACTGGGTCTTTCCCAGAAGCTATCAATTCCCAATAGCTATCAGCTATGGGTGGGATTTTATGTACAATTTCCCTCTACGTGCTGGGAATTTGTCTGCCTTATTGCACAGGTCTTGTAAATACTGTCAAAACTACCCTGAATTTATATGTGCACCTTTCCCGTTGTGTCTAGAAAGCATCGTTTCTGTGTGTCCATCCACTTGTTCCAGCCCTTACAATCTTTCCATCTGCTCTTTCTCAATGAACCCTGAGGTTTGGAGGGGAGGACGTGAAAGAGGGCTGAGCCATAGCCTCTCATTGCCTGAACCTTGACCATTTGTGAGTCTCTCTGCTTATCACTATCTGTTTCAAAAAGCTGTGGCGAGGGATGAGAGGGGCGCTCAGGTGTGGGTATAATGATAAACATTTAGCAGTCAGCTTAATACTGTGTCCACTTAGCAGAATAGCATGGAAAGCTCTCCTTCAGGTCTGCTGATGATCTCTCTAGCTACATACTCTTGGTCCCAATAACAGTGCTAGGTATTAGTTTAATCTTGTGGAGATGGCCTTGAATCAGAGAGTGATTGGTTTCTCCCAGGACCTTTATAGTACTACTGTGCCAATTTACATATCTTGCCAGATCTGTTATGGTAGCTTGCAGTGTTCATAGCTAGGTAAGATTGTGTGTGTATGTGTGTGTGTGTGTGTGTGTGTGTGTGTGTGTGTGTGTGTTAATGTATGTAGCACTTTCCAGCACTGTAAAAGCTGATCAGCATGGGTGGAGCCTCCAAGTCAGTATCAGTATGACTCTTCTGTGTTCTATGACTCCAGTATGTGGCATCTACAGCAGTGGAGTCTTCCTATCAACTTCTCAAGGGTAACAGAAAACATTAGCAATAGTCCATAATATTACAGAGTCTCTAGGATCTCAATGGTAAAAATTTCGCTATTTATATTCAGAGTTATTCATTGGCTTGTGGGACCCATTGTAAGGTAACTCCATTTACAAACTCTTTCTCTCCCTCTCAATTTACATGTATATGTGTATGTATGTATGTATGTATTATTTATGTGCTTACTAAGAACTAAAGCTATTTTTCATGTAGCTTATGTGTAGGTGGTACTAAGATGCCAAAGTCCCATGTGAAAAGTAAATTTTAGGAGTGTGTGAGTTGTAATGGATATTTAATCACATAATAAAGATGACCTCCCAAAAGAAATGCAAGCAATTATAAAAGACACTAATAAGAATGTGTAACTGATATTTAAAAGACTCCTAAGTAAGATGATGTTATCTATGGTGTCTAGTAGGGGATAGGATAGGTATATCAACTTAAAAAATATACATGTCTATGTATATATATAAAGAAGTTTCTACAGTCGGCTTCTATGTGATTTTTCCAAAAGGCCTTAGGGTTAGTTATCCCTCTCCATGTTGCCAGGGACCAAACGGCCTGTGGCCGACCCCCACCCATTCAGCATCTGCAGCAAACATCCTGCTTGGCCACTCATTAGGCATGCAAGGCATCCGGCTTAGCCCTGAGAAGAGAGCAATCCGATCCTGAGATAACCACAGAGACATCCTGCTTTGCCCCACCTAGGAAAACCCTCCCCCTGCAGATGTTCCCGGGGCTCAACCCCAGAAGATTTTGTACTTTTCCATTACTCTCCTCGCTTACCCCCGCCCTCCCTAAAGCAGGTTTTAAAAAGCCTGCCCTCACCTTCAATAAACGGCTCTTGACAAGCTACTGTTTCCTTGAGCTCTGTGTCTCTCTCGCCCATTGCTTTATCCACAGGTTGCGACCCCCCTCAGCCCCCCAATAACTGACCAGCCGGACTGGTTATGTGGATACTTTTAGTGGACCATGTCCCTTCAGTTAGCCTGTCCTCTCATCTGCCACCTCAATTTATCCTTTCCTGTTCCTTTACTCTCTTTACACTGTACACCACCATGTTCTTTCCAGAACTACAATAGTACAAGCATTAAAACCAGCAATTGAAAAATGGAAAGTTATGAAACTAAAAAGCATCTGTACAAGAAAGGACGCCATCTTTCACATGAATAAGAAGCCTACATACATCTGGGAGAGGGTTAGTAACTGGAATATATAAGAATGGGGGGACGTAAAACAAAACCAACCAAACAAAACCTAAACATAAAAATAAATCCCAATTTAAAAAATGAGGCATGGAAAAAAATAGAAAATTCTCAAAAGATGAAAATACCTGAGAAACATTTTCTTTTCATGTCCAACATCCTAACAATCATAGAAATATACATTAAAACTATGAGAGTTCATCTGATACATGTTTAGGAAGTCTTTCCTGTGCCAGTAAGTTGAAATGCACTTCCCTTGACCTCTGTGAGATTTAGGGTATCAAGTTTTATGTAGAGGGCCTTGATCCATTTTGAGTTGAGTTTTACGAAATGTGGAAGAAAAGGATTTCGTTTCAGTCTTGCATATATAGCTATCCAATTGGACCAGTATTATTTGTTGAAGATGATGTCTTTTTTTACAGTATGATTATTGGCCATTCTGTCAAAAATAATGTGGCTGTAATAGTGTGGGCTTATATCTGTCTCTTCAGTTCTATTCCACTAATCAATGTGTCTGTTTTCATGCCAATACTGTTCTGTTTTTATTACTATAGTTCTGTAATATAATTTGAAACCTAGAATGCTGATACTTCTAGTATCTTTATCTTTCAAGATTATTTTGGCTTTCATGGCTTTTTGTTACTACATGATTTTTTTCTTTTTCTATTTCTATAAAAATTGCAGTTGAATTTTGAGGAAGATTACATCAACTCTATCCATCACTTCGGTAGGATGCATTTTCACAGTATGAATCCTACCAATTCATGAGCTTAGAAGATCTTTCCATCTTCTGGTATTGTCAGGTTCCAGAGAAATCTGGGGCAAGTCTCACTAAGTAACTCCTGGCTCCTCCCGGCATTCCTTACCCTTCCAGGGTGGACTTTGTTCTCAACCGCCAGATTCTCTTTCCACTTGGCTATGAGCTCTCTTGGTCTCCTGGCTCACTCTTGGCCTCTTGGTCTACTTACCTTCTCCCCACTTCATTCTCTTTCTCCCTCAATCTTCTCCCAAGGTCCAGTTTAGTCTGGATCCTTCCAGATGCCTCTGACCACATTCTCCCTCATTTCTACAATAAAACTTTCTCCTCCACCATACCTAGGAGTGGTCATATTCTCATTTTCATTCAGGTTATCTTATTCAGTTCCTTCAGTATCTATAAGTTTTCATGGTACAAGTCTTTTACAACCTTGGTTAGATTTATTCAAGATACTTTTTTGAGACTCATGTGAATATTATTTTCTTGGTTTATATTTAACATGTTGTCATTTGTATACAACAACACGTGAGATGTGTGTGTGTTTGTGTGTGGAGAGCCACAGATAGCAGCGCCCTCTGCTGCTTCTCTGCCACAATGCGCCCCTTATGTGCATGCGCAATGCGCCTTTGAGCAAGCCCCTTATGCGCATGCCTGAAGGCATAGCGTGAGGTGGCATGATCCGAACAAGGCATAGCATGAGGTGGCGTGATCCGAACGCACCAACCAAGAACGACAATGTGGCAGTTTCTGATAGGACCAGGCACACTATAAAGGTTCTGTGGGATCTTTTCCTGGGGGTCACTCTGGTAGTCAAGGTTCCTGAATAAACTGCTGCGAGAAGAGTTCCCAGTGTTGGTGTCTTTCCTGCTGGTCGGGGGCAGCATCGACATTTGTGTGTGTGCGTGTGTTTGTGTGTGTGTGTGTGTGTGTGTGTGTGTGTGTGTGTGTGTGTGTGTATGAATTTTGTTCTGCTACTTTGTCACCTATAGTTTTTGGCGGTATCTTTTTTTTTCTATTTTTTTCTCCTTTATTAATTTATTCTTGTTACATCTCAATGGTTATCCCATCCCTTGTATCCTCCCATTCTTCCCTCCCTCCCATTTTCCCCTTATTCCCCTCCCCTATGACTGTTCCTGAGGGGGATTACCTCCCCCTGTATATGTTCATAGGGTATCAAGTCTCTTCTTGGTAACCTGAGTTAACCCAGAAGCAGAAAGACTCAAATGGTATATACTCACTTATATCTGCATATTAGCCCAAGGGGCATGTCCCACGAAAGTCTTCACTTACCAGGAAACTGAGACAGAGGGGAGGACATTCTAGTGGGATTCTAGATGAGAGAAGCATGGGAGAATGGCGGTATCTTTTTTATGCTTAGAATCATCACCTGAAAATAAGGATTCTTGGACTTCTTTCTATCTGTATCCTCTTAATCACATCCATGTGTCTTATTGTTCTAAGACTTCAAGTACTATACTGAACAGAAGTGGAAAAACTGGGCATCCTTGACTTGTTTCTGATTTTGGTGGAAATGCTTTCTGCCTGCCTCCCCCCCCTCCGCCCTAGCCCCGTCTCATTTTAGCAAGCTGTGGGCTCAGCACACAGCAAGTATATTATCCTTACTATTTTTACCTTGATGTTTTAGTAGAATTACTGAATTAATTTGGACTTTGGTGAATTTGGAAAAGATTTACTAACATTGCTAATATATTCAAAGAACCAACTGTATTTCATTTATTGTATGTGGTTTTTCTTGTTTCCATTTATTAATTTTAGCTGTAACTTTGGTTATCTTTTCTCATCTACTCTTTTTTGGATAGTTTGTTCTTGTTTGCCCAGAGTCTTTAAGTGCATTATGAGTTACCAATGTGAGATCTCTTGAGGTAGGCACTTAGTTCCATGTGTTTTCCCCTCGGTACTTCCTTCATTTTATTCCATCAATATTAGTTCATTGTGTTTACATTTTCATTCCATTCTAGGACTTTTTAAAAAATCGTCTTGATTTCTCTCTTCACTCATTGTTTGCTCCAGGAATATGTTTAGTTTCCATGAGTTTGTGTACTTTTTATAGTTTTCACTGTTCTTGATACCCACCCCTTTTCCATTGTGGTCAGAGAATACAAGATGTTATTTCAAATTTCCTACATTTGAGACATCTGCTGTGTTCTAATATGTGGTCTATTTGGGGGAAAGTTCCATTGAGAAAAATGTTTATTCTAGAATGTGTGGAATATTTATAGATATCTCAGACTCGTTTGATTTGTTGTTTAACTCAGAGTTTCTCTATTAATTTTCCCCAGATTACCTGTTAATTGATAAGTGTGGAATACTGAAACCATCCAGTATCATTGTATTGTGCTTAATCTGTAGCTTGGGATCTCATAGAATTTCTTTTATACAACTTGGTGCCCCTATACTTAGTGCATATTTGTTTGGGATTAAAACATACTTTGTAGACTTTTTTTTTTTGTCTTTATAGAGTATGAAGTGTTCCTGTTTCTTTCCTCTGCATATTTTGTGTTTGAAGTCTATTTTGTCAGATAGTAGAGTAGCTATGCCTTTAAGGGAATCCATTTTTCACATTCTTTTACCCTAAGGTGGTGTCCATTATTAATAATGTGTCTTTTTTGGAGGCAGCAAAAAGATGAATCCCATTTTCTAAACAAATGTGTTACTCTATATCTTTATTGTGGAATTGAGAGAATGTGCAGTTATTAATGAAGGTTATGTATCAGTTCCTGTCATTTTGTTACTTTTCATGCTCCACTCTCAAGTCTCTCTTTTGATCACCTCTCCAAGAACTATTTGTTCCTGTAATCTCTTGGGTGTGTTTACCTTTCTCTTCAGATTGACCCATTCCTTGTAGTACATGGCTTAGAACTAGCCTAGTAGTTTAAAAAAAATCATTGAGTCCTCTTTTCTGTCATGGAGTTTTAATTTTTTTTCCTTTAGTCTCTTTAACATAGCTTTTTTTTTTTTTTTACAATAGTCTGGGCTGACAATTGTGGTCTTTCAGAAGTTGAAATAAATTTTTCCAAGCCTGTCTCACTTTAAAAGATTTTGTCAAAAAAAAAAAAATCAAGTTTCTTTTATAAGTGACTTAACCTCTTTCTCCTTATAGAGAAATTTTAGTCCTGAAAGATGGTGGCTCAGGCAAGGGATCATGCCTTCTAGGTCTGTGTAACCAGGCTGCAATAACACACCTTTGATCCCTCTGGCTGGAATATAAACATGCCCTCAGTATACACCTTTAATTCCTAACAACGGAGGTAAGGTTAGTTTATAGAAGGAAGCAGCCATGTTTGAAAGTGACTTCTAATTGAGGGGCAGACAAAGTGACAAATCAGAGAAACATTTGGCAGAATGAGTCAGAGATAGGATACTCCCAACTCTCAGCATAGAAACAGAGGTAACTTAAGAGAGCAGTCAGTGCAAGGAGGGGGAGGGAGGAGGCAGTTTTACAGACACGTGTTGCAAGGGAAGGCAGAATGAGCCAGTGCCACAGTTTGAGGCCAAGCAGAGTAACTCAGTGAGAAGCCAGTTTGAATCAGTTAGCTTGATGAGGCTTTAAACCAGACAGCTGAGTTGAACCAGCCATCCAGAATTCCAAAAGAACAAGAAAGGGTGAGCTTTTTCAGCAGTAAGTCTCAAAGGCTGAAACATAGGCCTAGATTAGCAAATGGAAGTTGAAAGCTAAAGCATTCAAGATTTGGCTTCGCAGATTAGATTGTATGGATGCTAGAAGCTTCCAGGCCTAGGCCTATGGCTAGAACAGAGCTCTGGGCTCAGTCCAAGCCATGTATTCACACAGCTTGGGTATGGTTCTCATCTCATCCCATCATCTGAGGAAATAAAAGTGAAATTTACCTTTATGCTCCTTAGATTTTAATACCTTCATACAACATCCAACTACAATATGCTGTGAAATGTTTCTAGTTTTATTTAGTATTCCGTAATCCTCTTATGCCTGAATAGGCATCTCTTTGGGAGATTTTCATTTGATTTTACTGAGGACATTCCCTATGCATTTGCTATGGATTTCTTCTCCTCCTCTGCCCCATATTTTAAAGGTGAGGTCTATTCACGGTAACTTATTACTATCCCATTTCTCCCCCACCCTTTCTCTCTCATCTGTCTCATTAATCTTTAGGATGGTCCAAGTCTGCTACTTTATCTTCCATCCCTGACTCTGTTTTCAATGGGATCCATTCTGTTGATGGGAGATTTATTTAGCTAACTGAACAGCTTTTCATTTCCAACATTGTTTCAGTTTGGATTTTCTCTAGCAATTCAAACTCTATTTTCTTTTCTTTCTCTTTTTCTTATGCATTTTCACATGCACATTTATTGAGTAGATACATTAATTCACATGTAGATCTTTTATCTTCTCATTAACATTTCACAATAGTCTTTGGGAATAAACACCATATGTAACTTTAATTTCCTTTTTGCTTGATATAATTATGACCCTTTAATCCTAGCCATCACTGAAATCTTTAAACTCTAAAGGTCATTGATAGTATCCCCCCTACCCCAAATTCCTTGTCTTAAGGAGGAGTAGGGGTTGTCATAGACTAGATGAGACATAAGGGGGTTTTTTAGAAGCCCTTAAGAAGAGATGCACAATGCCTCTTCAAAGAATAGCTAGGTCAAAACCTACTTATTAATTGCTGTTTACTCCATCCCATGGGTTTATCCTCATTATCTACCTTCTCTACAAGAGAGACCTCTGGATGGGGGTAAGATGTCCTCACATCTATCCCAGTCTCCTGGTAATTGAAGACTTTCATGGGACATGCCTTTTGGGCTAGTGCCCAATTATGAGTATATATCATGTGAGTCTTTCTGCTTCTGGGTTAACTCACTCAGTATGACCATCTCTAGTCCTATCCATTTGTCCACATATTTTGGGGTTTCCTTGTTTTTAATAGCTGAGTAGTATTCCATAGTGTAAATGTACCACAGTTTCTTTATCCATTCTTCAACTGAGGGGCATTTAGGCTGTTTCCAGGTTCTGGCTATTATGCATAAGGCTGCTATGGACATGGTTGAGCATATGTCCTTGTGTGGTGGAGCATTTTCTAGGTATATTCCAAGGAGCAGAATAGCTGGGTCTTGAAGCCCTATTCCCAGTTTTCTGAGAAAGCGCCAGACAGATTTCCAAAGTGGTTGTACAAGTTTGCATTCCCACCAGCAATGCCAGTTAGGATAGATGTGAGGACATCCTAATGAGACTCTAGGTAAGAGAAATATAGGAGATGGCAAAATAGGACCCAGAAGGTCCTAGAAACCTACAAGAACATCATGATGAGTGGATTGGGGCCCAGGGGCATCTGCTGAAACTATTGCACTAACCAAGGACAATACAATATTAAACATCGAACCCCTACTCTGATCTACCCAATGGACAGGACATTCTCCACAGTTATGTGGAGAGCGGGGACTGACTTTGACAAGAACTCTGGTGCTCCATGTTTGACCACCTCCCCTTGGTGAGGAGGCCTGGTGGCACTCAAAGAAAGAATAAGCAGGCTACCAAGATGAGATTTAATAGCCTATGACCACATAGTGGGTGAGGAGGTCCCCCTCGATCATAGACCTAGGGGAGGGGAATAGGGTGAAAGCGAGAGGGAGGAATGGGAGGATTCAAGTGATTGAGTTGTAATTTGAATAAATTAATAAAAATTTTAAAAAGAGAACACTGGGTACAGAATTTGAAGGTATGTGTGTCTAGATATTAACATCCTATAGGTCTTCTTTCACCTACCATACTTTCTTTTCTAGCTTGGGGCTTACCAATTTATAATAAGAGGTTAGACCAGATATCTCAATTTCTTGGTAGCTTGAATATTTTACAAATAGTTTTTCTGGAATTAAGTAGAAGGTGAATGCAAAGGGTTGTAACAATAGTAGTGGATTCATTGGAATCAGAAGACTTCTACCATAAGATGCCTTGCCTGTGTTTTCTTTCAAGATGAGGGTTTTGTTTTATCATTCTCAGCTAATCTATGACTTTCTTGCAACCCACAAAACTGACCCACATTGAAAAGCCCTGGATCCATCTTCCTACTACCAACCATATTTCCAAAATCCTGCAACTTCTCAGCCATGATTTGGAAACTACCCCATCAACAGGAACAATGTACTCCCAGTGTGATGGACAGTTTGAAAATGAAAGGTTCTTTTTTGAGATGTCCTAAGAGAATCCCATAACTTTGTGATTATAGTGGTATTTTGTTCCATGCTATATGGCACAAAATTTAATCACCATTGTCTAACTAGAAGAGACAAAACTATTCATAGGGAGAAGGAAAAAGATGATGTAGACAGAGACCAGTATTGAAACCAAGGAGCCTAGGCTCTCAGTTATGAAAAGTGAGGAGTCCATAGTCTTATAAGCTACTCTCTGCAAACTGGGAACACTGGGGTCTTATTTTGAGAATGAGGAGGTCGCTGCCACAATTTCTGGTAGAGGCCAAGAGGAGTGGTATCAAACTCTATTTTCATGCCTTGGGTTGACTTTATTCCACTCCTTGTCTTACTTTTGAATTTTTCATATGGAAGTTCTTCCAGATCATTCTCAGTAGAGGTTATTATTATGGGATTTGGTTTGTTTCTTTTGAGACATGCTATTTTGGCTTAATGTTTTTATTTCTGTGTTATAAACTCCATCTGATGGTTGAGTTACTTTGTTCAACCAGGTCTTCTGCTTCTCAGCCATAGTACTGTGATTTCAGTGACTTGGCTTAGCTTGGAACAAGTTTTCCCTAGCAGTGTGGCTTGGTCTTTGATTTCAAGGCCATATGGGGCAAATGGAAGGACCCCATCAGGCAGATAGCAGGACTCTGTAGAGACCTGGAAGAGAGATGCCTGCAGGAGCCTGTGGTATCTACAAACAGTTGTAGTGCTTTGGGACAACCAGAGTGGGGGACTGAGAGGGTGGGTACAGGTAGCCCACCTAGGTCCCCAGGCTATGTGTGATGGCTGGAGTCACTGGTGGGGAGCAGGTTGGGATCTGCCAAATCTCAATGGAAGGGAGTCTGGGAGAAGGCAGCAGTTCCTGGCAAGCAGGCACAGGACTCTGGGGTGATGTGCGGGAAGGTGAGGAAGGGAAAGCATAGGTGTGTCTATTTGTGTCCAGGTATATAGTAGGTCCGGAAGACCAGAAGGCCATGTTAGTACCCTGAAGGTGTAGTTACAGGTACTTAGAAACCACCTGACATGATACTGGAAACTGAATTCAGGTCCTCCAAGAGCAGTAAATCCTCTTGACTGATCAATGATTTCTTCAGCCCTAAGATCTGCTTCTTAAATCAGAACTTCATGTATCTTTTTTTAAAAAAACATTCTTTACAAGTATATCTCAATTTCTTAAGTAGAACTCAGTTCTTACCATTGCATAATACACTGTAAAATACAAATAAAAGGGCGCAATTAAAATTAGCAGTCTATAAGCCACTTGGGAGGCCTCTAATTAAAGGCAAATCTGGGCTCATCTGAGTGTCAGATGAGTATGGGACACATAAAACAAACAAATAAATTGAACAGAATATTATAGAAAGCATAATGTAAGCCTTGTAGAAACTTAGAGGATATATACAAAAATATGGAACATTTTGGGATCAAATATTTCTATTAGTAATACTAAAAAATAAGTAAAGATAAGTAATTTAAGCCCAGGGAAATTAAAGAGGGGAGGGGATTACAAAATTTAGTTAAATAAAAAAATAGAATGTAAACACAAACATGGCAAATAAAGTCAAGTTATTTAAAGCTAACAAAATACACAACCTTTGGCATAGCTAGCTAGATGTGTTAGTATATGAAATAATTAACTTTGTAATATAGAAGAACCAGTTAGGAGACAGACAGACACACACAGACACACACACACACACACACACACACACACACACACACACACACACACAGTGGCAAAACATGAAACAAAATCCCTAAAATAAGGCCTATGAATGGCCATAATAGACAAAAATTTAGTGCCATTGTACAAAACAATTAACTAATCATTTTATAGAATTGTTCGGTCAGAAGACTAGCGAGTAGGACTGGGGAGATGCCTCATCCCCTCAAGTAACTATGCAGCACAAGGACATCCACTTCATCCTAGCACTCACCGGCAGAAAGCTGGGGGCTGTGGTGCACACCCATAATCCCAGCAACTGGGAATGCAGGGGCAGGAAGACACTCAGGGCTCACTAGGCAGATTGCCTCACTGAATCTACGAGCTCAAGATTCAGTGAGACCATCTCAAAAACTAAGCAAGAGAGCCCAGTGTTAACAGCTGGCTCCCACATGCACATACAAAACACAAACTCTACAAGGTACAGGTAGGTTCTTCACCCATACACACCAAGGTCTAACCAAATGTTTAATCAATAGGACCTGAGACAAGGTGTTCTGCTTCATGACTCAATTCTTGTTACTTCCAGAATTCAGTTCTTTGTGGATGGAGGACCGTTTTCCTACTGTCTGTTGGCCAGGGACAGCTCTTAGCTTCTTTCTTCAGTTGCAAGACCCCTTCCATCTACAGTAAGGGACAGTCTCTCATCATATTTTTCTCACGTCTGTATTTCTATTTCTCTCAATTTTTTATTTTAAATTTTTTATTAAAAGTTTTTGCTACTGCACTTGCATTTATTTTAAGCCTAACCCAATTTCTTTATTCCCTGAGCCATGATCATTTTCAAGGTGAACTACATTTTCTCCGTCTCCTTTAGCAGTTACAACTGTGGTAGCAGTGAAAATTCTAACAGTAGAGCAGGAAATCTGCATGTGACACTCATTCCCTAGATGAATAAACTGCATTTAGTTTTTAAAAACTAAAACATTCAAGAAAACATAATTAGTACTCCTATATGATGCAAACTCAAACATTAATGTGCAAATTTTTCCAATCAAATGCCCAGAAATAATTTCAAAATCCAAGAATTGCTGTATTACAATATCCCAGACACCTAGTAGCTTCAGTGATGATAGCTTCAATTGTTATGATCCCACACACATGAGAAACTGATTTACAGCTACTCCATACATGATTTGCCTTAAAACTCATTCAATTACTGAAAATATATTTTATATTTTCCTATATACAATGACTGGGGGAAAAGCATTGAACTTAGATTTAAGTTACAGAAAGTATAATTTGAGTAAGCTTTCCCAATAGTTCATTAAAGGTTTACTAGTTTTTTGTTTGGTTGGTTGGTTTGGTTTTTTTGTTTTTTGTTTTTTCTTTAATAATTTATTCAGATTACATCCTGATAGTTATCCCCTCACTTGTATCTTCCCATTCCCTCCCCCCTCCCCTTTCCAGCCTTCTCTCCTCTTTTGCCACCAGGTGCAGATAACTTTGACTTTAAAAGACTACTGTGACTGATTAGACTATATCTGCTTAAATCCTCGTGCAAAAATAGCAATCAGTCAGACAAAATTTTTCACACATAAGAATTCTTTTAACAAGCAAATTCTTTAAAACTCAAGACTATCAGCAGGGCATAATGGTGCATGCCTATAATATCAACACTCAGGGAGACAGAGGCACAAGGATCTCTGAGTTCGAAGCCAGCAGGGCTACAAAGCAAGTCCAGACAGCCAAGGATACACAGAGAACCCCTCTTGAAAAACAAAACAAAAAACTCAATTTGAGGGAAAATAAAAATGTGAGAATTTAGTTATTTTGCTAATCTATAATATACTTTTCCATCAATAGCACAAATTTGACATATTTTGTTGGTGTATATGGAAGGCTAGAATTTTGTGACTTAAATTTAATTATCTGTTCCAAAATTAATTATAATTTTATATTCAACCTCTAAAACATGAAGGAAATATTTACTAAACATTTTCAGGGCATGTTACATCAAATCTTGACCAAAAAAACAAACAAAGAAATTTATTTCAACCCATTTTAAATTACATATTTAAACAGTATTGCCCAAAGAAAAACATGAACCTCATTCATGTACATTTAACCATTGAGAAAAAAATAAATTGCAAACAGCCTAAAATTAATATTCTACTTAAATCATCATAGCAAAATTGTTAAGCAAAAAAGTTCAATTTCTATTTCCCCTTTTCAGTGAGATTCAAGCATCCTCCCTTGGCACCTTCTTGTTGCTTAGTTTCTTCGGGTCTGTGGTTTATAACATGACTACTCTGTACTTTATGCTAATATCCACTTATGAGTACATACCATGTTTGTTTTTCTGGATCTGGTCTACCTGGCTCAGGATGATCTTTTCTAGTTCCATCCATTTGCCTGCAAATTTCATGTCATTATTTTTAATAGCTGAGTAATAATCCATTGGGTAAATGTACCACAGTTTCTTTATCCGTTTGAGGGACACCTAGGTTGCTCCCAGTTTCTGGCTATTATGAATAAAGCTGCTATAAATATAGTTGAACAAGTGTCCTTGTGGTATGGTGGAGCATCTTTTGGATATATGCCCAGGAGTGGTACAGCTGGGTCTTAAGGTAGAACTACTCCCAATTTTCTAAGAAACCATCAAATTGAATCCCAAACTAGTTGTACAGGTTTGTGCTCCAACAACAGTGGAGTGTTCTCCTCAGTTCAGCTTGCGCTGTCACTTGACTTTTTGATCTTAGCCATTATGACAATGTTCTCAGAGTTATTTTGATTTGCATTTCCCTAATGACTAAGGATGTTGAACATTTCTTTAAATATGTCTCTGCCATTAGATTCCTCTGTCGAGAATTTGGTTTAGATCTGTACCCCATTTTTAATAGACTAGATATGGAGGATGGAAGGAGGGAGGGGGACCGGAACAGGAGGAATGGGGAAGAAGGAAGAGATTACTGAGAAACAGCTGGATTGAGTGGGGCATCTCTAAGGGAAAGCCAGAAACCTAGGAAACTCCCAGGCACCTATGAGGGTGACCCTAGTACAGACTCCAGGCGGAGATATGGAGCCTGAAGCAGTCATCAACTGTAACCAGGCAAGACTTCTAATGGAGGGATTGGGACATCAACCCAGCTACAAATCTGCCCTGCCTACAAGATGTGCAGGGATAAATATAGAACAGATTTGAGGGAAAAGCCAACGAATGGCTGGTCCAACTTGAGACTCATGTCATGAGAGGGTGCCCACCCTTGACACAATTAACGATACTTTGCTATACTTGTAAACAGGAGCTTAGCATAACTGTCATCAGAGAGGCTTCACCCAGCAGCTGATGGAAACTGATGCAGAAACCCACAGCCAAACATTAGGTGGACCTTGGGGAATCCTGTGGAAGAGGGGGAGGAAGGATTGAAGGTGCCAGGAGGGTCAAGGACACCACAAGAAAACCTATAGAATCAATTAACCTGGGCCCATAGGTGTTCATAGAGACTGAACCACCAACCAGAGAGCATGCATGGGACTGACCTAGGCCCTCTGCACACATGTGACAGTTGTGCAACTGTGTCCTCGTGTGGGTCTTCTAAAGCAGGATCGGGCTGTCTCTGACTAGCTTGCCTGCCCTTGGGTCCATTGCCACTAACTGGGCTGCTTTGTCTAGCCTCAATAGGAGATGCACCTAGTCTTACTACAGACTGATACGCCAAGGCTGGTTAATATCTATGGGCTGCCTCCCATTTTCTGAAGAGAAGGGGAGGAGGGTGGATGTGGGGGAGGAGACGGTGAGAGAGAGGAGGAAGGGGAAGCTGCAACTGGATATAAAGTAAATGAATATATTAATTTAAAGCTAAAATTTTCACCAACATAAATATTGAGAAATTTTGTATTTTTTTTGTACATCTGTAAATATAAACACTCTATTTTATATTGTCTGATGACATGTCCATTTGAAATAGTCATAGTTCAGAGACAGACCTGAAAGCCACCTGATTTCAAGTGTCCTGAAAGATGCTGGTTTGTACCTTTCCACTGTCAGTTATATCTACCTGCATATACTCTGTATACCATAGATAAAGTCAAGAAACATGGTTGGAAAAATTTATTCCAGATCAAACATTAAATTGATGCTCACACTATAAACAGTCAGTGAGTCAGTCAGTGAGAGCAGCAATGACTGACATGGAGAGGTCAACCCTACCCCTCTGTGTTTCCTGATACTAACTAAAGAGTGGTCAATGTTTTCTTCATGGTATTTACTACAATTACTGTTTATTTCCTCATTTATGCTGTGTGCATACAAGTATTTCTCCCACGTTGCTTCATGGAGGAAGGAACTACAGTATCTTGATTGACTTTATATCTTTTTGCCTCAATCAAATACATTACAGATATTAAGTGTCTAGACTGCATGGCTATGGATCAATTATGAGCCTCAACCAATTTATCCTCATCACCACCTTCTGATTAGGAACAACATATTCCACATTTTTTAATCAATGAAAGCAATGATAGTTGTCTCCTCCTCGAAGCCTATCTAGTAGCCTAACCTTAATCATTAAAAACTTACTGGAAATTTCCAAATAGCAAGAACCACATTCATCTTGCTCATGATTCATACTTAATAAAATAAGATGACTGAAACACAAAGTAAAAGATAAAAGCCCTTTCCAGTATAGTCTCAGAATTAGAGAACACACAAACACACCTTCTGGGAGAAATCAATGAGTTTGCCACCCACCACACACTCAACACTGACAGCCACAAGGTATGTAAGAGTTCTAGATATTCTTTAGGTATACATTTTAAATAAAATAGAAATTTTACTTAAGGGAATTTTAAGACAAGTAAACATATTGAGCTATTTTAAAATGTCCTAAGGGCAAAATTTATTATCAGAAAAAAAAATTCAAAGTATTATAAAGTTCTTTGGCAAATGTTGAGAATTTAAATTTTATGTAGAACATTTAACCTTTGAGTCAGGAGTGAAGGCATTTGTTAACATTTTATACTGAATTATACTAAAATAACACTTTAATAATACTAGTATTATCCAAAATTAATAGTCTGTTGTATAATTTCATTACAAAATCCTCCAGTTCCAAATCAAGTATATTTGTGAGCTTCCCAAATCTCTAGGCATTTCCTACCATCCAAAGCCTCTATTCATCTACTGCATCTGCGTATGCGAACAACAAAAAAGACAATTACTGCCTCTTCTTAGGTGATTCAAAATTAGCCTCTTCACTGTGTTTTCTTTTCTTTTTCTTCTTTTTATGGTCACTCTGGTAACCACTGGAGTCACTGGCTTGGAAAATGGGGTCCAGATCTTCCTGGTGTCTTTTCTTCTTTTTCTTCTTCTTTGGCTCTTCCACAAATAAGTCATTCACACTATCACTACACGGCAGGTCTGTTTCGTCCATTGGAGTGACATCTGCTAGCTCTGCGGCACTCTCAACTGTCGCATTAGTTTCTCTGTCCTTCTTCTTCTTCTTCTTCTTTTTCTTTGAAATTTTTTCAACAACCTCTTCACTGACAGTGTCTGCTACATCTTCAGAAACTACAGCACTCTTAAGTTGCAAACTGTGAATGAACAGATTTTTAAAATATTAACAGCAATAAGCAAAAGAAAGGAAAAATGAGGCCAAGACTATTTCAATACTATGAGTTTTCGACAACAAGGTAGTTTAGTGTGGCTCTAATTCCCAATGTCCTATCTTATTATTCCTCAGACCTCTGAGATATCTATAGCTGTCAGATGTCAAGCTCAATGGTGTATTTATCTAGCTGTTTTATTATCTGTGTGTGTTTGTGTGTTTTCCTTCCTGTGGCAAGCTGGCTTCTAACTCAGAATCCTCTTGTCCAAGCCTTCAGAATGCTGCAATTACTGGCACAAGCTACTGTACCTGGCCCAAATTTAACAAAAAAATGTTGTTTGTTTGTTTGTTTTTTCACTGTACTTCTACAGAAGCTCAAGCACAGTTTCAAAATTTGCGATTGGTTACAAAAATTCTAGCTATTTAGGATTAAATCCAGGCTAACTAGGTAAACCAACAACATCTGATAAAGAAAACATATTTATTTCTGGTATATAACAAAGCAGTAAGATTTCCTACTATTTCGAACATCATATACTGACCTTGTGGTGTTTAGCTTTCCTCGAATACAGAAAACTCCAGCAGAATCTGAATCTAAGCGAAATACATCAAATTCCAGTTCATCACCTACATTTATCTCCAACGTTTGCCACTCCTCATATGACATGTGATCAGGTTTAGGGATAGAGGCATTAAAACACCCATGCACTATACAGCCAATATGGCTAGAAGATACTTTATTAACCGTACCCTGTAAAGAAAAGAAAAGAAAGAATGCAAGGTCAAAAAGAGAGCCAGAGTTCAAACTTTATGAGCATGAAACTCATCTTTAAAAAAAAAGAAAGTCAGATTAATGGCATGTTTTAATATCGAAAAATTTTACAAAAAAAGCTAACAACTTACCATGTCACACCAAAACATAATTTTAGAAATCTTAGAAATTGTATTAAACAACTGCATGTCTTTTTAAGTGGACAACAACAAGTAAGCCAGTTCTGCCATAAACAAAGAAAAGCAGGCAGGTAGGAGGAAGCAACAAAAAAGCCTTCACTCCACTGCAGGATTCCCAAGGAGTAGATGACGCTATAACCACAGTGGAATCAAGCAGAGAATGCGCTGTCACATGCACATCAACTACGGAAAAGCACAAGACAAGAAGAAGCATCGGAAACTGCGTCCACATTGATATTTTTATAAACAGACTGAATTTCAAAGCTCACAAGCATATTTTTTACTGATTTTTTACTGAATTAACATGGTATTAACAGTTCTATTAGGAGAAAATTTACTTTTTGTTGATCTAGGACATGGATTCTTGACTAAGTCAGAAAACCGTAAAAGTATTATGTGACATCTATGCTTAAAATGAAGGTTTTCGTGGAATTTAGTTTGTAGTCTTCTTCAGGAGTCAACATGTATGAAGGGAAGTGTATGAATCAAAACCCTAAAATGTCTTTTTAAAGATGCATTTTTCTCGAACATAGAACTACAAAATAATGTAGACAGGCACACAATCACACTGTTACAGAAGTGGCAGAATATAAAGCTTCCTTATCTGTCATAACCAGCTAAGCCCCACCTTTAACTTCTGACGGCTTCTAAACAAAACAAACTATGGTACATCCATAGAATGAGATATTTATTTTTCAGCATTATAAACAAAATGAAAAACTGAGCTATCAAGTTTCAGGCACAAAGAAAATAACCTTAAATGCACGCTGCTAAATGAGAAAGGCAATCTGAAAAGGATACTTGCTTCATGAGGTAATAGCTAGCATGGCTGGGAAGATAGCTCAGTCAGTATAAGCACTTGCTCCACAGCCTGAAGACCTGAATTGGATCCACAGTACCCTGTGGGAGAAGGAGATAACTGCCTCTCTGCTAGGTGTACTCTGACTTCCATTTAACAGAAAAGGCAAAACTATAGGACAGAGAAAGAATCAGTGGTTGGTGCTCAAGAACTAATGTGAACAATGAGGATTAAGAGAATCACTACAACTTCAGCAAAGGGGAGCAAGACATGCTGCTAGCACAGGGCTGTCTCAGAGCCCAGTGACAGTCTGCTGCAATAAGACAAATGCCCAGTGTTTCAGAACACAGCAGCGCCAGCCCAGACACCAGCCCCCAACAGGAGACCTACACACCTACTACACAGACCTGAGTTTCAGCTACTTCAGTTAGTGTTGGCCTGGGGAACTCCCATTCTCTTCTTCTTTTGCAGGTCCTACAGCTGTCAGGGTAAGTCCAAGGTCCAACTTAGCACCAGCTATGATGGCCAATAGACTTTGACTACCACTTGCCACCTAATGTAGAGTAGCACAGCTACTACCATGATAATGCTTACAGATGAATCTTTAGAACATATTTGGCACCAGGCAGAGAACTGTGCCTACTTGTGAGACTTGTGTTTTGTGGATCTGTGTTGTCTCTGGCTACAATTCACATTTCAGTGTTCTGCTAAAATTGTGCAGGTCCTCATGGTTCTGAGGTTTAGGTATGACCGTTCTTAGTATTAGTACAGTTGGCCAAGAACCTGCCTTCATTAACACTTTCCTAACTTTGAGCTGCATAGGATATAAAACCCTACTTGCTGGGGGAAAGGCAAAGGTAATAAACACTAACCTGCAGAAAGCTAATGCTGACGTATCACAACAGCCCCTAGGGGCTAGCCACATATATCAGCTCTAGTGACATGAGGCCAGCTGACTGGCCTTGTACAAAAGAGAGATAGCATCACCTGTGGCTGATTTGCTGATTGTGGCAATGCTGGATGCTGGGGTGTACTGTGTGAAGGATGTCTCTGAATATTCAACTGTTGATTGCTGTACCAACAGTGAGCTGAATACTGGCTGGATTTGGTATTAAGAATAACAAGAATCACCTGCCTCAATATTTTATAAACATTCACCCTCCTCACTTGTTGATTGGCTTTAATAAAGCCCTAATGGCCAACAGCGATGCAGGAAGTGGAAGGCAGAACTTCTGGGTTCTGAGGGGCGGGGGGTACTAGAGGCCGGGGATCTTGCAAGAGGAACATGGGGGTGGACAAGCATGAATATCAGCAAAGAGGTGGAGCTGGCCACGTGGCAGGACAGTGCCAGAATTGGTTCAGAGTAGCCGGGAGGCAGCCTAAGCTATAATAAATATTAATAAGTCTCTGTCATTACTTAACCGCTGGCCAAATCCAGAAAGTCCCGCTATAGCTGGATCATAAATCCACCATAGCAATAGGCTGACCACAGAAATGTTGGTCCTGGTCTCGTGGTACTAATGGCTGCAAATATGACTTAAAAACCCGGGGCTGATCCATCCACAGTAAATCTGCCTAGAGCCAGGCAAAAACTTGTAGTGTCTGACCACAGGCCTGTTACTGTAAAGGAGACACTGAGTCTTATTCTAGTACCTGCTTATAGAGACAGATTATGCTTTATATAATATCAGACTTTGGGCACCATCTAGTTCTGAAACTGTACAAGTGATCAGAGGCTTAGATGAAACAAGCTGCTTAGAATCTCTGCAGAGACAAACGCAAACAAAGCCAGGGTAGAAAGCTGGATTAAATGCACCACACACCAACAAACATCAAGAGCCATCGGGAAGCCATGGCTTACTGAGTGCTCAAGCTATGGGGTCAAGAACCTGACCAGGTACTCAGCACTGTGTGGAACTCAGTATGCTTCAAGAAGACACTGAGAAACACAGGGATGACAGCAACTGCACACAGTGAAACTTAAAGCATGTCAGAGGCATCAGTAGAAGGACAGATCAAGTGGGAGAAAGAGTGATCTCAAAGGCTCACTAAGGCAAAGCGAGCGTATTTAAAGTATATGAAGGAGAAAAAGGAATGAAGAGAGGAATACAGAAAGCATAAAGAACTCCAGGTATTAAAAGAGCAAATGCTCAGATTACTGGTATGAAGGACTTGAGACGCTCACCCAGCTGTGAACTCTGTAAGCTATGCTAACGACCTGCCTGGCAACAGTGTCATGAATGCTATGGAGTAACAAACCACATTTTTATTGGCGCCAAGGCCACCCCAAAAGATGGAATCCATACCAGACATTGTTAAAGGGCCCCAAATCTATGGCAAGATGAGACACGGACCTTAGAGGAAAAGCTATTACTATTTTTAAGCTAAATGGACATAGCAATAAAACAAGTCCCAATGACTTAATGCTATAAGCACAGATCAGTACATCACTAAACCCTCCTCAGAGGGTTGGACAGCTATGGATGGCAATTAATACAGAGACTCACAAATGACCCATGGACAGAGAAAAAGAGATTTTAAAGTGCTCAGCCCTAAATGGGATATTTATATCTTATCTCTTCTCTCGAGGCTTGGAGACGATTTACAGAAGAGGGGTACAGTAGAAACACTGTAAGAACCAAAGGTAGAGGGTGATTTTTAGTGTTTTCTAAGCATAATAGGCAAATGCTCATAGGAACTGTGACAGCACGTGTCAAACAGCAGTCTCCTCCAAGACTCAAACTTCCCATCCTAAAGGGAAGTTCCTCAAGCTAAAACATAAACAGTCCAAGATAGCTTCAAGAAGTCCCTGAAACCAAACAGATTATCTAGGACCCTCCCTCCCAAGAGTAAACAAGAAAAGCTCCTGAGAGTCACCTCTACAAGCTAAGCTGCAAAGAAGACTCCCACAGAAGTCAGGCTGTAACAAAGACTGAGGCCCAGAACAGCTCCCTGGCAGAAGCAGACTCTGCTGAGCTGCCTGTTGAAGGTTTAGACCAACCAAGCTGCTTAGAAGGGACACTCTCCAGCTGCTGAGCTTCGTGCAGTCTATGCAGTATGCTCCAAGGTCCCAGATTGTGGGCTGTCATCCGTGCTGGGATGGGCTTTTGTGATGCAGCTGTCTTTGAGTAATTTCTATTCCCATAACTAACCCCTTAGCCCCGTTCCTATAAGTAACCCCAACAACACTCACTGGTTCACCAAGTTGGACTTTAATGATGTCCATACCTTGCTCTGTCCTGGGGTTGCTATCTGGAGTAAAAGATGTACAATGCATTTTCCCAAGCATGTACCACAGCATGTACAAGACCTACACAAACGCAAGACAAAATCCCAGCACAGAGGAGGCGTGATGGACAAGAAGTCCCTACCCCAGCTAAGGAGCTCTTGCTGGTTGCTACTAGAAAGGGAAAGCTCTATGTAATGGTGTGACACCTAGTATACCAAGCACACCTACAGGCAGGCCCCACATCCAGATGTACTCAGCCAATATAAACTGGACCTAGAAAAGTTGGGTGGAAGAAAATTGGGAGTGGAGTGAACATAATTAAGATAAAACATATAAAATTCTCACATACAATAATTATTTTTAAAGATTTCAGTTCAAAATCTTATCAAAATATATCAAGTGGAAGAAATAATTACAAAGTTTGAAGAGGGTTCTTTTGAATGATCGCATTTAGAGAAAAAAAGGGGCAGGGGATGAAGATAGTAATTAAGGTCTTCAAAGCACTATGAAATAAAATAATAACTACACAATTGGTATTCTTGAAGGGGAGGAAAGTTAAGGGCAGAGACAAACCTACTCAGTAAAATAACAGTACAGAAAGACATACAGGATCACGTGCAGGAGACTCAATCAGCCACAGCCAGAAAGCTCTTCACCATTTACATCTAAACTTTCAAAGACATAGGACAAGAACTTTTAATTTTTCAGAGGACAATCTCCAAGCTACATTTAAAAATAATCTGGTTAGAGTAACAGCAGATTTCTCAGCAAAGGAGGAGGAAGAGGAAAAGGAGGAGAAGGAAAGGAGCGGGGAGGATGAGGAGGGGAAGGAAGAGAGGAGTAGGAGGAGGGGGAGGAGAAAAGAAAAAAGATATAGGAAAAGAAAAAAAGAAAGCACAGGAAAATAAGTCCAGTAGGACAACTGGGTTTAGGCTAACAAGTTTCAATGCCTAAAATAAAGTGACTGTCAATCAAGACTAGTGTAGCCTATGTCACAGACATGAGGATAACTTTGCTTGACAAAGTTCCAGAGACCTCCACGTGATCACCACTGCCTTTAGATATTATGTATGGTTTGTCTAAAAATCTGTCTTTTCTCCTCAAACTGTCTTTTTCTGTTTATTTCTCAGGTTAAGGAAATTCATATAGGGAAAACTTTTTCCCACAGAGAATGTTGAAAGAGGGCATCTGGACAAAGGCTTGAGACAGTGTAAGAGTTTTTTGCTCTGACTTTGAGTACCCAAGCAGAAACTGCATGAAAGAAAGTTAAGACCTTGACATAACAATACCTAGCTAGATACTGTTACCTGTAGAAATCTTTAGAATCTGCTTTGAGAGCAAAAGGTGGGCTTGGAATGTCATGCTTTACAGATACTTTACAATAAAGGACTCCTTGGTAGTTAGCTTAGGCTTGGATAGCACACCTGTTGGTTTGGGACTGGGAGTAAGTCAAATTTTTTCTTTATTAAAGAACATTAGCTCAAGCTATGTTGACATGACAATCTTTTAAACACAATAGCCTTAGCCCGGGAAAATGCATAATTAAACTTTCTTGAGTATTGTTTAAGAAATAATAATCAGGTTATGCTGACTACTGCTTGGAAATTAATTGATTTTTGTTGTATGCTTTACTGTAGGTTATACAGAACTTTTTATATTTCCTTGTTAGACTGTTCTCTTACTCTGTTGATTTTTGAATGCCCTAAGGATTGTGAAAGATGAGAAAAATCATGATGTGATCTGTAATGAAAAAAACTGAACTTTACTTTAAATAAAATACTGGAGTTGGCCCAAGAAGAATGGCAAGCAAGTAATAGACATGAGAAAGTAAGCTAGAGTTAGATGGAACAGCAAGAGAAAGACGGTTGATAGCAAGCAAAAAGAGAAATAGAAAGATGGGTAACCAGGAGGGCCTGCACAAACTACTGTACCAACCAAGGACAATGCATGCAGTAAACCTAGACCCCTATTCAGATCCAGCCAATGGACAGCACATTCTCCCCAGTCATGTGGAGAGCAGGGACTGACTCTGATATGAACTCTGGTGTCCCCTGTTTGACCACTTCCCCTTTGTGGGGAGGCCTGATGGCACTCAGAGGAAGGGGAAGCAGGCTATCCAGATGAGACCTGATAGGCTGTGACCATATGGTGGGGGAGGAGGTCCCCTTCTGTCACAGGTCTGGGGGAGGGGAATAAGGCAAAAGGGGGGGGGGGGCACGGGAAGATAGATACAAGTGGGGTTAACAATCAGAATGTAACCTGAATAAATTATTAAATAAAAAGAAAGATGGGTAACAACAAACAAGAGAGACAGAAAGATGTGTAATAGCCAGCAAGAAAAGAGATAAAAAGGTGGGTGACAGCAAGCAAAAAGAGATAGAAAAATGGGTAAGAACAAGCAAGAAGAGAGATAGAAAGATGGGTAACAGCCAGCGAGAAGAGAGAGAGAGAAATGGGTAACAGCCAGCAAGAAGAGATAGAAAGGTAGGTGACAGACAGCAAGAAGAGACAGAAAAGTGGGTAAGAACAAGCAAGATGAGAGACAGAAAAGTAAAAGAATAACAAGAGTCAGACAGACAGAAAGCAAGACAGAGACAGATAGACAGTAAGCATGTGAGAGAGACAGAAAATAAAGTTCTCCTGGGCTTTAAGACCTTCAGTCTGTACCACAGATGCCTGCGTCACCAAGTATTTCTTCTTCCACCATTCCTCAGTCTCTCCTCAACAACTAGAGTCTCTAGTTGTTCAACCAACAGTTGGTTTCCCTTAACCAGCTGTTCACTGTACCATGGATCCACGTCTCCTCTCTCCTCCTCACCGTTCCCAGAGCTGGTCCGTGGGAGCAGCAATCCTATACACTAATAGTAAGGCTACTCTACAGAAATAAGAAACAACAATTTTCTGAGATAAGCAAAACCAAAGAGAATGTGTGATATCTGACCAGCCTTATAAAAGATTTATATGTGAGTCCTACAACCCAAAGTGGAAGAAAGAACACTACCATCAAGACTGTATATAGGAGGCTTCAGTGGCTGAGAGCACCGGCTGCTCTTCCGAGCACCTGAGTCTGGTCCCCACCATTCACCTGGCAGTTCACAATCATCTGTAACTCCAGTTCCAGGGCATGAAGCCCTCTTCTGGACTCTGTAGGCACTAAATGCACAGGTGCAGACATACACACAGACAAAACATTCAAATGCATAAAAGACAGTGTGTCAAAGAGTATCTGTCATTACATTAGGCACACAAGAGAATCAAATGAAATCAACACAGTAAGCCATCAATCTATAGAGATAAATAAAAGATGTGATAAACTAAGCATATTCAAAACTGAAAGCAAAGAAGTTAAAAAGAACCATATAAAGAACAGTTGCTTTGTAAGCCAACTGTGAGTGCATATTCTTTTTCTTTGATAAGTTTGAATGGAAGTACTCTGCATGGGGGGGGGGCAGTGGGGGAGGAACAGTGCTTCCTCCAGAAGACAAGGTTATTAAATAAAATCTCAGTGCCATGTATGAGATGTTTCGCTATGTATTACTGGTCAGGGAGGACCCAGTGATACCCAAAACAACTCAGAACACTGCCAGTACATTTGGCTGCCTACCAGAGCTAGATGGTAAGACCCTAGTGCTTAAGACACAACAGACTTCCTTTACAGGACCCACAGAAACCACACTGGAACTGACCTGAAAATGTCTCCCTTGCTGGCTACATGTCATGGTGCCATAGCTGCTGTGGGGAGTGTCAGCAGTCTTGCCCCATTAGTAGGCCCTGCATGTTACAGTGCTGCCCTGGCAAGCAAACAGTGGCATGGGTGCTGTGGAGTAGCAGCTAAGGCCTGCTCTACAGGACATAATTAATGTCTGAGTTAGAAACCTGGTCAAACGCGCATGGCTTGGGAGGTCACAGGCTAATGATGCATCTCAGAGTCTTAGAATATGAACAAATCAAAGAAAAAATAGGAGGAAAGTGATAATAAAGACCACATTGGAATTGGTTCTTAGAAAAGGCAAACAGGACTGATAAATTGTAACTGGGTATAGAGGCAAATAAGATTACAAAGCAAAATTACATTCCAAATGATACTACAGAATTAAAAGAGTGTTGGGGATTACTATTTTGTTGTTGTTTTTCCCGAGACAGAGGTTCTCAGTGTAGCCTTGGCTATACTGGATTCACTTTGTAGACCAGGCTGGCCTCCAACGCAGAGCCTGCCTCTGCCTCCTTGAGTGCTAAGATTACAGCAGGTATGTGCCACTGCGCCCAGCTAGAGATTACTTCTTTTGAAATAGTGTGTGTTAACATATTGGAAAATCTAAATGAAATGAACAAATGTCTGAACATATATGACCTAGCCAAGTTGAACCAAGCCCATTGGAATAGAGCTATAACAAACAGTGACCTGAATTGGCATTTTAAAATCCCCTATGAAGAAAAGACTTTGATTAGATGGCTTTATCACTTAATCTTACCAAACTTTTGAATAAGAACTGCTACCAATGATTCTCAAGCTATGCTATATAACTTAAAAGTAGGGTACTGATTCTGTGCATATTACCTTATTACCAAAACTTGAAAACAATACAAAATAAAATCTAGTAATTCATCTTCCTGATGAACACAGACTGACAAAAACACTTAAAATAATTGTAATAAAAGGTAACATTTATCAAAACGCATGTAGCATGGTCAAGTTAACCAGCTTATTATAGGGACTTAAGAACTGTATGACTTACAAAAATCAGTCAAATATAATGTAATTATATAAACAGAATAAAGAACTAAAATCATATGATTATTTTAATAGATGAAGAAATAGCATTTGATAATTTTCAACATTCCTTCAGGAAAAAAGTCCCCAAGAATTTAGAAATAGAAAGACGACAACAAAATAAAGACCTCTGCATGTCAGTTCACAGCCAGCAAAATATTGGAGGGGTAAGAGCATCTCCTATTAAACCTGGGATGACAGAAGCTAATCTATTCTCCCTGCCCTCCTTCACGAGAGTGCTAGAGACCAGCCAGGGTAAGGAGGCACTACAATGAAACAGGCACACCAACAGGAACGTCTCAATTACTCCCATCTGTTGGCAGGGCCTACACCAAGCCTACCACCAAAAGGTTTGAGTACTGACAAATGAATTCAGTTAAGCAGCACATATAAAAATAAACACAAAATTATCAGTTTTTCTAATAAAATTTTTCAGAAAGAAGTAATAAAATTAACCTTATTCTCAACAGCCACACAAACTACTTAGTGAAAAACTCCATTTAGGAGATGAAAGACATCTACAAAGCGAAGTAAATTCACTGATGAGAAAAAAAAAAAGTGGAAAGGTTTCCCCAAGTTATTTAGAAGACCCAATACAATTACAATGATCATATTGCTAAAAGCAATCCACAATGCAATATTCAAACAACTGATATTGTTCTTTATAGAATTAGAAAACAGAATCTTTACACAGAAGCACAAAAGACAAACAACAAGACAACCAAAAAAAGCAATCCACAATACAATATTCAAACAACTAATATTGTTCTTTATAGAATTAGAAAACAGAATCTTTACACGGAAGCACAAAAGACAAACAACAAGACAACCAAAACACAAGAAACAAAAGCAATAATATTTAAGTACCTGTAATTGAAGTAAGTCAATTAAAAAATGGGCAAATGATCTGATTAAACACACGTCAAAAGAAACAGAAACAGCCAATAAACACATGGGGAAATGCTCACACTGTAGCCACAAGGGAAATACAAATCAGTTTCAAAGATATTTGCAATGGCTAAGCACTTTCAAAGCTTGGCAGGTTTAGAATTACCTAGTAGACAGTGGCACACTACTGAGTGTGTCTGAGACAGTTTCCAAAGAGGATTAACAGAGCTTTGAAAAGCAGCCCTAAATAAGAGCAGAGCCAACCCAGAGAAGAGAAAAGCAGAGCTCGTGGTAGGCACCAGTATTCCTTTCTCTGCTCCTTGGCACAGAAGGACACAAAGATATCTGAGCTCTGTGCCTCCTTGTCAAGTAAAGCAGGAGCCACACAAAATCTTTCCTCCTTCAAGCTGTTTCTGCCAAGTATTTTGTGACAGCAACAAGGAAAGGACTCAACACTCTACTTGAATAGCTAATAACAATCACAAAAATATCACACTGAAGAGATGTGAGAGAAAAGAACTCATGTAAGCTCTCAGTGTGAATGTAAATCAGCAGACACCATAGGAATTCCTAAAACAAAAGGTAGGGCTACCATATGATCATAACAACCCAGAGAAAAGAAGTGTCCGCACACCCATGTTTACATGGCACTATTCACAACAGCGAGGACACAGCATCAGTCTACAAACCTGGCAAAAGATGAACAGATAACTAGAGTTTACATACACAGTGCAATACTGTGGAATAAATATATCCACACAGAAGAATTCCTGCAATTTGCAGCAATGAAGAGAGCTGGTGTGTATCATGTTATGTAAAATAAGTCAGGTACTGAAAGACAAATATAGGTTTTCTTCCATATGTGGAAACTAAAACTCAGTTTTTAAAGTACCCTGGGAACAGAATAGTGATCATCAGGGAGGAAGAAGGGTACTAAGTCAGGGTAGGGGTGCACAGAGAAAAAATTAAATGATGAAAGTAAGAAAAAAATGATTTACATACCATTAACTTTTGCCCTGGTTCAGGGCAGAAAATAACAAAATCTGCTTCAATGTTAAGATGAATGTGTCCTTGATCATCGTAAATATCTCCTAGTTCACCCACAACTCTGATGTTATCATATGCAATAGGGACACCTAAAAGGCTGTTAAAGAAAAAAGATTGACATGGTTAATCCTATTTAAAGACAATCATTCTGATCTGCTGTATCCCCCTGATATACCAACCCTTCCCAAACATAAAAACATCACCTTGTCTTTCAGACTAACATGAGGAGATGTTAACAATTACAGTTTACCAAAAAAATTCCAATGCCTTGGTTAAGTTAAAGTGACTACCAACATGGGAGCTCAGAACTACTCACTGGCAATAAACTGATATTTCCTTATATGCTACCCATTTCAATCAGTCATACTAGGAGAAATCAGACTAGGCAAGAAAAACATCTAGGTACTTGTATGACTGAATACAGACAATTTTCACATTATCTACCATTACTGAGTTTCTATGCCTAATAGTATATAATGAAGGAAGCATTACTGTTTAAGCTATAGCATCCAATCATTGGAACCAATGATTTAATACAGAAAAATACCAAACTAAAACCTTTTCTAGTGAAAAGAAGTGTTACTGTATATAACCATATCATTTGGGAACTGACAGTTAAGGAGACACATTCCAAGTCAAGATTAGCAGGCAGAGATTATTTCAAAAAGGGCAGTTAACAAAGAATGATGTATGAACTTTACTATTTCTCCCACACCAAATACGTCCTGAAGGAAACCTCCACCGCCCCATCACTCCTTTACCACATGTAAAAATGTATTACTATTTGTAACCTAATTTTATTGAATACATCTGTATATGTTTGGGTTTAACACACAACTCTAAGGTCATGGACAGCAAAAAATGTTTTACTGGCCTCAATTACATTTCTAGTACAATCCATCTAAAGAGAGAGTATTTCTCTAATAGATTTTATCTTAGTGAAACAGCCATAACCCATAGTTAAGAAATTGTAATAGCTACCAAACTAGGAAAACCATAAACTCAGAGACCTTCTCAGGAGAGTACTCTCGACTTTTTAGCTTCTACACATGGCTTGCCTAAGCAGGAGTCATAACATAAGACAAGGTTTGGGACACTGAAAACAGAACAAAAGGGAAATCAAAAAGTAACCACCACAAATGCCAAGAAAAAGTCCCTGTTGTTTCTACTAAAAACCTTCTCTCCATAAAATACTCAGAAGGGATTCTCCAGTGAGAAGAGCATTGCTGTTCTTTAGAAGGCACCTGGAAACTCATGGCACTGTTTGCAAAAGCCAAGAAAGAAAGTCGGCTATGCACAGAATAGTTCCGTGCATGGGCAAGCAGTCTCTACGCACAATTCTTGGACAGGGGATAAACCTGACATACTAAAACACTACTGGGAATGGAGCAATACTTAAAGACAAGAAAGACTGTTTTGTGGCACTTTATCAAGAATAACTATTCCGTAAAAGCACTGGTAACTGTAGGTACAGCATGTAGTATCTGAGCTATAAACACAAAATGCCTGATTCAATTTGCATTTGTGATTGCAACACTTATCCAGCGATTCTTATATAGAAGTGGAGAAACACCTAACTTCCTCAGTCTTCCCAGACAGTTATGCCTGAATATGTACTCAGTCTACAGCCTAGGACATGATGTACGTGTTTAATTATGTAGATAGGTCGTGTTGATCTTTACATTTCATTTCAGCATAGTGAACAATATTGTCATAACAGTGAAGAGAACACTGCAAGTTATTGCTTCTTAGGGGATACCAGGTCCCACAGGTTCAACATTGCTAAGGACTGTCAGGGGCATTGTGTGGAAGGCTAAAAAGAATTTGTGTAAACCCATAAAACTTTTGGGAAACAAAAAGTAACTTAACAAAAGTCATATATTCAAAGAAAGGCATCCTAACACTAAATATCCTTTTCTATTTAAAAAATATATATCTCAAGTAGCTATCAGGTTCCCGCAGTGACTTCACCTAGGACATGTAGGAGGCAACTAAGTCAAGTTTGAGGGATAGCTAGTTGAAGCATTTAGATCTTCTTTGAAATTAGTTGGAGAGAATGAATTTGACATCTTTAAACAACCCAAGGGTGCCATTCGGCAAAGAATATGCCTTTTGTTATTGTTGTTTTATTTCCCCCACAATTGGCCTCTTAAAATTTCAACTGAGATGTTATAATGTGATTTTAGAAAACTACTTACTTTCTCTAAGACAATAGTTCAAAGTTGAGAGGGGATATCTTTTTTTTTTTTTTTTTAATTTCTGCAACAGAGAAAGAAACCTAACAGTCTCTCTATGAGGAAATGCTGGTGAGACAACCCAAGAATTAACACAGGAGTCTCAATTCTATTTTATCATCATCACCATCATCACAACTATTTAAAGAGAGAAAACAGGCCTTTTGAAGCTACAGGGTTGCCCACAAGTCTAAAAACATAAGCTATACAAGATAAATGGCTAATTAAAATTATAATCCAATTCCTAATATTTTCAGTATTTTGTCCCTTTACTTTTAACTAATACTCAAATAACACTGGAACCTAATCTACATTGGAAAGGGGGAAAAAAACAACAACAGGTTTCCCTTAGCATATTTTTAGCATAGTAACAAGGAGGGGAGGTGTCCAGACGAATTAAAGAGTACATTCTAGTCTACATAGCTGCATTATCCAATTCTGTTACAGAAGTTATTGGTTTATCATCTGGAATAATGGCTATTATACAGCTCTAAATAATTTCCTCTGATAGATGAAAAACTGATTAGAATACTTAACATAACTGCCTATGTTTTCATGTTTAATGATCACCTTGTATGTCTTTCAAACTCTTTAATCATTTTCCTTACAAGTACTGCTAATTGACCTCTTTATCTACTGTCCCATCCTAGTTAAAATATCATCTAATTCAAAATTGTTTCCTAAATCGCATGTGTGGCCATGCTCCAGGGACTGCACGTGCATACTACTCCTCTCAAGAGAATTCCAAGTCTCAGTTGGAGGCATATAAGCAGATAAAGCAACTACTGCGTTTTAAGAATAAAAAACTTGGAACTAAAGAGACAGTTCAGTGATTAAGAGCACCTGCTGCTCCTGCAAAGAGCCCAGATTCAGTTCCTAGCACCCACCAAGTGGGTGGATCTGATGCCTTCTTTTGAGGGTACCAAGCATGCACATGGTGCACATACATACAGGTAGGCAAAACATAAATAAATCTAATACAAAAAACAAAACCACTTTAAAAAAAAAAAAGAAAAGAAAAAGAATAAGGCAGAATAGGAGGGATTTAATGACCCATCTAAGTCAACTTCCTGTCTTTGACACTCTACTTAGGAACCCAACAGCACTCAACATGTTTTCCACACAGCTCTTTCACTGCAGTTAGACAGTATTTACAGTCCTCTGGTTCCAGCATCCCAGCTCACTATACTACCCATCTGTTTAGGGCACTCGCTGGCAGAAAAGCTACCATTCGAGTCTGTATGCTGTATTCCACGGAAGGAGAGACAATCTAGTACTAACAGCAAAAATGCACTTTTAAGTGAGAATACACCCGGAAGTGGCTAAACCAAACTTTTAATACCCAAAGCTCAGGCTAGTGGGTTTCTGGACACAGGGCACGATCAGTCTCCACAACGGGAATTCCTTTTGCACTGCTGCACCGCCAGGTACACTCCACCAGTCAGTCTCACCCCTAGGACCTGGGCCACCACTCTCAAACCAGCGGCGCACAAGGCGAATGCAGACGCTGGGGCGATGACGACTCAAGAAGCTCCTGCGACCTTACTTCCGCGGCACCACCGGGTCACGCAGCCAGGGTCCATCCCGGGGCGGAGAAGGGGCGGCAGGCAACATCGGAGCTGCCGGCTCGCACGAGGAGACCGAGGAGACCTTACCTCTCGGAGTAGCGCAGGAGCTCGGCGTCCAGCTGCTCGCGGATGCCAGTGCGCTTCCTGCTCAGGTAGCGGGGCGACAGGGCGATGTGCCTGCGGTGCGGGGCGGCCACCAGGCAGGAGTAGCGGCTGCTCACCAGCGCACACGCCGCGGCGTAGCTCGGCAGCTCCAGGCAAGGCAAGACCCCGGCCTGACTCGCCACGGGCTTCTCGGAAGCCGCCTTGGGCCGCGGCGACTCCACACAGCCCGCAGCCATGCGGCTGGTCAGGGTGCTTCGGGTCGCGCACGGCTCACGTAGGCATCCCCGGCGCGCCGTTGACGCGCGGCTCACGTCATCAACCGGCGACCGAGCGCAGCCTGGGGATTTTTTTAATCTCCTAAGGCTGCATTATGGAGGTATGACCAGCAGAGGGCGGCTGCTCTTTCCCAAATCCACATACAACGCCCAGGCTGTAGTACCTATTGATTGAGCGTGCTTCAAACCCAGGCCCTTTTCCCCTCCCCTCCTTCTCACCCGATTTAAATAGCCGATCATTTATCATTCATCACTGCAAAGTATGTTCAGTTATGGACGAAGCTTGATTTTATTGATCTGGGAATTCAGACCTAAAAAGGCAGAGGCCTCGATATAGCTCGATTTTTTTTTTTTTAAGTATTAGTTGATTTCAGTGCTGGTCCAAGGTCTAGTAAATTAATGTCTTGTTTTTATTTGTTTTGGTGTTTTGTTTTATTTTTAGACAGTGTCTTTCCGTGTAACTTTGGCTGGCTTGAAACTATGTATGCTGAGACTCACAGCCAAACACTGGGCGAAACACAGGGAGTCTTATCGAAAAGTTGGGGGAAGGATGGAAGGACCTGGAGGGGCAGGGACTTTACAAGAAGACCAACATGGCCCAGAGGGGCTTTCTGAGACTGAAGCACCAACCAAGGACCACGCATGGACTGGACCTAGGCCCCCTACTCAGATGTAGCCAATGGGCAGTTCAGGCGTCATGTGGGTCCCCTAGTAAGGGGAGTGGGAACTGTCTCTGACATGAACTCTGTTGCCTGATTTTTGATCACCAGGCCACAGGGGAAGAGAGTGAGCTCAGTTCTGATGCAACTTGATGAGCTGAGGAATTGGGAGGGGGGAGGGGCGGGCCTGGGAGGAAAAGGAAGAGAAAGGGGAAGAGAGCGGGAGGGTGGTACTGGAAAGAAAGGAGGGATGGGTCTTCGATCAGAATGTAAAGTGAACAAATAAAGGATGGAGGGAGGGGGAGGGGGAGGGAAGAACTCACTATGTAGACAAAGCTGGTTTCTAACTCTTAGGTATCTACCTTCCTCTGCCTCAGGAAACCTGGGATCAAAGGTGTGAGCCACTATGCCCAGTTGAGTATTTTCTGTATTGGATTTAGCATAACTATTAATTAGTAAGAAGTTCCCGTTTCAGTTGCAGTGTGGCCTGATAAATTTTTATGAGCTGGAGCTACTCAATGAGGAATCAGAAACATTAATGGAGTATATTCTCTTTGGTGAACCCAGCCCTACATGGCAGGCCACAGATCTCAAAGGCAACATCTGAACTGATACCACCACATCTCCCCAACCCGGCTTCCCTCTTTCTTCTGTTAAATCACTGAAAAGTGTGTCACGCCATGCTTGTCGGATGCCTAAGCCCTGCTACCAGCCTTGGGCCTTCACTTGTATACCCAGACAAATCAAATCAGCAGGAGGCCTTCTATCATTTGGTCTGTGCAGTCCTAACCACCCAAACTGTTCCTCTGGCTCTTACAGTACCCAACTTCTCCAGTGATGGCCCTAAGCCTTAGGGGTAGGAATTGAACTATGTATGTAGCAGTTGGGACTAGAACCTACAACTCTACATTTGATTGGTAGTTTTCTGAAATGGTCTTTATCTGTTGCAAAGAGAAGGTCCTTTGATGGGGGGGAGGCGTGAGGACTACAGTTATTCGTGTGTCTAAAGACAAATATTTAGAATGTAGTTAGGGATTTGACTGCCTACTAAAGTGGTGATTGGAGGTTTGCCTCCAAGACCTATGATCTCACAAGCCATGGATAGGCACTGGGTTCCCAGTACTCAGCATCATTTCCCTCCTGTTGAATAGGTCTTAAGTCTAATTAAAGAGCTGCTGATTGCCAAGAAGGGATGTGTGCCACTGATGGACCCTTAGGGTTATTATGCCATTCTGGCCATTGTTATGGCTCATAGGCATCTTAGCTGTGTAGGACCATTGGTTAATTCCCTCCTTCAAAGCTTGCATGACGACTCATGTAACATGAAAGCTAGTCTTCAGAGAGGTGACTTCTGGATCAGTTCTACCTCAGGCACTCTAGGCTCTGAGTCTGGTATGCATCCTGTCTTCAGCAGTACAGTCTTACACCTATTGGGTCCAACACATGGTGCTAGAGAGTATCTGAAAGTTCCATATTCACATCTTCAGACTGCAGCAACAGGAGAGAGAGAGAGAGAGAGAGAGAGAGAGAGAGAGAGAGAGAGAGAGAGAGAGAGAGAGAGAGGCTTCCTCCAACAAGGCCACACCAACTCGAACAGGGCCAAATAGTATCTAAACATCAACATTTAGCACAGTTTATAATAACTTCATGCCAAGAAAAATTCATAGCAAGTTGTGGTGTCAATTTATCCCAGTGAAAGAACTGAAAATCCTCCAGGTGAGCATTCCCTGTGCTCCATGCCTCTCTAAGCATCCCTGAGGAAGGAGAAAAGTTCTGCTGGCCCAAACCTGGAGGAAAAGGGAAAGTTCTACTCCTTTCTCTTTCATAATAATTTGTGTCTCCTTTTCCATCAGTGATTTGTAAAACCCACCATTCTCTGTAGCTGGGAGGGGGACATTAAATAACAGTCCCTGGGCTGGGCATGGGCATTGCTGTCAGACAGTGCAGCCTGGACAAAACAGATTTTCTCTTCTATCCAACACTAACCAAAGAGACTTTAAGCAACTTCACTAGGTAGTTTGTAGAAAGATTAAAGACAGCTAATAAAATAAATTCCTTTGTCACCAAGGTTGGCCCCAGATATTAGGGGGGAAAGTTAAAAAGTAAAAAAAAAAAAAAAAAGTAAAGGTATACATAGGTCCCAGTTGCTGGCGGTAGCTTTAAGGGTGTATAACAACAGAGAACTGATTGGGACAAGACCTTTTGCAGAAACTGAAAGCCACCCTCACCTTCTCTGATGATGAGATACAGTTATACTTGCAGATACCCAGTAATATTTTTGGTATTTCACCCTCTGTCAAAAGAAACCAACTCCCAGTCCTAGCCCAACCCCAAGCTACTGTAATTGTTCAACTGACCAGTTCAGCTACCTCTGTCCAGACCAAACAATACCCAACAACCCTGGAAACAAAGGGGGAATTGCAGTCCATATTGCCTGGCTTGAGCAGACAGGCATCCTGGAGCCCTGCAGTCACCCTGGACTATACCTCTCCTGTCTGTGAAGAAACCTGGGACCTCTGATTCTCATGAGTCTGAGTCTTCCAGAGAAACAGGTGTTCACTGTCTTGGACATGAAAGATGTGCTCTTCGTCCTCCCATTGGTAGAGGTGATTCAGCCCATCTTTGCTTTGAAATGGACAGGCCCAGCTAGAGGTTACCAGTGGGTACCATACCTGGACCAGGTTGTGTCAGGTCAGAGGTTTCCTGGGAAACAGATTACAAAAGGGCCACAGAGGGACTGCTGCAAGAGTTACAGATCTTGGGGCCACAAAATGTTGGCTAAGAAAGTGCAACTGTGTAAAAGACCAACTACCTTGGCTACCAGATGAAGAGAGGTTAAAAGGAGCCTGTCCCAGAGTAGGACTGCTGCCGTCCTTCACATCCCAGCTCTGAAGAGACAGGTTGGACAGTACCTAGGCGCAGCTGGATACCACTGCCTATGAATACCAGAGTTTGTGGAAATAGCAAGTCCTCTATACACCAGCACAAGGTGGGGGGTATGGGGAGCACTAAGCCCCTAATCTGAACTAAGACTAAACAAAAGGCATTTGAGGCCTTTGAAACACCCCTGGCTTCCACTCTAGCCCTAAAAATTCCAGATAAAAGGGGTTTTAACCCAAACTTTGGGGCCATAGAAATACACTGTGATGATTGGACCCTGTAGTCACAGGGTGACCCACCTGTTACACGACATTGAGGACTGATTTCCATGAAGACACAGGATATCCAACACCATGTTTCCTGTGGGTATATGACATACTGGAGGACTTCCCTTCTGAGTACATGATATGCAGCAAGACTTCCCATTACAGTGCAGGAGATAGAGAATTTCTTCCTCTGTGGGTACACTGCATGCAGGAATTTTTCCCCATCTTTGTAATATCTAGACCTGCCTCCTGTGTGGCTACATGATATGCAGAACCGCTTCTCATGTAGGCACGTATTATCCCTGGCTTCTTCCCACGGAGCTCCAGGAGAGCCCCCAATGCAGGAATTCTTCTCTCCTGTGGGCACGTGATATACAGGACTGAATCTCATGTGGGTACACCATATCTGTGACTGGTTCTTATGTAGGAAAATGATACCCAGGACTGCTTCTCATGCAGATATTTGATATACAGACATCTAGTCATGCAGGTACATGGCATCCAGGACTTCTACCCGTGAGGGTACATGATATCCAAGATTTCTTAACATGGTGGCACAAGATATTCAGCCCTTTGACCCATGAAGAGACCACAGATTCAGTACTATTTCCCATGCAGTCACATGATAGCCAAAATGTCTTCTTGTGCTGGCACATGATATTGAGGACTTCATCCCATATGAGTACCTTACATCCAATGGTTCATACCGTGCCCATACCTACTCATGTTGGAACATGATATCCATAACTCTTTCTAATGCAGACACATGATAGTCAGGACTGCTTCCTACATGGGTACAAGTTATCAGGATTCCATCCCTTGTGGGTGCAAGTACACGATATGCTGGGCTGTTTCCCGTGCCTCTGCATGACGTTCACCCTCTTGCCATGTGAGGACATGATAGCCTGGACTGTTTCCCAGGGAGTTATGTTGGGTCTGGGACTGCTTCCCACGCAGGTATGTCATATTCAGGACTTTTTCATACTTGTGTACGTGATTTACAGCATTACATCCAATATGAAGAACGTAAGCAGGACTTCTGCACATGTGCCCACATGGGAAGCAGTCCTGGATATCGTGTACCTGAACAAGTGCCTGTACGGTTCCCTCAAGGGTGGAAGTACTCCATAGCACATGAAGCAGTGTAAGATGCAGCACCGTCTATGTGGTACCCACATGGCACAGAGTCATGGACAGTTTGTGCCCACATGAGAAGAAGCCCTGGGTATCATGTACATGTGTAGGGAACAGTCCTAGAAATCGTCTACTGGCATGGGTAGAAGTCCTGAATATCATGTTCCTGCACGTTTTAAAATCCAAGAAGTAAAGCATCGTCCTTGCATGAAGTTCTGCACATGCGTGGGAGTCAATCCTGGATATGATGTAACTGCGTGGGAAGCAGTCTTGGGTGTCATGAACATACGTGAGATTCAGTCCTAGGTTTATTGTACACACATTGGACACAATTCTGGATATGCTGTAAAAGGATATGAAGCCATCCTTGATTAGTGCGCTTTCATGATAAACAGTCCTGTATATCATATACACCCATGGGAAGCAGCTCTGTGTATCAATTGGCCATATGGGAAGAATTCCTGCATATCATATACCTGCATGTGAAGAAGTCCTAGATATCATGTATTTGTATGGGAAGAGTTTTTGCGTATCACATAGCCACATTGGAAGCAGTTCTGGATGCCGTGTCTTTGACATCTTGTACCTGTACGGGAAAGAATACTGGATACCATGAATGTACGTGTGAAGATGCCCTAGATATCATGTGCCTACATGGTAATAAGTTCAGGATATCATTTATCTGTATGGAGGGCAGTCATATGTGTTGGTGCCAGCATAGTTAGAAGCCCAGTGTATCATGCATTTGCATGATAAGTACTCTGTACATGTGCTGCCCCAATGGGATGAAATCATGGATACATTGGCCCATGTGGGAATAAGTCCTGCATATACTTTACTCACTTTGAAAGATGCCACATCTATCATCTACTAGTAATGGAAACAGTACTGGATATCGTGTACCCACCTGGAAATACTCCCAAGTATCATATACACACATGGGGAAAATCCTGAATATTCTGTACCTGTCTGGGAAGCAATTCTGGATATTGGTACACACATGAGCAGACGTTTTATTTATCATGAACCCTTCTATGAAGATGTTCTGAATTCCCTGTATGCGCTGGGAAGTAGTCCTGGATCATGTTCCCCCATGGGAAGGAACTGAGACTCTAATGTACAAGCATGGGAGGCAATCCTTGATTTGTGGATCCCTGATGGTCAAAGTACTATGCATCGTGTTTCCACATGTGAAGCAATGCTCATGGAAAGAGGTCCTAGATTTTATGTACACACATTACAAGGCCTGGAATTATGTACACATAGGGGAAACAGGCCTAGTTATCTTGTACACACATGGGATAAAGATTTGGATCTCAACAATCAGCATTGGAAGTATTTCTGTCTACTGTATACCACGTGGGAAGAAGTTCTGGCTATTGTGTGCTTACACGGGGTGAAGGCATGGATGCCCCATTACCTGAAGAGAAACAGACTCAGGTTTGCTGTACCTACAAGGGAGGCAGTCTTGGATATCATGTCACTGTGTGAGAATCAGTCCCAGAAGTTTTACCTGGATGGGAAGCAGTCCTGCATATCATGTGCCTGGACACCATGTAGATGTATACGAAGTAGTTGTGGATATTGGTACTCACATGGGAAGAAACACTTGCTATGTGGAACCCACATGTGACAAAGTCCTGAATATCTTGTGCTCACATGGAAAGGACTCCTGTAGATGATGTATCTGCCTAGGAAACATCCCTGGATATCATACATCCACATGGGACAACATCCTACATGTCGTGTACTCGAATTGGAAATGGTCTTTGGTACTATGTAACCTCATGGGAGCAGTCCTGACTGTCACATCCCCACCTGGGATGCGGTCTTGCGAACATTGTACCTGCCTGGGTAAAAGTCATACACCTCCATCGGAACAAGCAGCTGAATTAGAAGCAGTCATGGACATTGGTTCCCACGTGGAAGGAAGCGCTGGATGTCATGCACCCGCGTAGGAAGGAGTCCTGTTTATCGGGAACAACAGGGAGAACAGCCTTTTCTGTGTGGTATCCACATGGAGCAAACTCCTGCTTATCTTGTTGCCATATGAGAAGTTATGGATATCTTGTACCAGCGTGGGAAGAAGTCCTGGGTATCAAGTAGCTGCATGCCATGCAAGAAGTCATGTAGCAGCCTTAGGTGAAGTCCTGGGTATCATGCACACGTATGAGATGCACTCCTGGATTTGTCGCACCCTCAAGGGAAGGAGTCTTGGATTTGTTGTAAAAGCATGTGAAACAACCCTGGATTTATTGAATCCACGTGATAAGCACTCATACATGTACATAGGATGCAGTACCGAATATCAAGTACCTGCATGGGAAACAGTCCTGCATTTCACATACATAGGAAGAAATCTATGTCATGCGCTTGCATGGGGAAAATGTTTGCATATTGTGTACCCACATGGAAAGCTATATTTGATACAACACACCATCAAGGGAGCAGCAATGGATAACTACACTCACACAGGAAGTAGTCCTGGATATCATGTACCCACATGGGAAGAAGTCATGGATATATTGTACCCACATAGATGACAACCAGGATACTTCATACCTGCATGGGAAGAAGTCCTAAGTATTATTCCCCTATATAGGAAAGAGTCATGAGTATTTGTGCTTACGTGGAAAGAAGCAATCTCTGCATGTCATGAACCAGTAGTGGGAAAAGCCCTGTGTATGTGATACCCATGCCCACGTGGGACCAAGTCCTGCTTACCTCACTCCTTCATAGAAAGAAGGACTGTATCTCTGCAGTCTCGTGTATCATGTACACACCTGGGAAAATAATCCTATATACCATGTTCATGCAAGGTAAGTAGATTGTACATCACGTACCTTCATAGGAAGAAATCCAGGGTGTCTTGTAGCAGCATGGTACAGTGCCCTGGTTGTCCTCTGTGGGCATTGGAAGCTGTTTTAGCTATCACTCCCCAAATGTGAAGCAGCCCTAGAAATGTTGTACCCTCACGGGAAGAAGAACTGGATACCATGTGCCCAGATAGAAAGAAGACCTGCACATCATGTGTCTGCGTGGGAAGAAATTCTGTATGTCATAAAGCTATATAGAAAGCAGCCCTGAGTATTTGTACCCACATGGGAAGAAGTCCTGGATACCAAGTGCTTCTATGAGACACACTTCTGGATATTATGTGCCTGCACACAAGTAAATCCTGCATAACATGTAGCAGCACAGCCCTCAATATCATGTCAGCACATGTGGATGAATCTAGAATATCATATACCTGCTTAGGAAGCAGTCCTCTCTGTGCAGTGCCTGCACTGGACAAAGTCTTATAACCCACATGGGAAGAAGTCCTGGATATTATGTCCTGCACGGAAAGAAGTCCTAAATACCATGTACATGTATTGGAAGGAGTCCTGTGTATCATGTACTCACTTGGGAAATAGTAATTGGTATCATATATACCCATGTGAAGAAGTCATAGACACCATGTATTCACATGGGAGGAATTCTTGCCTACCATGTACCAGAATGGGACACAGTCCTGGATATCATGTACCTGCATGGTAAGAAGTCCTCCATATCATTTAACAGCATGAAAACCAGTCCTAGATTTGTTGCACCTACATGGGAAGCAGTCCTATATATTATATGACCTCATGGCATACAGCCCAGGATATCAAGTGCACACATGAGAAGCACGTACAGAATTACTGCATATCATATACCCACATGTAAAGAAGTCCAGGACATCATGTACGCTCATGAGAAGAATTCTTGCATACCAAGCACTGCCATGGTAGTAGTGGGTTTCATGCATCTTCAAGGGCAACAGTTGTGGATATAAAATACCTACAGTGGCAGCAGTCGTGCATATCATGCACCCTCATGGGGAACAGTCCTCCAAATTTGTACCACATGAAAGATGGCCTGGATATCAAGTACTCCTGTGGGAAGAAGTCCTAGATCTCATGCACCTGTACAGGAAGCAGTCATGGCTATTCATCCCCCATGGGAAATAGTGCTGATTATCATGGATTAGCATGAAAAAAGTTAGTCATGTCATGAACCAATACGGGACGCAATCTTTTCTATGTGGTGCCTACATGGGGTAAAGTCCTGGATATAAAGTAACCACAGGGGAAACAGCCCTGTACATCATGCTTATGAAGGGAAAGAAGACCTGTACATCATGATCTGTACACACAATGGAAGAAGTCCCAGATAGAATGCAGCAGCATGGTACAGCATCCTGGATGTCATGTGTCAGCATTGGAAGCAGGATATGTCGTACATGAATGAGAAGCAGTGCTGGGTGCCATGTACCACATAGGAAGAAGAACTGCCCATCATGCACCTGTGTGGAAAGAGCTCTGCATATCAAGTACCCAAATGGAAAGAAGCACTGAATATCATGTATCACATGGGAGCAAGAGCTGCATATTACATGCATACATGCGGGGAGGTGTCCAGAGCAGCACTGAATATCATGTATTGCATGATAGGAAGAGCTGCACATCACGTACACACATGGCAGGGGGAGTCCAGAGCATCATGTACAACATTAGAAGGGGTCCTGGATATCTTATTCCCATATGAGAAGCAGTTCTCCAGTCATGGATACTATGAAACCATCTGGAAAACAGTCGTGGATGTCATGAAAACACGTGGAAATAATTGGATATCATGGACCCGCATGAGAAGAAGTCTGGACATTATGTAATTGCATGGGAAGAAATTCTTGATGTCATATACACGCATAGGAGGCACTCCTGGATATCATCTACCTGTGTGATTAGACATCTGTGTATCATGTACCCACATGGATGACATCTTAGATACTTTGCACATTACATGGCACACTTTCCTGTGTATCATGTAACAGCGTGAGAAGTAGTCCTGGATTTCATGTACCCACTTGAGATGTCACGTAAATATTGGGCCCTGGTGAGAAGAACTAGATATATATGGTACCTGCGTGGAACGAAGTCCTGAATGTCGTGTAAGTAATGCATATGATGTACCCTCATGGGAAGCAGTCCTGGATGACAATGTATGTGACAGAGAAACAGCCTTGGGTATCACGTGGCATCATGCAAAGAACTTTTGGATATCAGGCACCAGCAAGGAAAGTAGTCCTGAATATCCATTGAACAGGATGGAAAGGAGGCCTTTATATTGATACTCGCATGGGAATATAGATAGTACATCATGTACCCACATGAGCACTCGTATGTATCTTGTACCCAAACAGGAAGGAGGCCTGCACACCACGTACCTGAATTGGAAACAGTCCTGCTTATCATGTACATGCTGGGAAACAATCGTAGGTATCATGTACCCTCACCTGAAGATGTCTGGCATTGCATGTATCAACATAAGAAACAGTCATGATATGTGGTGCCCTCTTGGAAGGAAGTCCTGGATGTCATGTATCCTTTTCAGATGGCGTATCCTACATTGCACGCAGTCTTAAATATCATATAACAGCAGGAAACCAACCTGTAGATGTAGTGCTCTTATGGGAAGGTTTGAATAGTATGTGCCCAGATGGTACAAAGTCCTACCTGTCATGTATCAGCACTGGAAAAAAGCTGGGACATCAGGTACGTGCATGGGAAGCAGTCAGCGTATCATGCCCCCAAATAGGAAGTTGTCATGGATGTAATGTACTCTTGTGTAAACAGTCCAAAGGTTGTTGTACCTGCATGTAAAGCAGTCTTGGATACCATGTGCACTCGTGTGAAGCAGTCCTGTATATCATACAAGAGTGTGAGATGCAGCCCTGCATATCAATGTACCAGCATGGGAAGAAGTCCTGGGTGCCATGTTCCTGCTGGGGGAGCATCCCTGAATATGCTGTACTCTCAACCAATCAGTCCTGGATATGTTGTACACACAAGGAAAGCCTTCCAAGATAGCATGTAACTGCATGGGAAGAAGTCCCAGGAGTCATGTACTAGCATTGGAAGGATTTCTTGATATCATTCATGTACCTGTATGAGAAACTGTCCTAGATATTATGTTCCTACATGGAAAAAATCTTCAGTACCATGGACCACATGAGAAGATATCCTGCACATCACAGATCTACACAGGAAGATGTCATAGATATGTGGTACCAAGGGAAGAAATTCTACATATCATGTGCTCACATTGGAAGCAGTCCTAGATACACATATCTGCCAGGGAAGAATCCCTGCCATTCATGGGCCAGCATGGGAAGAAGTCCTAGATACCATGGGTTCACATGATACAAAGTCCTGGGTGACATATATCCACATTGCAAGCAGTCCTGTATATGATATAGCCACACTGGAAGCAGCCTTGGATGTCATTTACGCACATTGGGAAGCTGTCCTGGATGGCGTGTACCCACTTGGAAAGTAGTCCTGAAAATACTGCATCTACACGAGAAGAAGTCTTGGATATCCCACACCCACACAAAGGAGTTGTGGTATCATGTACCTCATGAGAAACAATCTGGATATCATACACATGCATGAGAAACACTCCCAGAAGTTTGTGCCCACATGGGAAGAAGTTGTGGCTAACAACTACCCACAAGGGGCAGTGTCTTCCATATAATATAATGGCAAGTGAAGCAGTCCTGGAAATCGTATGCCCACAATGGAAGAAGTCCATATCATGCACCGTCGTGTAAAGAAACCCTGTGTATCATACACTGACTGGTATGGGAAGAAGTCTTGAGTACAAGCTATCTGACCCCATCCCCACTCAATCACAAAGATCTTCTCTAACCTTCCTTCTCATCTCATAACTCAACCCGTTATCCCAGCCTCCAACACCAGGTGGCAGTCTCCGCACACACACAGCTGAGCAGGGGCCTAGGTAAGCTAACTGAAGGTCTTCCCCATGCCCTCATTTTTCTCCAAATTCACTCTCCCATTTTCATCAGTAGCTATGCAACAGAAGACTCGCTGCAGCTTCCTTCTCCCTGTCCACATCTCCGTGGCTGTCACAGCCTCTCCCTACCCAACCTCCTGCCCCACCCCCACCCCACTCACTGCTTTATCCCAGCCCCAAACTTCAGCAGACAGCCCCTGCTAAGCCACAAGCCTCTCCTTCCAGAGAAACAGGCAGGCTGACTGCAGATCTTCATCTCTCTCTCTCTCTCTGTTCTTCCTGACTCAATCCCTCAGGCCCACCCTCAGCTCTGCAACAGATCGCCTGCTGCAGCCTTCTCTGCCCCCTGTCCCCATCTACTGTGGATCCCACAGGACTTCCCTTCCAGACCTCTCTCCCCTCACTTGTGGCGTTATCTCAGCACCCAACTCCAGGAGTCACCCCTGCTAACCCACAGGCCACTCCTGCTAGGAAAGCAAGAGGCTGACTTTAACTCCTCTTTTCTCTTTCTGTTCCTCTAGATCCAAAATCTCAGCCTCATCCCCAGTACTATAGCAGACCTCCTGGGGTGACCTCACCTCCCCTATTGCCTCCCCCCATTCCAATGAGACAAATTGCAGTTCCAAATAAGCAGATCCTGGGAGAACACTCAGCTCTCCTCCCTCCTGTGAACCCCTGCAGACATATAGCCTATCCCCATTGTTAAATACCTGCTCCTATGCCCGAGAAGCACATTTTACCTGGAACTCTCAGTGGCCACACCTACTAAGTCTGCAGAAAAATTCCTGCCAGGCAAGACAAAGCCATCACACTCTCCTAAAACAGCCACCAAGAAACAAAACACCCAGCCAACAACCACAAAACCAGAAGTCAGCACCCAGACCCATAATCATCCAAATCCCAGATGTCAAGAAGCCAGCTCCAAAACACAAGCAATAACAACCAAGGCACCATGTCTCCACTAGAGCCCAACAACCTTACCACAACAAGCTCTGGCTTTTCCAACATAGCTGAAGCACAAGGGAAAAAAATAAAAAAACTACCTGCCTGAAAACAATAGAGGTCCTTAAAGAGAACTCAATAAATCCCTTAAAGAAATTCAGGAAAACACAAACAGAAGAAGGAAATCAATAAATCCCTTATAAAAGCAGGATAACACAAATAAACAATAGAAGGAAATGAGTAAAATTGTTCAAGACCTAAAAATGTAAATAGAATCCATGAAGAATCCCAAATAGGGGAATTCTGGAAGTGAAAATTTAGGAATTCAAAGAGGAACTACAAAGGCAAGCTTCACCAATAGAATGCAAGAGACGGAAGCAGAATCTCTGAAGATATGATGGGAAAATGGATACAAGGGTTAAGAAAGTATTAAATCTAAAGAACTTTTGACACAAAACATCCGGGAAATCTGAGACACTATGAAAATACCAAACCTAAGAATAATAATAATAGAAGGAGAAGAAACCCAAGTCAAAGACCCAGAAGATATTTTCAACAGAATTGTAAAACAAATAAAGGAGATGTCTGTCAGGGTATAAGAAGCATAGAGAACACAAAATAGATTGGACCAGAAAAGAAAGACTCCTCAGCACACAATAATCAAAACAAAAATACATGGAACAAAGAGAGAATATTAAAAGCTTCAAAAGGAAAAGACCCTGGCCCTGACCTGAGGACACAGGAGCAGGAGAGTGGGCCCTGCCTCGAAGACACGGGACCTGGAGAGTGGGCCCTGACAGGATGACACAGGAGCAGGAGAGCAGGCCCTGCCCTGAGGACATGGAAGCAGGAGAGTGGGCTCTGCCATGATGACATGGGAGCAGGAATGCCGGCCCTGCCCTGAGGACACAGGAGCAGGAGAGCTGTCAAGGGAGTGGGAGAGCAGGCCCTGCCATGATGACACAAGAGTGGGAAAGTGGGCCCTGCCCTGAGGACACATAAGCAGGAGAGCTGGCCCTGCAATGATGACACAGGATCGAGAGGGCTGGCCTTGCCCTGAGGACAAGGGAATGGGCCCTGATCTAGAGCTCTGAGTGGATCTCACCCCAACATCTACCCCATGTATGATCTGCTGGAACACATGAAGGGGCTGGACCTGCAGATTCAAAGATTAAGAATCTCCTTGATACAAGGCAACAACTGGATATCTGACAGCAGTCCAAGTGAGGACCCAGTAACGATGGTGTAGGCCTCCAACCAGACCCATGACTTATAGCAATGAACATTTGAAAGTAAACATATGTGGACAAAAGGCTATACTGCATGATACACTACAGCTTCTATGACAAGATTTTTTGTTCATCAGCTTGTTTTATTATACTGGGGGGAGAAGAGGGATTTTGGTGTATGATGTGCAAATCATAGACATTCAATAAAAGTAAAAAAAAGTAAAATAATAAATATTGGAAACAAAAAAAAGAAAAAAGAAAAGAAAATGTCAAACACAAATTTAGTGTATAATGGTGAACCCTAGCTCCCCAAACTTCACGAAAAAAATCAATCTACAGATCCAAAAACATCAATAAACTACCAAATAATATCTTCACAAAGAGTTATAGCTGTTTATATCAATCAATTGCAAGTGAAAACAAATTTAAAAATCTTGAAAGTTTTATCTATATCATGATGGTGCAATTAGTGGCTAAGTTTTCATCACAGTTAAAGGAAACAAAAATCACACACACACACAAAACGAAAAGACCAAGTAGCATAAAAAAGCAGACCCATTATTACACTTAACTTCTCAATGGAGACTCAAACAGCTCAGATTACTCTGTCCAGCAAAACATTAAATAACCATAGATGGAGAAAACAAGGTATTTCATGATAAAGCCAAATTTAAACAATATCTATCTATAAATCCAGCCTTATAGAAGGTGCTAGAAGTCCCCCCTTTTTAAACAGAGGTAAGTGAACAAGAAACACCAACAAAATATAAGAGATAGAAGAGAGTCCATAGGTGTGTACATCAATCAGGCATTGAAATTACAGTGGAAGGAATAGATACATCAGTCAAAGGCCATGTTAAATATAAAAATTCTTGACACCAAATGTCCATGAAATGTGGGACACTATGAAAAAACCTTAAGAATAATAAGAATAAAATAAAGAATCCCACTCAAAGATCCAGAAAATATTTTTAATAAAATCTCTAACATAAAGGAGAACATGCCTATAAATGTAAAAGAACACCAAATGGATTTGACCAGAAAAGAAAGTCCCCTTCCCTCATAATAATCCAAACAGTAAACAAAAAGAATAAAGAAAGAATATTAAAAGCTGCAAGGGAAAAAGGCCAAGTAACATAAAAAGGCAAACCTACCAGAATTATACCAACTTCTCAACAGAGACGCTAAAAGTCAGAAAGCCTGGACAGATGCCAGCCCACACTACTACACCCAGCAAAGTGTTAATCAACATATATGGAAAAAACAAGATATTCCATGACAAAACGAAATTTAACAGTATCTATCCACAAATCCAGCCCTAAAGAAGATACTAGAAGGAAAACTCCAATTCAAAGATGTTAACTACACCCAAAAAACACAGGAAAGAAATAACTTTGCATCAGCAAAACCTAAAGAAGGAGCACACCACCACCACCACCACCACCACCACCACCACCACCACCACCACCACCACCACCACAATCAAAATAATAGGAATTAATAATCACTGGTCTTTACTATCTCTCACCATCAATGGACTCAATCCCCCAATCAAAAAAAAAAAAAAAAAACAGGCTAACAGAATGAATGCAAAAACAGGATCTATCATTCTTCTGCATACAAGAAACATACCTCAGCAACAAAGATAGATATTACCTCTAAAGGACTAAAAAAAAAAAAAAAAGGTTTTCCAATCAAATGGACCCAAAAAGCAAGCTGGAGTAGACATCTTAAAATCTAATAAAATAGACTTTTAACCAAAATTAATCAAAAGAAATGGGGAAGAATATTCAATACTCATCAAAGGAAAAGTCCACCAAGATGACATCTCAATTCTGAATATCTATGCCTGAAATGAAAGGGCACCCACATTTGTAAAAGAAACATGAATAAAGCTTAAATCACACATCCAACCCCATGCATTAATAGTGGGAGACCTCAACACCTCACTCTCACCAATGGACAGATCATCAAGACAGAAACTTAAGAGAAATAATGAAACTAACCAACATCATGAACAAAATAGACCTAACAGATATCTACACAAAATTTTACCCAAACACAAAAGAATATACCTTCTTTTCAGCACCTCATGGCACCTTCTTCAAAATTGACCATATACTTGGACACAAAGCAAATCTCAACATATACAAGAACATTGAAATAACACCTTGCCTTTTATTAGACAACCATGGATTACAGCTGGACTTCAGCAACAAAAGAAAGTCTATAAACTCATGGAAACTGAACAGATACCTACTCAATGACCCCTGGGTCAGGGAAGAAATAAAGAAAAAATTAAATACTTCCTAGAATTCAATGAAAATCAAGGAACAACATACCCAGACTTATGGGATACAATGAAAATAGTGCTAAAAGGACACTAAGAACCTTCATAAAGAAATTGGAGAGGTCTCATACTAGCAACTAACAGCACATCTGAAAGTTCTAGGACAAAAAGAAGCAAACACACCAAAGAGGAGTAGACAGCAGGAAATAATCAAATTGAGTGCTGAAATCAATAACTAACAGGCAGAGAGGTAATACCTAAATTAATAAAATCAGAAATGAAAAGGGCACATAACAACAGACACTTAGGAAATCCAAAGAATCATTAGGTCTTAGTTCAAAAACCTGTACTCCACAAAATTGGAAAATCTAAAACAAAATGCATGGTTTTCTTGATAGATACCACTTATCAAAGTTAAATAAATATCAGGTAAATATTTTAAGTAGTCATATGATCCCTAAGGATATAGAACCAGTCACTAAAAGTCTTCCAATGAAAAAAGCCAGGGCCATGTGGTTTTAGTAAAGAATTCTTCCAGACTTTCAAAGGAAAGCTAATACCAATACTCCTCAAATTATTTCACAAAATAGAAACAGAAGTAATATTGCCAAGTACATTTTGTGAGACCATTGTCACCCTAATACCTAAATCACACAAAGGCTCAACCAAGGAAGAGAATTTCAGACTGATATCCCTTATGAACATTGATACAAAAATACTCAAGGTGGCACTAAGAGGAAGGACAGCAGGTTACCAAGAAGAGACTTGATACCCTATGAGCATATACAGGGGGAGGTAATCCCCCTCAGGAACAGTCATAGGGGAGGGGAATAAGGGGAAAATGGGAGGGAGGGAAGAATGGGAGGATACAAGGGATGGGATAACCATTGAGATGTAACAAGAATAAATTAATAAAAATAAATAAATAAAAATATTTTTTAAAAAGATACTCACAAACTGAATTCAAGAACATATCAAAAACATAATCCACCATGATCAAGTAGCCTTCATGCCAGATATGCAGAGATGGCTCTAAATCCAAAAATCCATCAATATAATCTACCATATAAATAAACCGAAAGTAAAAATATAAAAGCATGAACATCTCATTAGATACTGAAATCCCTTTGACAAAACCCAACATCTCCTCATAATAAATATCTTGGAGAGATCAAGAATACAAGGCAGGTACCTAAACACAATAAAGGCAATATACAACCACCTAATAGCTAACATCAAATTAAATAGACAGAAACTTATAGCAATTCCACTAAAATCAGGGATGAGACAAGGCTGCCCACTCTCCATATCTTTTCAATATAATACTTGATGTTTTAGCTAGAGGAATAATACAACTAAAGGAGTTCAAGGGGATACAAATTGGGAAGAAAGTTATCAAAGTATCACTATTTGCAGATGATATGATAGTATACATAAGTGACCAAAAATTCTACCAGGGAACGCCTATAGCTGATAAACACCTTCTACAAAATGGCCGGATACAAAATTAACTCAAAACATTAGTAGCCCTCCTATATACAAAGAACAAACAGGTTGAAAAAGAAAGGAAACAACACCTTTTACAATAGCCACAAATAATATAAAATATTTTTGGGTAACTCTAACCAAGCATACGAAAGACATGTATGACAAGAACTTCAAGCCTTTGAAGAAAAAAGCTGAGGAAGATATGAGAAGATAAGATCTCCCATGCTGATGGGTCAGTAGGATTAACATAGAAAAAATGGCCATCTTACCAAAAACTATGTACAGACTCAATGCAAGTCCCATCAAAATTCCAACAAATTCCTTACAGACCTTGACATAACAATTCTTAACTTTATATAGAAAAACAAAAAACTCATCATGTCTAAAACAATTCTACAAAATAATAATTTTTTAAATCCAGAGGTATCACCATCCCTGATATCAAGCTGTACTAAAGAGCAATAATAATAATAACCACATGCTATTGCCTTAAAATCTGATAGGTTGATCATTGGAATTGAATTGAAGACCCAGAAGTAAACCCACACACCCGAGGACTCTTTATTTTTGACAAAGAAGCCAAAACTATACAATGGAAAAAAGAAAGCACCTTCAACAAATGGTGCTGGTCTAACTGGATGGCTACATGTAGAAAAATGCAAATAGACCCATATCTATCGCTCTGCACAAAATTCAAGTCCTAGTGGATCAAAGACCTCAACATAAATGCTGATACACTAAGGTTGATAGAAGAGAAAGTTGAGTGTACCCTTGAACATGTAGGCACAGGAGACAGGTGTTTCTGGACAGAACAACAGGTGAAGCACATGGGAACAGTCCTGGATATGTTGTACTGTATGGAGGAAGTCCTGGGTATGTGTGACCAGTATGGGATGAATTCCTGAATATTCTAAATTGCTTCCCACACAGGCATATGATGTCCAAGACTGGAGCCCATGCTTGTACATAAAGTGCAGGACTTTTTCATATGCACATGACACCCAGTTCTTCTTCACATGCAGGTACTTATGATAAATGCCTTTCCAAATGGACACATTATATACAAGACTGCTCCCCAGGCAAGCAAGCACATTATATGCATGGCTGCTTCATACATGTGTATGATATACTGGACTCCTTCCCATATGGGTACAATATATTCAGGAATTCATCCCATGCATGCACATAATATACAGGGCTGCTTTCCACGCAGGTGCAATATATCCAGGGCTGTTTCACCTATATGTGCATGATATACAGGTCTTCTTGAGATGTGGGTACATGATATCCAGGACAACTTCCCATGTGGGCACATGACATCTAAGACTTCTTCTCATGTGAGCACATAATATCTAAGACTTAGTCCCATGTGGCTACATAATAATCCAGAACTTCTTGCAAGGCAGGTAATTGACATCCAAAACTTCATTCCATACTGTTAACAAGAAATATGATTGCATCTCATGTAGATACATGATATCCAAAATTGATTCCCATGTTGGTATAAGATAACCAGGACTCAGACTGGGCAGACGGCTCAGTGGTTAAGATCACTTGTTTTTGTAGCGGACCCAGATTCAGTTTCCAGCACCCACACCGTGGCTCACCACCATCTGTAACTCCAAATCCAGGGAATCTGATGAGGACTACACATGGTACATATACATGTATGAAGGCAGAACACATACACATCAAGTAAATAAATAAAGATGTGGGTCACAAATTTTTTTAAAAAGATATCCAGGACTTCATTCTATGTGGGAGCCATATATGCCAGGACTGCTCCGCTCTGAGTACATGGGACATCTTCCCATGCTAGGACATGATATGTGTGACCTTAATCCATGCAGGTACATAGACAGTTCCCAGGGAGGGCACATGAGATCCCAGACTGCTTCCCATGTGAGTATGTGATATGCAGGACTTCTTCTCATGCAAGTACATGATATCCAGGATTTCTTCCCTTGAAGATACAAGTTGTGTCCTGGAATTGTCCTGTGCAGGTACCACACACCCAGAACTATTTCCCTTGAGTGTACTTGATATGTACAGAACTTCTTCCCATGTGGCTTAAAGATACCCAGGGCTTCTTCCCATGTGGCTACCAGATATTCAGGACAGTTTCACAGGCAGCTTCATGTTATCCAAGAACACCTCCCATGTAGCCACATCATAAGTAAGATTTCTTCACATGCAGAGTCAAGACGTCCAGAAAATTGTTCCATGGGGGTAGCACATATCCAGGACTGCTCCTCACAAAGGTACATAAGTTGAAGGGATTCCTCAAAAGAATGTACATGGCATGCAGGATTTCTTCCCATATGAATACAGACCATGTATTACTTATACCCATGCAGTTACATGATATCCAGGAAATTTTCTGATGTGGTTACAATATAACCAGAGTTGATTCCCATGTAGGTAGGTGATAAACAAGACTGATTCCAAGGCCAGTACATTATATGGAGGGCTTTGTACCATATGGCACAAGGTATCCAGGTCTCCTACCCATGCAGGCTCATGATATCCATGACTGTTTTCCATGTGGGTACATGATATAGGCCTTCTTCTCATGTGGGCTCAGGATTTGCATGGATTCTTCCCATGAAGGCTCCATAATATCCAGGGTGGCTCCAAATGTGGGTAAATGATATCCAGAGCGTTACATTGCAGAGTACCAGATATCCAGGACTGCTTCCAATGCTTATAAATGAAACCCTGGAGTTGACGCCCCATGGGTACATGATATACAGGACTTCTGCACATGCAGTTAAATGATGGTCAAGACTGTGTGTCTCGTGTGCAAACAGGATATCCTGGACTACTTCCCAAGATGAACACCAATACACAAGACTGCTTCCCATACAGGTACATGTTACTCAGGACGTCATCTCATGAGGGTACCACATATCAAGGACTATTTCCCATGCGTGTACATGACATCATAAATTGAGTCCCTTGCAGATATATGATACCTAAGGTCGCTGCTATGCTAGCATATGAAATACAAGACTTCTTCATGTGGTGTTACATGATATCCAATGTTTCTTCCCATGAAGTCCATGGCATGCAGGATTTGTTCCATGTACGTGGAAGCTATCCAGGTCTTCATCCCATGCAAGGACTACATGTCTACAAACGTCTCATGCAGTAATGAAATGCAGGAGTTCTTCACATGCAGGCACACGACATCACTTCTGTCTTCACACGAGGATACCACTATGCAGGACTGTTTCCATAGAGGTACTTGATTTCCGGGATTTCGTTTCACACAATGGTACATTATATGAAGTACTTTTCCCGTTCAGGTACAAAAAAATCCAGGGCTGCTTCTCCTACAGGTAAACGGAATCCAAGACTGATTCCTGCTGGTACACCACATCCAGGACTTTTCACCTTTTTTCTTTTCAAGAATAAGATATCCAGGGTTTCTTACCACGCAGGTACCCTAAAGACAGGCTGCTTCACCTGTTGGTTCTTGATCTTCAGTCCTTCCCCCGCCACACACGCAGGTAACAATATCCAACACTTCTTCCCCAAGTGGGTACATAATCCCAGTAATTCTTTCTTTGTGGGTACAAGCTATCCAGGATATGTCTCATGGGAGTATCGCATATCCAGGATTGCTGCTCATGTGGTACATGATATCCGAAATTGCTTTCAATGCTTGTATATAACACTGAGGACCTCTTCCCTTAAGGGCCCATGATGTCAAGAACTTCTTCCCCTGCAGGTAAATGATGTCCAGGGCAGCCTCCCATACAGAGTGGTTTCCCTTGAGGGTATGTAATAGCCAGGCCTGCTTTCAGTAATGACATATGAAACCCAGAACTGTGGCCACGTAGGCTGACAATATCCACGACTTCTACGAATGTGAGTACATGATACGGAGCAGTTCTCCTAGTACTTGCCCCCCTGCTTGTAAATGATACGCTAGACTGCTTCTTATGCTGATGTGTGACATCAAGGTCTTCTTCCTATGTAGTCACATAATATCCATGACTGCTCCCTCTATAGAAACACGATATTCAGGACGTCGTCCCATGTGGCCACCCCATAGACCTGGCTGGTTCATCCTATCCAGTGCTGCTTCTCCTGCGGGGAACAGTATCATGGACTGGTTTCCATACATGTACACATCCAGGACTTGTTCTTCTGGTATATCATACACAGAACTTCTTCCCATACATGTACATGTTATCCAGAACTTCATCCAATGGGGTAGATACTACTACATGGACTTCTTTCCATGTAGGCCCACGATATACAGGACTTCTACCAATGTGGTTACATGATATCCAGGGCTGCCTGTGACCTGTGTACATGGCATTCAGGGCTGTTTCCCAGGCAGGTCCATGATATCCAGGACTTCTTTCCATGCGTGTATACAGTATACAGGAGTTTGTCCCATGTAAGTACATGGTTTTCTGGACTGCTTGCCTGGCAGATGCATGACATCTATGAATGTCTCATACGAATACATCATTTCCAGGGCTGCTTCCACCCCAGAAACAGGATATATATGACAGTTTCTGGTGTGGGTAAATGACCACTAGGACTTGATACCAGGCTAGCACATGGCATCCAGGACTCCCACTGTTGCTGGCATATTATATCCAGGATCGCTTCCCATGTGCTGGCATGCTATGTGGGTCTTCTTGCCATGTGGACGCATAATGTACAGTACTACTTCCTATGCACTGCTTGATATCCAGGACTGCTTCCTACTAATACTTTGTGTCATGTGAGCACATGACATCCAGTATTTGTTCCCATTGCCAGAACAAGATATGCAGGACTTCTTCCAATGTGGGTCTATGTTATCCAGGACTACATGTGATGCGAGTACATGATATCCAGGACTGCTTCGAATGATGATATGTGGCTTCCCTGATTTGTTGCATGTGGGTACATGGTATTCAGGACTTCTACCCATGGGACTATGTACATGTTATGTAGGACTTATTCATATGCAGGTGCATTTTACCCAGGTCTCCAACCAGTACATGTACCACATATCCAGAATTGCTTTCCATGCAAGTACCATGAAACCCAGGACTGCTTTTTTTTCTTTTTTTAATATATTTTATTAATTTATTCATGTTATATCTCAATTGTTATCCCATCCCTTGTATCCTCTCATTTTTCCCTCCCTCCCATTTCCCCTTACTCCCCTTCCCTATGACTGTGACTGAGGGGGACCTCCTCCCCCTGTATATGCTCATAGGGTATCAAGTCTCATCTTGGTAGCCTGCTATCCTTCCTCTGAGTGCCACCAGGCCTCCCCATCCAGGGTACGTGGTCAAATATGGGGCACCAGAGTTCTTGTGAAAGTCAGGCCCCACTCTCCACTCAACTGTGGAGAATGTCCTGTCCATTGGCTAGATCTGGGTAGGGGTTCAATGTTTACTGCACATATTGTCCTTGTCTGGTGCCATAGTTTGAGCAGGACGCCTGGGCCCAGATCTGTCCATCATAATGTTCTTCTTGTAGGGTTCTAGGACCCTCTGGATCCTTCTATTTCCTCATTCTCCTATGCTTCTCTCACCTAGAGTCACAATAGAATGTCCTCCCCTCTTTCCTGCTTTCCTGGGACATATCCCTTGGGTTAGTGCCTGGGACTGCTTCTAATGACAATACATGACATCCAGGATTTGTCCCATGTGTGTGCATGCTAGTCTATCCATGCTGTTACATGCTGGTCCTTATGCGAGTACATGATATACTGCAATTCTTCACATGAAAGAAAGGGCTATTCGTTTTCCTTTATACGCATGTTCAACATATCCAGGACCAACTTTCATGAAGGCTCTGGTATCTAGGACAGTTGCTCATGCTGGTTCATGATACAAAGGACTGCGTCCCATGAGGATACATGTCATCTATGGCTGCTTCATTTATAGGCTCGTGATATCCAGGACTTCTTGCCATGTGGGCATATGATATGCAGGACTTGTTTCCTGTGTGTGGCACATATTATCCATCACTTCAGCCCATGTGGGTACCTTATATCCAAGATTGCATCCCATGAGTGCACATGACATCCAGGATTGCTTCTGGTGCTGGAACATGACATACAGGATTTCTTCACAGAGGGGTACATGATACACCTCTTCTCACGTGAGTACAGGATATCCAGAATTGCTTCCGTTGCGGTTGTATAAAATCCAGTACTGCTTCCCATGGGGTCACATGATATCCAGTACTGCTTCCCATGGGGTCACATGGTATCCAGTACTGCTTCCCATGGGGCACATGGTATCCAGTACTGCTTCCCATGGGGCACATGGTATCCAGTACTGCTTCCCATGGGGTCACATGGTATCCAGTACTGCTTCCCATGGGGCACATGGTATCCAGTACTGCTTCCCATGAGGCACATGGTATCCAGTACTGCTTCCCATGAGGTCACATGGTATCCAGTACTGCTTCCCATGGGGTCACATGGTATCCAGTACTGCTTCCCATGGGGTCACATGGTATCCAGTACTGCTTCCCATGGGGCACATGGTATCCAGTACTGCTTCCCATGGGGTCACATGGTATCCAGTACTGCTTCCCATGGGGTCACATGATATCCAGTACTGCTTCCCATGGGGTCACATGGTATCTAGTACTGCTTCCCATGGGGCACATGGTATCCAGTACTGCTTCCCATGGGGCACATGGTATCCAGTACTGCTTCCCATGAGGTCACATGATATCCAGTACTGCTTCCCATGGGGTCACATGATATCCAGTACTGCTTCCCATGAGGTCACATGGTATCCAGTACTGCTTCCCATGGGGTCACATGGTATCCAGTACTGCTTCCCATGGGGTCACATGGTATCCAGTACTGCTTCCCATGGGGTCACATGATATCCAGTACTGCTTCCCATGAGGTCACATGGTATCCAGTACTGCTTCCCATGGGGCACATGGTATCCAGTACTGCTTCCCATGGGGTCACATGGTATCCAGTACTGCTTCCCATGGGGCACATGGTATCCAGTACTGCTTCCCATGGGGTCACATGGTATCCAGTACTGCTTCCCATGGGGTCACATGATATCCAGTACTGCTTCCCATGAGGTCACATGATATCCAGTACTGCTTCCCATGGGGTCACATGATATCCAGTACTGCTTCCCATGGGGTCACATGGTATCCAGTACTGCTTCCCATGGGGCACATGGTATCCAGTACTGCTTCCCATGGGGCACATGGTATCCAGTACTGCTTCCCATGAGGTCACATGATATCCAGTACTGCTTCCCATGGGGTCACATGATATCCAGTACTGCTTCCCATGGGGTCACATGATATCCAGTACTGCTTCCAATGTGGAAATTTTTCATCTAGGACTTATTCTTGTGTGGTAATAATATAAAGGACTCCTACACATGCATGTATTTGATACCATGACTGAGTCCCATGTAGTGACACAGATCTAGGACTGCTTCCCAGGCAGGTACTTAATAAGCAGGATTGCTTCCCCTGCCTTTTACCTACTACACATCCCTTCTTCCAACAGGATACATGATATCTGGGACCTGAGCTCACACAGGTGCAGGAATGCTACCCATGCAGGAACATGAAATAAAGTACTTATTCACATTTGCATATATGTTGCTCAGGATTTTATCCTATGAAGAAAATCCCAGACTTTGTTCCATGCAGATACCACATAGACAAGCTGGCTTCCCATGCTATTACAAGCTAACTGGGATGTATATGATTGCAAAATGTCTTCCTATGCTGGCATATGATATGCGTTCTTCTTCCCATGTGGGCGCAAGATAGTCAGTAGTCCTTCCAATGCAGATACATGACATTCAGGATTTCACACCATGTGGGTACAGGATACAGACATCTTTGTCTTGTGTGGGTACAAAATATTCAGACCATCTCCCGTGAATGTACGTGATATCCATGAGCATCCCAGGTGGGTCCATGGTACACAATACTTCTTCCCATTAGGATCCCACATATCTGGGATTGTTTCTCATGTGGGAACGTGCTATCCAGGACCACTTCCCATGCGGGAACATGATAATCAGGACTTCTTTTATGGTTGTACAGATGTGGACGATTTCTTCCCATGTGTATACAAACTATCCTGCACATTAATCCATGCAGGTATAAGATATCTAGAACTCCATCCCCTGTGTTGACCACGACATCCAGGACGTCTTCCAGTGTGGGGACATGACACGCAGCAGTGCCTGCCATGCCCTTATATTCAGCTGGGACTGCTTCTCATGCAAGTACCTGATATCCAGGACTGTTTCCCAGGCAGATGCATGGTATTCAGGGCTCTTTCCCATACATATAAAGACAAAATTGCCAGGACTTTGTCCCACTCTGATCCAGGACATCTTCCCATGCAGTTGACAAATGCACGGGCCTGATTCCCATACGGGTATTGGATATCCAAATTTTCTTCCCATGCCAGAACAAAATACAAAGGACTGCTTCCCACGCAGGTACCTGATATCTAGGATTTCTTCCAATGTGGGCTCGTGGTATTCAGGAATTCTTCCCAAGTATGTACCACTGCCCATGCTGTCACATAAAATTGCAGGACTCCATCCCTTAGGGGTACATGATAGCAAGTGTTTCCCATATGTGTACCAATAACCAGGGTGCTCCCCACATGGGTATATGTTACCCAGGGCTTCTTTCAATGAGAACATGATGTGCAGCATTGCACCTCACGCATCGAAGCTGGGACTGCTGCTCATGTGCAAACACGATAGTGAATATCCAGGACTGCTTCCCATGCGGACACCCAGGATACAAAACTTACTCCCATGCAGGTGCGTCATGTCCAGGACTTCTTCCCATGTGGATACATGATGCACAGGACTGTTTTCAGGTCAGATGTGGACTACCCAGGATTCCTTCCCATACAGGGGAAAATTTCCAAGACTTCATCCCGTGCTGGTACGAGAGATCCAGGACTTGGTGTCGTGCAGGCATCACACACACAGGCCTGCTTCCCGTGAGGTGGATAACATCCAAAAGTAGTTCTCATACCGGCTCTTGATATCCAGTGCTTCCTCGCATGTGAGTATATGGCATGCAGAACTACTTCTCATGCACATACGTGACATCCAGGACGGATTCCAATATCGATATACAACAACCAGGACTTCATACAATGGAGTTACGAGATATACAGGAATGTTTCCCAAGAAGTTACATGATATACAGGACTTCTTCGCATGCAGTTACATACATGCAGGACTTCTGTCCCATGCTTGTACATGATACCCAGGAAAGTCTAACCCTGCTGACACCTGATAGCCAGGACATTTTCACACCGTGTACATTATATCCAGGACATTTTCACACCGTGTACATTATATCCAGGACATTTTCACACCGTGTACATTATATCCAGGACATTTTCACACCATGTACATTATATCCAGGACATTTTCACACCATGTATGTTATATCCAGGACTCCTTCCCCTAAGGGTACATGGAACCCAGGTCTTCTCCCCATGAGGGGATATAATAGCCATGACTTCTTTCCGTTAGAGAAAACTATTCAGGACTTCCTCCGATACAGATACCACATAGACAGGCAGTTACAGAATATCCAGAACTTTGTCTCATGCATCTATATGATATCCAGGATTCTTCCCACGTGGGTAAAATATTTCCAGGACTGCTTTCCCACAGGGACACATGATATCCAGGACTGTCACCCAGGTTGATACATGATATCCAAAATTGCTTTCCATGCTGGTACATGACATGCAGAATATCTTCCCATATGGGTACATGATGTCCAGGACTCCTTCCAATGCAGAAGCATGACGTTCAGGACCTCATACAATGCAGGTACAGGATTTCCAGGTTTGGGGCCTATGTTGGTACATGATATTTAGACTGATTCGTTCCCATTCATGGACTTAATATCCAGGACTGTGGAGGAATGTCTTCAGTGGATGTAACAACTGTCAATAAAGTGGTATTTAGCCAATCAGCTGGGCAGAAGGACAGGAAGTGGAAGGAAGGACTTCCTGGAGAGGGGGGGTGGAACCAAGATTTGACAGCTGAGAAAAAGAAAATGGTTGGCAGTGGGGGGAGGTGAGAGAGAAACGACCCAAGGATCATAGTGGCAAGTGCTTGGGATATATGTATGTTATGAGGTTTAGAGTAGTTTGTTTAGTTTTTTAGTAGATTTGTATCAGTTTAGATACTGCCCGGTGCATGGTGCTAACAGCCTACATTTCAGACTCTGTGTCAGTTATTGGCTTTGTAGGCTGAACTGATACAAATTATTGTAACACAGGACTGCTTCCTATATGGGCCCATGATATATAGGACGTCTTGCCATCCTAGTATAACATATCAGGGACTGCTTCCTAGAGGGAACATGGTATAGATGTGGATACTCGATATAGATGAATTCTACCAATGAAAGTACAGAATATCTAGGGCTATGGGCCAGCTTCCTAAACACATCCATTTTGATCAAAACTGATATCCATGGTGGTACATGATATTCATGGTTTCCCCCCATGTGTGTACATTATATCCAGTATTTCCTCTGATGCAGGGATCAATCTTCAGGGTGGTCTCCTTTTAGGAGACTACAGTCAATGCATGTACTTGACATGCAGGGACTCCATTACTTCTTTGTATGTAGGATATGATATGAAGAATTTCTTCCCAAGCAGGTAAATGATTTTAAGGCATGTTTCCCATGTTGGAGTAATACATTTAAAGGTGCTTTACATATAGAAACATGGTATCCAGGACTGATCCAACGCTGTTATATATGACAACTAGGACTTTATACCATGCGGTTACATAATATCCAGGACTGCTTCCCAGGCTGGCACATGATCTACAAGACTTCTTCCCATGAAGGTACAGGACAGCCATGGTTTTTTCACAATCAAACACATAATATCCAGGCTTCTTCCCATGACAGCACTTGATATGCAGGTCTTTTCCCATGTTTGTACATAATATCCAAGACTTCTTCCCATGAGGAAAAAGAAATATCTAGTACTTCATAGCATGCAGGTGCCACAGAGACTGGGTGGCTTCCCAAGTGGTTACAACCTATCCAAGCCTCCTACAGGGAAGAGACATGATATTCCGGACTTGATGATGTGCATTACAGGATATCCATGACTGCTTTTCATGTAGAAACTTGCGATCCAAGATTTCTTCCTACTCAGGTACATGACAACAGGCCTTCTTCTCATGTTGGTACATGATATTCATTATTTTTCCTATGCAAATACATGGCATCATGCACTTCTTACCGTGCATATTCCAACATCTACGGCTGCATCCCATACTGGACCATGATATCCTGGACTACTTCTAACGTGAGTAAATGATATGCAAGAATGCTTGCCTTGCACGTATGTGAAGGTCTTCTTCCCATGTGGGTACATGATATCCAGAACTGTTTTCCAGGCGGGTACATGGATATGCAGGACCTCTACCCATGCTGGTACAAGAGAACCAGTAATTTATCCCAAGTCTGTACTATATATTCAGGGCCACTTCGCATGTGAGTACATGATATGCAGAAATTCTTCCCATGCATGTGCATAATATCCAAGACTGCTGCCTATCTTTGTACATAAAATGCAGGACTTTGTCTCATAGAAACAGAATTTCATTTGGTGCGTGGCTCGCATATCCAGTACTGCTTCGCATGCGAGTAGATGAGCCATAGGACTTATTCCAGTGTCTGTACATGAAATACAGGAATGCTTCCCATGAGGGTAAAAGGGGCAGGGACTGCTTCTCACAGAATAGCATGCTACTCCATTGTGCTTCCGCGTTGGTACCGTATATGTGGGACTTATTTCCCATGCAGATACACGATATCCAAGACTCCATCCCATGTAAGTACAAGATATCCAGGACTTGGTCCCATGAAGGTACAAGGTATCCAAAATTGCTTCCCAAACTAGAATACTATGTCCAGGACTTCTTCCTGTGTGGGTATATGATACCAGTACTTAATCTCATGTAGGTACATGATATACAGGACTTGGTCCCAGGCAAGGGTGTGATAGCCAAATTGGCTTTCTGTGCTGGAACAACAAATCCATAGCTGCTTCCCATGAAGATGCATGGTAACCAGGGCTGATTCCAATGGTAAAACATGATAAGCAGTACTTCGTAACATGAAATAACTTGATACCCAAGACTGGTATTCATGCTGTTACATAATATAAAAGACTTCTTCCTATGCGGGTATAAGATATCCAGGACTCCATTCCATGTGTATGCATGATATTCAGGACTCAATCCAATGCCAGTACATGATAACCGTGGTTTTGTCTCATGCAGTTACATGATATGCAGGACTTCTTCTCATGCAGATACAGGACAACCAGAATGTCTGCACATGCCAGTACCTGATATCCAGGACGTTTTAACAGACAGGTATATTATATAAGACTGGTTCTCATGAGGATAGTTGTTATTCAGTACATCTTTCCAGGCAGGTACATAATACCCATGAGGAAAAAAGATGTCCAGAACTTCATCCCATGTAGGTACCATAGACAAGGATGCTTGCCATATGCTTACAGGATGTCTGAGACTTCATCCCATGCCTGTTTATAATACCCAGGACTTCTTCACCTGTGGATACAATATTTCTAGGACAACTTCCCATGCAGGTACATATCAAGGACTGTTTCCCATGTGGATACATGTTTTCCAAAATTGCTTCCTGTGCAGCTGTATGATGTGCAGAATGTATTCCCATATGAGTACATGAAATCCGGGACTCCTTTCCATGCAGGAACACCAATATTCAGGACTTCATAACATGCAGGTCCAGGATATACAGGTCTTCATCCCGTGCGCATATGTAATATCCAGGACAGTTTCCAATATGGGCCCATGATATAGAGGATTTATCCCCACGTGGATACAATATATCAGGGACTGCTTCGAATGTGGGAACAAGATATGCACTCAATATCTAGGAATTCCACAAATGCAAGTCCACGATATTCCAGAAGTCCTTCCATGTATGCACCACAGATGCATAGACATGGTGTTCCAAATTGCTTCCCTTATAGGTATTTGATGTCCAGAATTGCTACCCATGGTGGCATATGAAACGCAGGACTTCTTCTAACATGGGACAAGATAACCAGTTCCTCATCCCGTGTGTGGCAATAAGCATGACTGTTTCTAATATGGGTGTATATATTGAGCACTCTTTCAGTATGGATACAAGATGTGCAGGACTACTTCTGCACCCATGTGTAACCCATGTGGTTACAGCTTAGCCAGAACTGCTTCTCATGACTAAACATGATACTCAGAATTACTTACCAAGCAGATGCGTAGTATCTGGGACTCCTTCCCATGTGATACAAGATATCCAGGACTTGGTCCCACGCAACTACTACACATTCGTCCCTGCTCACCATGCCGATACATGATGTATAAATTGCTTCCTATACTAGTACATGATATGCATGGATTCCTCCCAAGAAGATACATGATATCCAGGGCTTGCACATATAAAATATCCAAGGCTGGGTCCAATGCCAATACCTGAAATCAAGGACATTGTACCATGCAGTTACATGACATCTAGACTTGATTCCCGTGCAGTATATCCCATGATATACATGAATTCTTCCTATGTGGATACAGGATATTCATGACTGCCCCATGCCTGTCCATGATATATAGGATGCCAACCCATGTGGGAGCCCGATCAACAGGACTGCTTCACAGCGGGGTGCATGGTATCATGGACTACTTGCCACAGGGGTGCTCGCAATAAGAATTCTTGTTATGCAAGACTTCCTCACATGTGCAGAAATAATACATAGGACATCTTCCCATTTGGGTCCAGCATTTCCAGGAGTCTTTCCCATGCAGTTACACTATACCCCGGACTGCTTTCCAGGATGCTGTATGATGTCCAAAATTATCTCCCACAGTGGTATGTGATATACACACCTTTCCATTCAGATACATGATACTCAGCACCCCATGCCGTGTGGACACAGGATATGCAGGCATTCATATCATATCAGCATATGTTTTCCAGACCATTCCCATGCGTGTACTTTACCTGCAGGCCCATGATATACATCTCTTCTTCCCATTCATCCAGGACTGCTTCTCCCATGGGGACATAAAATCCAGGACTGTTTCCCGTGAGGGTACATGATGTACAGGACTACATATGCAAGCACATGATATCCTATTCTTTTCCCCATGCAGGTCCATGATGCCCCAGACTGTTTCCCAGGTATATAGATGGTGTTCAGGACCTCTTCCCATGTGGCTATGTCCTATAGAGGCCTTGGTCCCATCCAGGCACCACGTATCTAGGAGTGCTTCCCATGAAGGTACATGATATTCATAACTTCTTTCCTTAGCATGTACATGATACCCGGTACTTTTTACTATATAGTACCAATATCCTGGACAGTTTGCCATGCAGGTATGTTATATCCATGACTTTGTCCATTGCAGGTCCATAATATGCAAAATTCCTTCTCATGCAGGCGTGCTTATCATGTGGAAATTTTATATCCATGCCTATCATCAATACAGAAAAATGAAATGCATTTGATCTTCCTATGCAGTTACATGCTATGCAGGATTTCTACCTCTGCAGGTATGATATTCACCTTCCAGTGCCAATACATTACACCCTGGATCTTGTAAAATGAGAGTACATGATATCCAGGATTGTGTTCCATGTGGGTGCATGACATTTGGGCCTTCTTCCCATGCACACATAGGATAGTCAGGACTTCACTGTGAGGTGCATTGATATAACAAAGGTTTTGCACTTGTTTAAAAAAAAAGCACTATCATTTTTTCACTGTGTTTTAAATAAACCTGCTTTACCTATGAATGTACAAATAGCTGTTCTGATTAAAGAAACTTAAGAATTGTAGGAGTAAAGCCAGGCATTTCATGGTAAGTGGGATTTAGATTTCACACTACTCTTGTACCATGGTTTTTGCAAATATGCCACTGTGCAGGGAATTTTCACTTTTGCGCACGTTTTCTAAAGATGGCACCATGTGCTGTTAAAACTTACAGATTTTTGTGCTTGGCTCTATTGTTCCTTTCTTGGTCTTAACCCTGGCCCTAGCCCTAACCCTTGTGCAGTGTTACAATAATAAACACAAGTGCTCTGCTTTCTTGGAAAACAATCACCGCTGCTCTTGCCTTCCATTATTTCGCTGGGAGGTGCTCTGGTATAACAAAGCTCTTGATCTTGTAAAAGTACTGCTGTTTTCACTATTTTTTTAAAACCAACTTGCTTTGCCTCAGAACATACACACAGCTAATCAGCTGCAAGCAACTTTAAAGCTGTATGTGTAAAACCGTCCACTTCATTGTAAACAGAATTTAGTTTTCACTGCAGGAGAAATGCAATGTTATTTGGAACTATGCCACTAGGTGGTGTTTTAGTCACTTAGGTGCCTGTTTTCTAAACATAACGCTGAGTGGTGCTAAGTTGTATGCATGCTCTGCTCTAGTTTTGTTTCTTGTTTTTAGCCCCAACTCTAAGAACAAACCTAATACTAAGTAAGATTTCTTTTTGAAGGGCCACAATAATAAATTCATGTGCTCTGCTTTCTTGCAAAGCCACTTCTTTTACAGTAGTTCACTGTGAGGCACACTAATACACCAAAGTTCTAATGCTTGTACGAGTGCTGCCATTTTAGAGTATTTTTAATTATTATTTATTTATTTTTATTTTGGTGCATTAGTGTTTTGCCTGCAGGTGTGCCTGTGTGAAGATGTCAGGAATCCTGGAGCTAGCGTTACAGAGAGTTCTGAGCTGCCACGTGGGTGCTGGGAATTGAACCCCCAGTCCTTTGGAGAATCAGCCAGTGCTCTCAACTGCTGAGCCTTCTCTCCAGCCCCTCAGTATTGCCATTTTAATTGTGTTTGTAACAACCTGCTTTAACTAGAAACAACCACAGCAGATCTGATGAAAGCAATTTCAGAGCTGTAAGAGAAAACAAGCCATTGCAACATAAACAGAATTCCCTTCTCACTGCAATCGAAGTACAAAGGTTTTTACAAATAAGCCTCTGTGTAGCTGGGGTTTCCCCCCCCCCAATTTTGGACATGCATTTTCTAAAGATGACACTGTATGCTGTTAAACTTACAGATTTTTGTGCTGAGTTCTCTCATCATTTTCTTGTTCTTAATGTTAACCCTAACCCTAACACCTAACCACTAACCCTAACCCTAAACCTAACTCTAACCCAGAGCAATCCTAATCCTGACGCTGAACCTGACCCTGACCCTGTGCCTGACCCTGATCCTAACCCACTACAATTACATTGAAAAGAAATAACTTCTCATATTGGAAAGTATGTATTTTTTACATTTTAATTTATTAAAATTTATTCAGATTACATCCTGATTGTTATCCCCTCACTTGTATCTTTTTGTTCCCATCCTCCCTCCCTCTCCTGCCCTATTCCCCTCCCCTAGACCTCTGACAGAAGGGAACCTCTTCCTCCACCATATAACCACAGCCTATCAAGTCTCATCTGGATAGCCTGCTTCCCTTTCCTCTTTTTGTCCACCGGATCTCCCCACCAAGCAGAAGTAATCAAATTGGGGACACCAGAGTTCATGTCAGGAGGGGCAGTCCCTCCTCCCCCACCCCGACAGCTGTGGAGAATCAGCTGTCCATTGGCTATATCTGAACAGGGGCTCTAGGTTCACTGATTGCATTGATCTCCGTTGGTGCAACAGTTTGTGCAGGTCCCCCTGCGTCCAGATCTATTGGCCTTGGTCTGCTTGTGGAGCTCCTGAACCCTCTGGGGTTCCATCCCCCCATTGTTCCAAACTGCTCTCAGCATTCTGCCCAGAGTCCAGCGGCGGCTCCTGGGCATATGCCCAAAAGGTGCTCCCCCATACAACAACGACGTTTGCTCAACTATGTTCGTAGCAGCTTTATTCGTAATATCCAGAATCTGGAAACAACCTAGATGTCCCTCAACCGAAGAATGGAAACTGTGGAAAAGAAACTGTGGTACACTTACACTATGGAATACTATTCAGCTATTAACAAGGAAATCTTGAAATTTGCAGGCAAATGGATAGAACTAGAAACAATCATCCTGAGTGAGGTAACCCAGACTCCAAAAGACACACATGGTATATACTTACTTGTAAGTGGATATTAGCCCAACTTAGATCTCCTCTGAGAGATTCCTCCCAGCAGGGGATTGAAAAGTACATTTTAAAGTAAACATAACAGGGATTGATGGCACCCAACTGTAACCACAGCACTCAAGAAGCTGAGGCAGGGGATTGTCATGAGTACTCGGCTATCTGTACTACCACAATAAGCAAAAACGACAACAAAAGTCTAAACTTCCAAAATTGGATCTTGTAGGCACTATAAATCTTTTTTCTCCTCCAACAATTTTACCTACCCTTCTGCTCCCCTGGAAGATTGTATGTATCTAAGTCACTGTTCTCTTGCTGTAAACAGATATCATGCACCACAACTCTTAAAGAGAAAACATTCAATTGGGGGCTTGCTTACGGTTTCAGGGGTTTATTGTATTATGAAGGCAGGGATCATGGTAGCACACAGGCAGGCACAGGAGCAGTAGCTGAAAGCTGCATCAAGATGGCCAGGCAGAGAGTAAGAGTGAGAGCAAGAGTGGGGGGTGGGGGTGGGGTTTCCTTCTAATCCTTTCAAACAATTCTACCCCCTGGTCTGAGCATTCAAATAGATGAGCCTAGATAGGCCATTCTTATTCAAATCACTGCAGTATGTGTTCATAGATTTAAGTTTTAGTCTTATTATTAATGTAAAGAATATATAATGGCTATTAGCTATGTGCCTCCACTCAAAAAGGCCCTTAGGGACTGGAGATGTGGCCCAGTTGGGAGAATCATTGCCCACATGTACAAAACCCTGGGTTTGTCCCTGTGCAGCATAAATCGGGTGTGTGGAGAAGCCTGTGATCTTAGCACGTGAGAAGCGGAGGCAGGAAGACCCAAAGCTCAAGGTCATTTTCAGCTACACATGCTTGTGCCAAAGTCAGCCTGGGGTACATAAAACCCTGTCCAAAAAATAAGGCCTTTATAATCTCAACATCGGTTAATTTCTTTAGGTATTTTAGATCCAGTATTAATATGATTATAGAGGGCCTTCTGAGCTGAATTCATAGACAGAAAGCCCTTCAACTGAGATTCACTGACCTTAAGAATATCTATGAAACTATAACTATATGTTGAGTTTTGTATCTATGTGCTTCATAAAGCACATTTCGTGCTAGGAACCATTCAAAAGGAACTTGGATAATCATATGATAATGGAATATACATTAAACTTTTAAAATTAAGCTGGACAAATGAGATAATGAGAGCATGAAGACACATTATAAGTATAAACCATTTATCATAAAAGTAAAATAGATAAATACACCACTTTGGAATATAGTATGTACAGAGGGAATTAAAATATCATAAGGTTACAGATTTAGCTCAGTGGTAGAGTGCTTGATTAGTGAAAATGAAGCCCTGGATTCAGTCTCTAGCACAGAATAAAATAAGGTAAAAGTCTATAAGTAGAGTTGGGGATGTAACTCGGTTCGTAGTGTCCTTTTCTAGCACAAAGCCCTAGGTTCAGTCTCCAAAATTGTCAAAAAGAAACAAATGAAGAAACAAAAAGTAACTAAGGACAAAGTGTATAGGACAGTGGTAGTGTGTACTTGCCTAGTATGTGCAATTAGCAAGGAAAAATAAAACAATTACTTTGCAAGGTGAATGTAATACAGAGCGCAATGATTAGTGCAGTTTTTATAAACTCACTCAGCATGCATTCATTCATTTTGTGCTTTTGTGCCATGTTCTACTTTCAGAGAATACCTCATTTCCAGCTCCCACACTGATCCACTTGCTGTTAAGACTTTTCATAGCATGAAACAAACTGCCTTCCTTATACCAGATGATCTGATGATGAGCGACTTATTCGGGGACAGATTTTTAATATCAATGAAATGCTTTGTAGAGGATCATGACTATTTGGTGCCAGCGTCTTAAGGAAGACAAGTTAGCTGTCATCCACCTGCAGAAGGTTAAAATCTGTTGCGGAGACCAAGAGAAAGAACAGAATAAAAGTTGGCTCTAAATATGGATGGATTCTGATTTTGTGGTGCTGATTTTGTCTTTACACCAAAAGCCCTTTAATTGTCTTCACAGTGTTTCAGACTATAAATGCTTTAAGTTAAAATCATCAAAGTTTTTTTAAAAAATATTTTTGTGTATGTGTAAAAAATAAAAATATTTAATAAAAGAGATTTTTGTAATTATTATTTTGTATACAGTGCTCTGCCTGCATGTATACCCAAACCACACAAAGACTCAACAAAGAAAATTTCAGACCAACCTCCCTTATGAACATTGATGCAAAAATACTCAATAAAATACTCGCAAACCGAATCCAAGAATACATCAAAAATACCATCCACCATGATCAAGTAGGACTCATCCTAGGGATGCAGGGATGGTTCAACATCTTAAAATCCACCATATAAGCAAACTGAAAGAAAAAAAAAACACACACACACATGATCGTCTCATTAGATGCTAAAATGTTTTGACAAGATCCAACAGCCTTCGTTTTAAAAGTCTTGGAAATATCAGGGATATAAGGCACATACCTAACAATAAAGGCAATATACAGTAAGCTAATGGCCAACAACAGCTTAAATGGAGACAGATTTAAAAGCAAGTCCACTAAAAATCAGAGACAAGACAAGGCTAGTCACTCTCTCCATATCTATTCAATATAGTACTTGAAGTTCTAACTGCAGCAACAGGATACAAGTTGGAAAAGAAGAAGTAAAAGTATCACTATTCACAGATGACATGATAGTATACATAGGTGACCACAAAAATTCTACCAGGGAACTTCTACAGCTGATAAAAACCTTCAGCAAAGTGGCTAGAAACAAAATTAGCTTAAAAAAAAAATCAGTAGCCTTCTTGTACACAAATGATAAACAGGCTGAGAAAGAAATTAGGGAAACAACACCCTTCACAATAGCCACAAATAATATGAAATATCTTGGTGTAACTCTAATCAAGCAAGTAAAAGACTCATATGACAAGAATTTCAAGTCTTTGAGGGAAAAAACTGAAGATATCAGAAGATAGAATGATCTCCCATGCTCATGGATTGCTAGTATTAGCATAGTAAAAATGGCCATCCTACCAAAATCTATATACAGATTCAATGCAATTCCCATCAAAATTTCAACACAATTGTTTACAGACCTTTAAAGAACAATTCTCAGCTTCAAATGGAAAAGCAAATTTAAAAAAAACACTCAGGATAGCTAAACCTGAAACAATACTGTACAATAAGAGACCTTCTGGAGGTTCATCATCTCTGATTTCAAGCTGTACTACAGAGCAATAGTCATAAAAATCACACAGTATTGGCATAAAAAAAGACAAGTCAATAAATCAATCAAATCAAAGAAATAAGCCCATACATCTGCAGACACTTGATTTTTGACAAAGAAGCCAAAACCATACAATGGAAAAAGGAGCACCTCTTCAACAAATGGTGCTGATCCAGCTGGATGTCTGCATGTAGAAGAATGAATATAGATGCATATTTACACCTTGCACAAAACTCAGGTCCAAGTGGATAAAAGATCTCAACATAAAACCAGATACACTAAATCTAATAGGAGAAAGTGGAGAGTACTTCAACGCATCGGTACAGAAGACAACTTTCTGAGCAGAACACCAGCAGCTCAGACACTAAGATCAATATTTAATAGGTGGGACCTGATGAGAGTGGAAAGCTTCCATAAGGCAAAGGACACCAACAGAATAGGAAAAGATCTTCACCAATCCTACATGCAACAAAAGAGGGCTAATATCCAAAATGTATAAAGAACTCAAGAAATCAGACACCAACAAACCAAATAACCCAACTTAAAAATGGGGAACAGAGGAGCTGGAGATGGCCCAGTAGTTAAGACCACTGGCTGCTGTTCTGGTGGACCCGGGTTCAATTCTCAGCACCCACATGGCAGCTTTCAATTGTCTGTAACTCCAGTTCCAAAGGATCTAACACCCTGACACCAATAAACCTAAAATAAATAAAAAAATTTAAATGGGGTACAGAGCTAAACAGAGAATTCTCAACAGAGGAATCTTGAATGGCAGAGAAGCACTTAAAGAAATGTTCCACATCACTAGTCATCAGGAAAATGCAAATCAAAACAACTGAGATTCCATCTTATACCTATCAGAATGGCTAAGATAAAAAAAAACTCAAGAGACAGCATGTGCTGGCAAGGATGTGGAGCAAGGGGAACACTCCTCCATCTTACTAGTCTTGAACTGTATATTTTATTTGGGGGAACAATGAAGGTTTTTATGCTTGTTTGCCTTTGAGACAGGGTCTCTTGTAGCCCACATTGGCTTTGAACTCATGGTAATCTTCAGGTGTCAACATCCTGAATAAGGGTATTGCAGAAATGAGCCACCATGCCACGCTGAACTGCATAGCTTAAATGGTCTTTATTACTTTTTATTGGGGTGTGTGCGTGTGTGTGTGTGTGTGTGTGTGTGTGTGTGTGTGTGTGTGTGTGTGTGTGTGTGCATGCATCATTGTACACATGTGAAAGTCAAAATTGTTTCCTTCTGCCATGTGGGTCCTGGGGATTGAATTCTGTCCATCAGGCTTGGTAGTGAGCAACTACCCATTGGGCCATCCCACCAGCCCTGAGCAGCACACCTTAATAAAGGGACTGTACGATATAAAGATTCTATTTCAGGATGCCGAGCATTGTGCTAATAGATGTACTTACAGATGCTTGCTTGCAGTTCTTTCTGCAGCTTCAACAGGCAGCACTGGAGGTCTTCGCCCTCAGTAAGTGCAGCTGGGATAACTAGCCTCAGTGGAGAGCTCTGACTTTGATGACATGACTAACCTTTTACGGTGTTTAAAGTTTGATGTGCTAACTTGACAAGTAGATGGTGTTTTTATAGAAGTGAGTGATGCTGCACAATTGTATAAGAAAGAAGGGTTTGTCTTACACCATTCGCCGTCTGCGCAGGTCAGGGCTGAAGGTAGGATGTGCGCTCCAAATTTTAGCTTTTGTACAATCTCCACCCCCAGTTTTGGAGATCAAACTTGGCGCTTTTGTGTACGGTCCGTCCAAACTTTAGTTTTAATGGAAATCTTTCCAAGATTTATTCTTTCATTGAATTTACTCAGAATAAATGGGCAACGATGTGGCCCTCATAGAGAAGTGACAATGTGATCTGCGGTTAACTAGCTCAGTGTGCCAACCATTTCACAAAGTAAGATGCTCTGTGGTCTCTGCCCTGTGGATGTTCGCATCTCACAGTTTACTTTCCTGCCTTTACGCCCCAGCACGATATCATTCGCACAGAGTACTACAACCGACTTGGAAGTTTGCTTACTGAAGTCAGAGCTTAAGTTAACTGATACCTTTTAAATTCTAAAGATAAAGTTTGACCATTGAATTTAGGAGATTTAAAATGAAATATTAAATAGTTAAAAGATAGAAACATAGATATTTATTTCTGGTAGAGCTTTTAATATTCGACATTACTTTTTTTTTTTTTTAACTCCAGAATCTCCCCAGGACAGTACACCTCCTCAGTTTTAAAAAGATCTGTTGAAACCTTAAGGATACAAACTGACAAGGGTCATTCTGATGGAGGCGGTCTGTTTTTTTCAGACAGTAGTCCCTGCCATCTCCATCCGAACAGGTAACGATGTCCCCGCCCGGCTCATCCTGCCTGCTCTTGCTGACCATCAAGACTACCAGCTTCTTCTGGAGAAACAGCTTTGTTTCTTCTCACTCCAAATTTTCTGGCAAAGGCTTATAGAGAAGCTAGAGATTTGCATCCAGAAACTAGCGGAGACCAGGGCCTGTGCCGGTGACAGCGCCCACGGCGTGGATGCTCTTTGTTCCAGATAATGCCTGCTAGTCGCTTCGACAGTGGAGGCCCAGCCCAGGTGCTGTTTGATGTGACAAGAATCTTTTCCTTGTTTGCTCACCATTGCAAGAGACCGGAAAACTATTTCAAATAGTAAGCCTAAAATCTAACCATAAATATTGTTGTATCCAAATCCTAAAGGATTTTACTTCTTTTCAACAATTTCAGAGTTTCATTGATATTTGTTGTAAAAACATCACGGTCTGTAGCCAGAGAGATGGCTAATAGTTAAGAGCAATGGACGCTCTTGCCCAGGACTGGGGTTTGGTTCTCAGCACTCACATGGTGCCTCACAACCATCCCACAATGTCAGTTCTGGGATATCTGACATACTCTTCTGGCCTCCGCATGCACCAGGCACACACACATTGGTGGACAGACACACATGTAGGAAAAAATATGCACATAAAATAAAATTGAAAAATTTGCTGGGTGTGGTAGCACATGCCTTTAATCCTAGCACTTGGGAGGCAGAGGCCTGTGGACCTCTGTGAGGTTGAGGCCAGTCCGGTCTACAAAGAGAGTTCCAGGACAGTCAGACTATTACACAGAGAAACTCTGTCTCGAAAAACAAAGCAAAACAAAATCTAAAAACAAACAAACAAAACAAAAAGAAAACAAACAAAAGAACCTAGACCCTTAAAACATTCATTGTATATCTATTATATTTTCAAAACACAATAAAGAAGCCAAATTAATGCATGTGTGATCCATATCCTCAGAAAGTTGACCAGAGCCAGGTACGAAGAACATACTAGACTTGCTTCCTAGCAAGCTTAATGCTGTTTGTTTATCACTGGGCGAATAAATAGAAAATGAATGCAAGTATAATTCTGCCACCTGCAGAAAGTAAAAAATTACAACTAGGTTTAGTGCCTAACAGTAGGCTAGGACAGAGAAAAAAATCTGTTTTCTTACAAATTTAATATTAATTTTAGTTCTAAGTATAGTTATAAACATGAGAACGCTTACTAGAAATCTAGTCAAACATTTATTGATTTAAAATTTACATTATGAGCAGGCACAGTGGCACACGCCTGTAGTCCCAGCACTCTGGGATGCAGAGGCAGGCAGAGCTCTGTGGGTTGGAGACCAGCCCTAGTCTACAAAGTGAGTCCAGGGCAGCCAAGGCTACACAGAGAAAGCCTGTCTCAACAAACAACAACAAAATTACATTATGTATAGAGTTTGGGCAACTCATTATCATTCCTTTAAAACATAAAAGCTTATGTTTGCTTATTTTAAGGAACTATGCTTGTTTCTGGTTTTCTTTTCTATTCTTTTTTTAATTGGGTTTCATGTACCCCAGGTTGGCCTTAAACTCACTATGTAGTAGCCGAGGATGACCCTGACCTTCTGATCCTCCTGCCCAGGTCTTCTGAGTGCTGTGATTATAGGTGCGTACCCTCCGCACCCCCAAACCCCCTCCATGCTTCGTTCACGCTAGGCAAGCACTCTATCTGATACATTAATTCTCCGGCCCTTATTTGATTTTGTTATGGTTTAAACTTTCTATTTGGTGTTCATATGTGTGAAGGCCAGATGGCAACTTGTGGGAAATGGTTCTCTCCTTTTACCATGTGAACCCAAAGGACTGGACTCGAGCTGGCTAGCAAGTTACTTTGCCTACAGACCCGTCTTGCCAGCCTTCCTTTTTCTGTTTTAATTTTCATTTTCTGAGACTGGATCTCACTAGACCAGGCTGGCCTGGAACTTATAGAGAACCTCCTGCTTCAGTTTCCTGGGTGCTGGCATTTAAAGTGTGTGCCACCAACCCCAACCAATTTATGTTTTTGTTTTGCCTTGCTATTTTCCTTTCCTGATGCATTAATTTTTATTCTTTTTTTTCCCCTCACTTCTTAATCATAAAGTCACTCCTAAAATCATAGCTACATTTAATAACCTGTTAGCATCCGTGTACTGAGACAAACCCTGGTGACTTAATGAAACACAATTTTACTATTTATTAACTACTTAATGGTCTATTAATCCTGTGCACCTTGTGTGGTCCCAGTATACTTAAAGAGCAAAACGCCAAATCCATAGATATGGGGCTGGAAAGTTGTGCAACCGGCAAGGCTGGTCAGAAGCAAGAATGTGGTTGAGACGTGTCCAAACCCCGAAAATCTCACCCTGAGACTGCTTCCTCCCTGCATGTCTCAGTACATGTAGCCTTGCAACCTCTGCCGCCCCCCCCCACCCCCACCCCAGAGACAGCCACACAGCCTGGCGGCCAAGTTGCAGGTTAAACTTTCTCTCTTCTTATATGGACATGTCCAACGAGCACCTAGAACTCCTGGATTGAAGCATTCCAAGCACCTTGGCCCCAGCCAATGATGTACACTCACCCCGAAAACCCCTACCCACTCCCCAGTGTTTATGTAGTCCTCGTCCCACTTCCAATAAATGAGAACTGTTTGATCAAAAACTGTCCTCAGAGAAAGCTGTTCACCCACACTCACATCAACCGGGATCCTGACTAACCCACCTTCTCTGGTCCCTCCACTCCAGCCTGGTGCGCGCAGTGCCTGGATACCCCAAAGAAAAAAGCAGACCAGGGATGGCACATAGATAGTCATGGCTGTGTAGACTCTCCAAAGGTCATTGTCATCCTATGGATGATGTACTAGAGGATCCCACACACACACACACACCTTCCTTTCTTATTTTCCTAAACAGTGTAAAAGAAGCCTGCGTTATTGTGAATTTGAACATCGCTTCTGCATTACTCCTGAAAGATGCCCTTCAGTCAGCTTCTGAGCACCTTCCAGCCACAACAGCCTTAAATGGAGTTGGAATTTACAAACTGGCTCAGCAAGATTCTGAGATTATGCTTAGTTTGAGGGCAAATTGGCCTAACACTGGAAAATGGTGTGCCTTTGGGCTGGGGGGGGGGGGGAAGGTTGTTTAACAAAGACCACAATTGGACTGAAATTGTCTGTTAAGATTCTGAATTAATGAAACGGGACAAATGAAAACTTGGTAGAGTCATTTATTATCTTGAGTTAAGATGTCACTAAAACGATGCCCATATTTTCTCCATCCTCCTGTTCCTAAGAAAACAAAAAAACAGTAAACTCAGCTGTGGGAAACAGAGTAATCGCATTACAAATCAGAATGCGGATTTCTGAAGACAGTGGGAGCACAAAGGTCAGCCGTACCTGACCTCTACTGTGCTAAGCAGCCAAGCTGCTGTAGAAATACTTACTCACATATGCATATTGAGAATTGAGGTTCCTGTATCCAGTCTGGGAACTCGCGATGTTTATTTAAGAAATACACTGTGAGCTGGGAATGGTGGAAAGCATCTATAATCCTAGCATTCTGAAGACTGAGGCAGAAGGTTCAAGACTTGCCTGGGCAACATAGCGAGATCCTGTCTTAAAACCCAGCCCCCACTGCCATGAGATGGTGGTTAAGCTATGTTTGTTCTTAATATTCTATTTCCATATCCTTCCATGTAAACTATTTCTTAGCTGTATTTGTGCACACACTCCTGTGCAGGTGTGTTTATTTATGCATATCTAGAGCATACATGTGTGTGCCTGTGGAGGTCAGAGGTCAACCTTGGGTACTGTTCCTTAAGATGTCCAACTTGTTTTGGAGATAGGGTCTTCCACTAGGACTTTGGGGAAGTCCAAGCATCTCTTCTGTCTCTGCCTCACCTAGACAGGTAGTGCAAGTGTATACCACCATGTCAGATTTTTGTTTACATGGGTTCTAGGGAGCAAACTCTATGCTTGCATGCCAACGGCAAGTTCTTTGTCACTAAACAACTGCCCAGTTCCTAGTCCCATTTCTGTGACAATGGCAAACCTTTTTCTCTGGCTGAAACATTTCAGAGGCCAGATGCTGCTCTAATCATTTGCTTGAGGTGATGGTTATGTAGCTGGGGAAATAAAAATTCTCTGTGTATGTGTGTCCAGCTGTGGACGTGAGTATGTGTAAGTGGAGTCCAGAGGTCAATGGTGGGTGCCCTCCTCGGTTGCTCTCCACCTTACTTTTTGAGACAAGGTCTCAATGAACCTGGAGAGCCCTGACTTAACTAGACTGGCTGGCCAGTGAGCTGTGGAGACCCATCTGCTTTTCCTAGGAACATGTGCCACTGTCATGGGAACCCAGAATTTGAAATTGGGTCCTTATAATTGTGCAACACGCCCCTTTGCCAGATGAGCCTTCACCATGATCTGAGACAAAAAAAAAATATTGAGCTTTCTTTTTCCTTGTAACATATTTCCTTACTCCTGGGCCATGTGGAGTAAGAAGTTCTGCATGTGTGGTACTAGAGATCAGCACTTGCTCATAAAAGGCAAGTGCCTCACCCACATCCCCAGTCCAAGCAATGATCCCTTGATTAATAACTCCTCAGAGAGTAAAGCTTTTACACAAATTGAACTTAATTAGCTGGAAGATTTCTACACCTATAAAATTTTATTCTAGTTTTTTTTTTTTCTGACATGGCAATTATTTAGCACTCTCACTGCTGTAATATCTCCATCTACAGTTGCCAAGCAAAGGGCTAGAGACGTGGCTCAGCTGGTTAAGAGGCTGCTCTTCCAGAGGACCTGGGTTCAATGCCCAGCACACACATGGTGGCTCGCAACAGGCTGGAATTCCAGTCCTATGGGATCCACCTGCCTCTTCTGTCCTCTGTGGGCACTGCCTGCATGTGGTGCATAGCCGACTCAGGTGAACACTCATACACATAAAACAAAAAAACTAAAAAAAAAAACCAAACTGTCAAGCATGCTCATAGCCTACATTGTTGATGTTTACTTTACAGAATGGAATTTTGAGAGACTACTTTAAGATACACTCTATTCTCTCTCTCTCTCTCTCTCTCTCTCTCTCTCTCTCTCTCTCTCTCTCTCTCTCTGTGTGTGTGTGTGTGTGTGTGTGTGTGTGTGTGTGTGTGTGTGCGATTTGCTTTTATAGCTCAGGCTGGCACTGAATTCATGACCCTCCTGCCACTGCCACTGCCCACATACTGGGCTTCCAAGTATGCATCAGCATGCCTGCTACTATCTACTTACAGTCACATCAACCTGTCATTATGAGTGTGTGTACCTGTATGATGTGTGTGGGTGAGTGTCACCACGTAGTGGACATCAGAGGACAGCTATGCATCATCAGTTCTCCCTTTCCACATTTTTTGTGAGTCCCAAGGATCACACTCTGGCTGCACAGGAAGCGCTTTCACCCACTGAGCCTCCTCACCTGCCCTCCTCCCTCCCCTACTGTATACAAAGATGTTCTACTGCTGTGTGGAGCTGAGAGCTTTAGTAATTCTAAAAGGCTGGGCCACCTCACCTCATGTGTGAGAATCCATAAGGTTTCCTCTTTTTAATGTTAGACAAGGTCTTTCTACATAGCCCTGCCTGTGCTAGGACTCACTATATAGATTAGGCTGTCACCAGACTCACAAAGATCTGCCTTTTTCTCCTGAGTGCTGGGATTAAAGGTGCGATGAGGTTTTCTAAATAGAAAAGAATGTAGCTGCCTCTAAAACTTTCTCTCTAGTTCTATCATTGCCCATCTCCTTTCCCCCTCCCCTCCCCCGTCCCCTCCCCCCTCCCCCACACCTCCCCCCTTGTGAGCTTTTTTTGCCTTCACTTCCTAATTGCTGAAAGTTAAAAGGATTGAAATATTTCACTCAAAAGATAGTGGGGGTGTGGAGAGATGGCTCAGTGGGCAAAGCACTTGCTGTGCAAGTGTGAGAACCTGGGTTTGAATCCCCAGAAGCCATGTAAGGTTAATGTTATAGAGTAAACTTGGTGCTTCCTGGAATCTCACGAGCTGGCTAGCCTCGGGTACACATTGCAGTGTCAAACTACAAAGAGACAATGTGGGACGTGAAAACTGATGCTTGAGGTTTCCCTGGCCTCCACATGTGTGCCATGGCACGCACACACCCATACACAAAACGGCAGTAGTCCTCATGTGCAATGGTATTAATACTTTAAAAATTACACCGTATTATTAAAGTATCTAAAAACTTACACTTCATCCCTGAATTTTTCCAAAGTTATTATATGTCCATCGTCATTCAAAACTTCATCTTCAGTACACAGACCCAAGTTTTTTAGGGCTGCAAAAGTGAGAAGGAGAAAAAAAATGAAAAATTTCAAAATACAATTTTTTTTTAGGTAGAGAAGGTGACAAAGTCTCCTTACTTAGTTTGTAGGCCACACTGACCTTCTTTATACTGCACAAATGATATGCAGCCTCTGCCCGAGGTGTCCATCATCTCAAACATTGCCAGGATATTAGAGTGGTCCATAAAGAAAGGAAACGGTACACCTGTTAACTTTGCGATTCTCAGCCGTTCCAAAAGAGAGATTAAATACTCTCTCGGTTTCTCTGCAAATAAATAGTCGAGACTCATTCTTATATAAAATTAAACTGTGTCACAAGTAGAAATAGTCACTTAAGAATTACCAGATGCCTATGTCCGAGGTACTGTGCCAGATGCTTGGGGTGCACTCGTTGCTTCTGTGAAATTTACAGTGCAACGGAGAGCACTAAGGAACTGAGCAGAGATGTGCTCAGCCGCAGAGGACTGTCACAGTCCAGACTGGACCTAGGCGTTTTTGGATTTTTTGTTTTTTGTTTTTTGGGTTTTTTTGTTTGTTTTTTTAAGGCTTCCCAGATCTAATTTGCAGATAGGGATAGAAATTACAAAGAGAGGGATGGCATGACACAGGGAAGAAGGTGACCAGTTAAAAAACAGATAACAGAAACAGAGTCTGAGTCAAATGCAGCCTTCTGGTGAGGCAGCATGTTTATTTCTAACAGAGAAGCTATGCACTGGACCAACTGGCTCTTCTATTGAAATGATTTTTAAAATGAAAATTCTAGTAGCCCTCTGCGGTGGTACCCACTTGGAATCCCAGCACTGGGGAGACAGAGGAAGGCAGATCTCTGTGAGTTTGAGGCCAGCCTGGTCTACAAAGTGAGCCCGGGATAGCCAAAGCTTACACAGAGAAACCCTGTCTCAAAGAACCAAAAAAGAAAAATCTAATATGCTTTCAAAAAAATAATGGGACAGTCATGGCACAAGTCAGACATAAGATGGTGAGGCCTGGATGGCAAACGCTACTGTCTCTGCATTTTAGTCTTTGAATATTAGGTGTCATGCCTACCTTTGCTAAACATCATTTTTAAGTTATTGGTGAGAATTAATTTGTTATGGATATTGGGCCTGAGGAGCTGACTCAGCATTTAATAGCACCTGTTCTTGCAAAGGTTCTGAGTTCCGTTCCCAATGCTCACCTCAAGTGGCTCACAACAGCCTGCAACTCCAGCTCCAGGGCATCTGGTGCCCTCATATGACCTCGTTAGGCACCTTCACACATATGTCATATACTTAAGACAGACGTATACATAAATAAAAGTAAAAACCAACCTAAAGAAAAAGATAACGATCCCATTGCCAACTTCAACTGCTAGAATTTGTGACCAATCTTATTTCACCATGGTGTCATTTACTTGCTCTCCTCTCCGTATGTATGTACATACGTGTGTGTGTGTGTGTGTGTGTGTGTGTGTGTATGTGTGTACTTGTATGTACTTATTTGTTTTTTCAAGACAGAGTTTCTCCATGTCTCCTTGGCTGTCTGGCAACTCAGTCTGTAGACCAGGCTGGCCTCTTGAACTCAGAGCTCTGTCTGCCTCTGCCTTTCAAATGCTGGGAGTAAAGGTGTGTGCCACCCTTGAGGCCTGGCTTCTCTCTGTATATACTAAGAAAAACATGATCCTTTTGATTGACAAATACTTGAAGTGGGCATCTCCGTTGTAGTTGCTCTTTTGTCGCTATGCTGAAATACTCTGACGAAGGGAATTTAACACAGTTCCAAATTAAAATCCACAAAGAGCAGGAAGCCAAGAGGTGGTTGCTTTTTCTCAGCTCACTTTCTCTTTTTGCGTCCCAGATCCTACTCTTGGGAATGGTGCCCCCTGGTGGACAGCTTTTCCCATCCCCATTAGCCTAATCAACATAGTCCCTACAGGCAAGCCCCAGATGATTCTAGCCCTCATTAAGTTGACAATGAAGAAGGGAGGAAAAAAACCAAAGGAAATGTAGTCAAAGCATAGTATATATGTATATTAGCTGTAGACATTTTTCTAAAAATAGCACAGACAGTTCTGAACATTGGCTGTAGTACATTCTGTTTGAAGTTTAGTTGTAAAGAGAGTTAGGTCAGTGGTTAAGAGCACGTGTTCTTGCAGAGAGGATCTGGTTCAGGTCCTCAAATGTTTAACCACGGGTAACTCCAGTCCAGGGGATCTGACATTCTCTTCTGACCTTCCCCCAGCACCAGGCATGCCCACGACGCACAATCACATCTGCAGGCAAAACACCTATAAGCGTTTAAATAAATACATTTTAAAAATAAAATATTTCAAAAGACTTTTCTCATCCCCAAGGTAGTCATGTTTTGTTGTTATTGTTTATTTGTCTTTTATTTTGTTTTGTTTCTTTTTTTCCAAGTTGGATTGGTATTTCTGTTTCTTTCCACAGAAGTAAAGGGACATTTTTGGGTTTTGGAGAGTCATGAAGGCCGGCAGGCTCACGTCACCCTGAGAGGATGCAATGCCGTTTTCATCGCAACATAACGTCTTATGGTACACCAATAAGAATTATGAAATAACCCAAATTTTAAAGGAGTCTAATGTATAAAAATGCCCGGAAAAACTGGCTACGAGGAGGATCCTGGCAGCTCATGCTAGCAATTGTTTAGCTTCCTTAATAAATTAGAGAGTGCTTGGAACTGAAGAGATCTGTTGCTCTTCCAGCCAAAGCTGATTTAGGTGGATTCATGTCTATCCCTCTGTCCCGTCTTGTCCCCATTAGATCCGCACTACCGTCTCCATTTTCCTGTGGAAGGGACCTGGCCTAAGCATTCATAAATAAGGGGACCTGGAGCTGGGTTGTCCCCAGACTCTGGCACCCGCAGACTCTGTCAACCTCCTGCCGCTAGGTATGGCACCAAGAGGCCATTTGTCCTGTTTGACTCCGAGTTGTGGGGCCGGGGGAGCAAAGCGGCGGGTTGGGGACCCTTTGCTTAGGGTGAGGTAGACAGAATGCCAATGGAAGCAAAATCCTTACTTGGTCGGACAAAGAGGAGGGAGCTAGTAAGTTGGTTCAGTAACTCCATGATCCGATGTTTTTCTAAATACTCCTTGGCCTGAAGCTCCCGGCTTTGCGCCACGTTCATGTTGGGGCCTTGCTGAGCCATTGCTAAGCGACCAGACAGCGTCTGGGCGGCTCGACTCCGCCCCCTTCGCGATCAGTCATGTGACGCACCTCGCACCTTCCTCCCTATCCCCACCCACTTCCTCCTCCTTTCTCCTAGGTATCACCCGTACCTTCCCACTCCAGAACAATACCCTTCCAGGGTGGGGCAGAAGCGTGGGTGTGGCAAGCAGTCTGCAACGACACACCCACTGTGGTGCCGGTGTCAACCCTTTCCACAACTGAGGCCGGGTTTGTTTGGTATGGGTCCCTGCTTCTTGAACCTGTTTGTCTCAGGATGAGACTTTAAGTGCAAGAACTCGGGATTCGTCCTAAATAGCATTTTCCGGGTGAGCGGCCCGCAGCGATGCAGGTCTCCGTTTATGGATCCTAAGCTTGGGGTGTTTTCTGCTCAACTACACCAGGGTTGCTTCAACTTTTTCTAGTTTAAACAGTTTTCCTGTGCGAACCTGGTGTATAGGTATATAAGATAGATATATAAATCCAACAAATACTGTTAGAAAGAAATTTAATTTTAAAACAGTTCTTTGAAGTCAGGTGTAGTGGTGCACGCTTGTATACCCAACACTTGCAGGTGGAGGATTAGGGGTTCAGTGTCATCCTTGGCTACCCAGAGAGGTCAAGGCCAGCCTGGGATACGTGGCCCTGCCTCAGAAAACCAAAGCAAATTACACAAAAACAAAACATTTTACTGTTCATTAACAATGAAAGCAGATTTGTGTACCGATGTACATGAATTAAATGCCAGCCGAATACTTGACACAGCAAGACACAGAGCATCTTCTGTGTTTTTTCAGAGTTGACTGTTTTGATTTTATAATTGCCAAAGCTGAAGATGTTACTCTGTATTACAGAAATATGTGATACAAAATGGCTGAAGCATGTTCAGAGCCACTCCAGTAATTCTAGGGAATTCTTTCTCTTTTCCACAAGCCAAAACTTCACTTAATGCGCCAGATGTGGTGGCGCACACCTTTAATCCTAGGAGTGCTGAGTAGGAGGCAGAGGCAGAGGCAGGCAGGTCGCTGTAAGTTCAAGGCCAGCCTGGTCTACAAAGCAAGTCTAAGACAGCCAGAGCTGTTACACAGAGAAACCCTGTCTCGAAAAACAAAACAAACAAACAAAGAACAAAACAAAATTCACTTAATGTTTTTTTAAAAATTATTTTTATGAAATTCAAGGCAGCAAGTCAAGCCTTCGGGACTAGGACATAGCTCAGTGGTACAGACCCTGACTAACATATTAAGACATGAGGTTAGGTCTCCAGCATTCCAATAATACCACTTCCCCGCCCCAAATCTAAACAAACAGAACCGAAAGACCCTACTTAAAAAGGCTGGAGGTGTAGATCAGTCTCTGAGCACTGGTCTAGTGTGAGAGAGGCTCTAGATTTTTATCCCAGCAACACCAAACAAAACAAATTCATCACTTACAGCAGGATATAAAAGTGAACACAGTGATCAGTGTTGTCAGCCTAGAGCATTCCACTCTTGCTTCTCAAGCCTGCCTGGAAATAAGTGCAAGGGAAGCGTCCAGATGCCACCTAGTGGAGTGGGCTATCGCTGTCCTCATCAGCCAGGCTTCCTTGGCATCTGCAGAATCCTCCTCAGGGCACTTCTCACTGGACTGTCTTCCAGGCTCCTAATCTGGTTAGTGCTTTGAGAGAGAGAGAGAGAGTGACTGGGTAGAAGGCATGCGGGGCTGCCACTTAGCAAAGTACTGCTGATACTGGCTTAGGGGTGCTGATTAAGACTGTAATCCCAGCACTTGGGAGAAAGAAACAGGAGTATCATGAGGTAACAGCCAACCGACTGTGACTAAAGAAACAAAGCAAAGCACTGGTGCTTACACAGAGCTTGTGAAGTGAATCTCTCTCAGGATGAGGCTGAACACTGGCTGTCGGCAGCTCTGTGGTTGCTGGTGGTTTAATAGCTTCAACTGAGGTGTAATTAACATTCGATGTACTTTACACTTGAAAAGTGTAACCAGCCAGGGGTGGTGACAGACAAAGGAAATTGCTGTGATTTTGAGGCCAACCTTGTCTACAAAGCGAGTCCAGGACAGCCAAGGCTACACATAGAAACCCTGTCTTGGGGGGAAAAAACAGAAAAACAAAAAACAAAGAAGTCCCCCCCCCAAAAAAAAGCTAAAAGCGTAACCTTTGATAGATGTATCTATACATGACTAGGTGGTGAGATTACCATAGTGAAATAATGACCCTATCAATCAATGGACCCCTGCCCATGGCAACCACTGACCTGCTCTCTACTTGTACCCAGAAAGTTGTTGCATTCAGTAAAACTTTACATAAGTGGAACCACATAGTGTGTGTGTGTGTGTGTGTGTGTGTGTGTGTGTGTGTGTGTGTGTCTGGCTCTTTTCACTCATCACATTCAGATGTGTTTGAGACATGTTACGTGTACCCTGGTTCATTCTCTTTATTACCAAGCAGGGCTCCATCATCCTGATATGCCAGGATTTGCTTTTTTAGTCATCGGTTGGTGGGAGTTTGGGTTGCCTCACTTTAGGGGGGGGGTATTACAAATGAAGCTGCTATGAATGTCCACTTACCGATCTTTCTGTGAATATAGCACATAGTACTGGAGGAGTAAATATTTAGCAATGGAACAAGAAGCAGCCTAGGCTACATGATGAGGTCTTCATTTCCAAAACCAAAGGGGGCTGGAGAGATGGCTCAGTAACTAGGAATGTGTGCTGCTTTTGCTGAGGACCCAATCTTGATCCCCAACAGCCACGTTAAGTGGCTTACAACTGCCAGCTCCAGGGGCATCTGATAAGTGTGGGTGCCTCAGGTCCCTGAACTCAGTCTCTCCCTCTCCCTCTCCCTCTTTCTTTCCCTCTCCTCTCCCTCTCCCCCTCCCCCCACATCTCTTTCTCCCTCCCCCCTAAAAAGAGAGGGAGGGAGGGAGAGAGAGAGAGAGGGAGGGAGAGAGAGAGAGAGAGAGAGAGAGAGAGAGAGAGAGAGAGAGAGCCAAACTGCTTTCCAAAATGAAGGTACCAATTGGTAACTGAAACACCAGGGAGCTAGGGGCAGGAGGGGCAGGGCACATGGTTCTTCTTGGCTACATGGTGAATTCAAGGCCAGCTTGGGCTACGTGAGACCTTATCTCAAAAATAGAACAGAATGCAAAACAAAAAAAGGTGATTTGCATTCTCAATCTGAAAGTATTAAATGCTTTCACAGTTTATTTGAGTGAATAGCTATGACAGACTTGCACAGTGGTGAGATGCGTGGGGGTGAAGGGAAAGGGTTAGGAGTCCACAAGAGGCCGGGAGCACACAGCTCCTGCTTGGTGTACAGCTGCTAGAGTCTCCACCCATAACACACATTGAGCCATGTGAGGAGATGTCCGTAAACACCTCTGCCTCTTTCCCTCCAGAAGTCTGGTTAAACTGCCCTCAGGTCATACGGAGCTGTCCTAGGCAGCTTAGGTTATTATCCATGGTATCTCTAGATGGAGCATTGTCCTCTTGATTTGTGCCCAGATCACCTGAAGAGCATGGACTGTGGTGTCAGGGTGACTTGTCATTCTGATTGACTGGCAGCTTAAAAGCTACGGGCTCAGGGTTGCTGCTGAGTGTGGAGTGGCAGGGGTTACATGACGAGAGACGTGGGAAGCCAGAATCAGTTGGAATGGACTGTGGCTTCACTTCCGGTTTTGTTTTGTTTCAACCAGAAAACAAACTAGAGATGCCGCAGGTTGGAGTTTTGGTCATTAAAAAGTAGGGAAGATGGGGCTGGGGAGATGGCTCAATGGTTAAGAGCGCCTGCTGCTCTTCCAAAGGTCCTGAGTTCAATTCCCAGCAACCACATGGTGGTTCACAACCATCTGTAATGTGATCTAATACTCTCTTCTGGTTTGGAAGTGTACATGAGGCAGAGCACTGTATACGTAATAATAAATAAATAAATCTACATGTGCACACATGTACACACGCATGTATATACACATATACCCAGGGCTTCATTTGGGCTAACCCAAGATATAGCCTGGGTGGCCTTGAACTCATGATCTCCTTGGCTCATCTTCTTCAACACTTACCTGTGGATTAGAGACATCAACCCAACTCCATGATGAAGGGCTCCTTTCTCTTCCAGTGCCTCCTTAATTGTCTCAGTCTGTCCTGCCCCAAGAGCATGCGCAGAGCAGGCAGTGGGCTGCAGTTGACTGACAGCCCTGGAGGGGTCCACTGTGTCTCTTTCCAGCAGTAAGGTGAGGTTGCACTGCACACTTGATATGATGCACAGGTGCACTGAAAAGAGCAAATGCTTTCCTCCTTGCTCCCAATGCCTAGACTCCACATTTATTTACACACTATTGACTCTTATTTTTTAATTCAAAGGTTTATTGGACATCAGCTGTGTAGCTGACATTATTTAGTAACTGAGCAACACTGAATGTGATGGCCTAGGGCTTGCCTTTTTAGAACTTTAAGGTGATTCCTAAAGTAAAGTTTGGGGTTCAAATTACAATGGAATACATATTTTTTTAATGAAAAAGTCTCAGAATGTCAATAGAACACATGATAATCCCACCAACTTTACAGTGCCAGTGAAAAGCTCTCCAAGAAAGATCGCATGTAAAGCTCTGATGCATTGTGTGTGTGTGTGTGTGTGTGTGTGTGTGTGTTTTCATGTGTAGTCTATCCACCTTTTACGTTATTGTTACATTTATTTGTATGCATGTGCATGCCACATCACACAAGTGGAGGTCAGAGAACAGCTTCCACTGGTAAGTCCTAGGTACAGAACACAGGTCATTGGGTTGGTGGCACGTGCCTTTAGCTGATGCATCATCTAACCAGGCCCCTTCAATAATATTTTTCTTTTTCTTCCTTTCTTTCCTTTCTCCCTTCTTCCTTCCCTCCCTCTTCCCCTCCCTTCCTTCCTTTTTTTTTTTTTTTAATGCTGGTAATTAAACCAAGGAGGACCTTGTGCATGCTAGGCAGACATTCTACCACTGAGTCCTTTTCAGGCCTTCAAAGGTCAGTCAGGTTGTGCCCTGGGAATAAGACAGGTAAGAGCAGTTAGTGCCCCACCCCCTCTGTACTGGAGATGGAACCCATGTCCTTGTATGTGCCACACAGATGTTCTATTACTGAACCGTATGAGCAGCTCTAATGCCTGTCTGAGGCAGGCATATGGATATCATGCTTATCTAAATCAGAATAAATCCAAAGCAATGCAGCTCAATTGTAGCAAACTGATGTTTACTTACTCTCAGGTAGCTCAGGCTTGCATCAAATTTACTATGCAGCCAAAGATGATCTTGAACTCCTGATCTGCCTGCTTCTGCTTCCTAAGTGCTGGAATTCCAGATGTGCATCCGGCACAGATGAATCTCTGATCAAAAGAGGCAATCCTGTGCTGCCTACCCTTTACCTCCAACCCAAGGCAACGCTCTCTGTAGGGCCTGGTATTAAAACTCTCAGGGTCCCACTTCGTTTTTTCCCCCAAAACTAACCTTGTAGTGTGCTGAGGCCCCTGGGCAGGGAAAGCTTGGCAGCTTATGGAAGATGAAGTCGGGGGAGAGGTGTGGGAGCCTGTGCAGGTCTAACCATCTCATAGGTGCCTTTTAACCCTCTGTTTAAATTTCAAAGCAAGTGTTTCACTCCTCCTCCTTTGTTGCACCTACCAACTCAGGGAGACTACAGGAAAAAAAAGGGGGAAGGCATTTGGCTGCTGTGTGTGTGTGTGTGTGTGTGTGTGTGTGTGTGTGTGTGTGAAAATTTAAATTTAAGAGTGCCCATAAAAATGAAGATATCGTAAATATTTCACAAATGAATAGATCCATTTAACAAGCACTCGGGTCAAGCTACAGAGCATCTTCCAGCTCTCCAGACATCTCCCCTGTGCGCCCCCAAAGGTAACAGCTATCATATAAATCAGTGTGTTTGTATTCATGGCCTTAATTTGCCAAGGTTACTTTGAATGCCAATTCATTAATTAAAATGTTAAACAATGTCGGGCTCATCGAGGGCCTGGCAGGAGCATCCTCCAGGTGCTTGAAGGTGAGCTGGGCTGGGGGCACCTCTGTGGGTAGCAGTCCTGCAGCAGTCCGTCCGTCCTCTGCTCAGTGTCATATCCCTGAGCTATAACAAACATCTCAGAGTGTCAAGTTGGACAGAATGGAAGCCTTGTAAAATTGGAAAAACACACATCTCATTCTTTCCACCGGAAAAGCCTTAGAGATGGGGCTAGAGTCGCAGCTCAGCGCCAGGTTGCTTGTCCCCGAGTTCCATTCCCAGCATCACAAGTAAATGAAGATCCATTATTTTCTTTCCCATGAGGCTCTGCTTTGTCCTACTTCAAGAATGTGACAGAATTGTTACCCTCTTTCCCCATCCACCAGGACTGCATCTGGATTATTCAAGAACCTAGAAGATATCGGGGAGGGGTAAATTTGGTTAACACTGCTGGGAGATCAGCCAGGCAAGTGGGCTGAGAGAAAAGGAAATCTCATTCACACTGCCTGAGCTCTTGTAACAACGGCCTTCACAGTTTTTGCTCACATTGCAGAGGAAACAAGCGCTTTTATGATACTAGCGTTTGACTAAAAATGCACTAAAATATTTGAAGGCAGAAGGGGAAACCCAGGGAGTCCCACAATTGTTTTAAATTAAGAGTGCCTTCCAAATGTTAATGACCTCAGCTCAGACTTGCCTAGATAACCTAGGCAGTGGCCCATGGTGCTTTCCAGAAGATTCGCACTTGTATGGGACTGATTAGATGTTTGGACATTTCCTTTCCTTTCCATCTTCTCATTGACTTTTCTAGTTGAGTGGATTATATCAACGCAATGAATAGAAAATAAACACGAAAGTCTATCCCTGAGCCCTTCATTCAGAAATATAGATCTCAGCAACCCTGCTGCTTGCTGCTCTGGACTAGCCCCAGCTGGAGCAGAATGCAGGAAATAATTCATTAAGGAAGCAGCGATTGCCTAATGGGAAATGCCAGAAACGTATTCACAAAAACTTGAGTTAACCAACCAGGTGGTGCAGTGAACTCTAAAGTGCCTGTAGAAACAGGGTGTCTTGGGAAGAATCGTGTAGATAGAGATGATTTCTCCGGGAAGTACAACATGAGGAGAACACAAACAGAAGGGAAAACATGTGGGGCTGCCAGCAGGCAGCTGCCTGCTCAAAGGGTCTCACTTAACCGGTGTGCCTTAGTTTCCTCTTCTGCTCAATGGAACCATTGTGAATCAACCATTATCTGAGCTTTTAAGATGGGGTAAGGGAACTCACCATCAAATGTTATGGCCTGAATTTGATCCCCAGAACCCACATGGTAGGAGGAAACTAAGTTCTATAAGTTAGGCAGGTAGACAGACAGACAGATGTAAGAAATAAGAAAAATGTAGAATAATAATCCATTTGAGCTGGAGATGTGTGCTTCTAATGTGCTTGCCTAGCATGCACCAAGCCTTGGGTTCAGTCCCCAGCACTTCATAAGCCTGGTTGGGGTAGGTTACATCCTTAATCCCAGCACTGACCCCAGCTACAGAGAGTGTCTCAGACTAGCCTAGGGCACATGGGATTCTCTCTCACACACACACACACAAATTTTTTTTTAAAGAGAACCAATCAACTAGCACAGTTTCATATGGGAGGGAAAGCCAGGATGGATAGGCCTGCTTTGGAGCAAGGGAGAAGTCGCTATGCTAGTGCCATCATGAGTGGCTCTCAGAGGAGCCACTCTCACATGGGCCAGCTGCTGGCACCAGAGCACCTCGCTAACATTTTGTGACTGCAGTGAAGCCAGTTCTCTTGCTATGCTTCCTATCACGGTGATAACCGTCATGGTTTAAAGCAACTTAGGGAGAAAAGATTGACTTCAGCTTACAGTTGAAATCCATCATGAAAGGAGGGCAGGGCAGGAACTCAAGCAGGAACCTGGAGGCAGGAACTGAGGCAGAGGCCGTGGTGGAGTGCTGTTTGCTGGCTTGCTCAGTTTGCTTTCTTTTACACCACAAATCCACCTGGCCAGCAATGGTACTACTTAAATGGGCGGTACCATTCAACCAAGAAAATATCTCACAGACCAATGCCTACAAGTCAGTCTTATGAAGGCATTTTCTCAATTAAGGTTCCTGTTCTCAAATGACTCTAGTTTGTGAGGTTGACAAAAAACACTACCAATCTATGTTTACTCATTGTCCTGCTGTGTGCTAAACTTCAGATCTGTTTCATGTTGTCTCTCCAGTACAATTAGTAAACATATCTGCTTGGGCCTGCCTAGTTTGCCTGAGAGAACACTAAGTAGACTTATTCTGCTCCTGCTTACTCCAGCCCTGTACACGACCACCTTCTCCTGTTAAGGTCTTTTGCAGATGGCTAATGTGCTCCCAAACACTGCTGTCTATCCGGTCTCTCTTTTCTCACACTTCTCTCAGGCTCCCACACACAGTCCACTTGCCTCACTGAAAATATGGATGCCATCAGATGAGCATTCTCTCATTTTCCCACCCCAAGCTTTCTTCTTTGCCACTCCTGAAGAAGTATCCCTTTTCTGGCAAAGGCCAGTAGCCACTCTTGCTTTACAAAGTTCCCACTCTTGCTCTCTCACTCTTTATGTCTCCGCAAAACATTTAATTACTAACCAAAGAGATGGTACTGATTAAACCATTACTTTGAAATGCTTGTGGGTAAAATGTTCATGATAAAGATAATTGAACACGGTCATGGAAAACAATACCCAAGAGAGGTAGCTGCATTAATATTTGTTATTTTCTCAATCTCAGATTATTTGTTTTTGTAGCTGATTCCTGTCCAAGGTGATGATGGGAGTTTATTTGTTTCATGTGTATGGGTGTTTTATCTGTATGCATATCTGTACATGTGTGTGCAGTGCCCAAGTAGGCCAGAAGAGGCAACAGAACCCCTAGGACTGGAGTTACCATTTTGATTTGCCATGTGGATGCTGGGAATTGAACTTGGGTCCTCTGGACAAGTAGGTAGTGCTTTCAACTACTGAGCAATCTCTCCATCCCTGGAAGTTTCAATTCTACTTTCCTAAGTGATGCTGTTCAAGACACACCCCATCACTGATGTGCCATATCTAAATTTTCTTATTATTGTGCTTTTCTTCCTAGGTCACTCCTGATGAGCCAATGAGCTATCACTAACATTGACTCTATCTGAGATTTTCTGTCATCAGCTATGCTCATCTTTTCCAGGGCACAGAAAACCCTTGCTTGGTCTTTGTGGCAAGCACATTCACGTGCTCATTGTGCCCTTTGTTCTAAGAACAAGTTCCACAACTGACTTTTTGTGTCTACCTGGTACCACGTCCCCTCTGGCTGCTCAACGTTGGCTATGGTGGGATGGCAGGGCTGACACACTGGTGCCATTTTCTCTTGCTTCTCCCATCTCACTCTCTCCACTGTCTCACCAGCTTAAGATTCTACTGGCTTCTCCTTCCTTGAAAAAATAAAACAAATACCGCCCCATTCTGCCCAATCCCCAATTCCCTTTGTGCCTTCTAACCTCCTTAGGATATTTGTGTTTGTATAAGATACCTTGCTTGATTCTCATGAATCCTCTGAAGCATCTCAGGCTGGCTTCGTCACCTCAAATGCCACCACACCTGCTTCACTAAGGTTTCTGTAGTGGGTGATGGCAACTGGCCAAAAGTATCTTTAAATTCCAATCCCAAGAACCTGTGAGTATGACCTTATCTTGTAAGAGGAGATTTACAATGTAATTAAACAAACTGTTGCCAGAAATCATCAAAGTGCCTTTATGGGAAGAAGACGGTGGACGAGGGCCAAGTAAAGATGGAGGCATATGATGTGTCTCTAAGCCAAGGGATGCCCGCAGTCACCAGAGGAAAGAAGGGATACTCTTCTTAGAGCCTTTGCCTTTACTAGACATTTCTGGTCTTCAGAACTGAGGGATATCAGAACTGAGTGTATAGCTTGGTGGCAGAGCACCTGGCTAGCATTTACACAGCTCTGGGTTTAGGGCCAATAGATGGCTCAGTGGGAAAAAGAGTCTGCTGCCAAGCCATGACCTGAACTCACTCCCCAGAACCCAGGTGGTGGAAGGTGAGAACCAACTCCTGCAAGTTGGTCTCTGACCTCCAACCTTACTGTTTACTGTGGCACGCCCCGCCTAAATAAATAAGAAATGTAAAAAGACAGAGTTTAATCCCTAGCGCTGTACACAAAGCAGTCACACGTGCAAAAAAACAAAGCAAAACAAAGTCTTAGAACAAACCTGAGAGAGAACACTCTTGTGTTTTTAAGCCAATAAGGTTGTGGTAGCACTAGAAGGGTCACACATGACCTTCACCTTACAAAACCTTCCTACTCCTGCCATCAACATTTCTATTTCACTGTGTAGCAGTATGTGATTCCACTAAAACACCTCAAGCCAGGTATGGTGGCAAGCACCTTTAGTCTCAGCACTTGAGAAGCAGACGCAGGTAAATCTCAGAGTTTGAGGCCAGTCTGATCTACAGAGCCAGTTCCAGGACAGGCAGGACAACACAGAGAAACTCCATTTTGACAACCAAACAAAAGCATCCCCTATGGTGGGGCATGCCTTTAATCTCAGCACTCAGGAGGCAGAGGCAGGCAGATTTCTGTGAGTTTAAGGCCAACTTGATCTACGTAGTGATTTCTAGGACAGCCAGGAACTGACAAAAAATGTGCCAAATTCTGGCATTCAGGTACCCCATTTCTATTATATTTACTTTCTTTGTGTTTTATCTTCAAGTGTTCGGGCTTCTAGTCGGTCTCTAGTGTCTATTAGTCTGTCTTTATACTCTTTCAAGAAACCATAACCATACCTGTAGTTCTAAATAATACTGCCCTCCCAAAACAAATGCCTTCAATTTAGACTTGCTGAGAGCCTCAGTTGTGAGGGTATCATTCCCCCTCTCCCGTGTGTGTGTGTGTGTGTGTGTGTGTGTGTGTGTGTGTGTGTGTGTGTACAGGGGTATGGAGGCCAGTGGCTGATGCTGGCTGTCTTTCCTAGTTACTTCTCCACCTTATTTTTGAGACAGAGTCGCTTACCGAACCTGGAGCTCACTGATTGGCTGGAGCCATTGGCCAGCAACTCCTAGGAGATCTTCCTGCCTCTGCCTCCCCAGCACTAGGAAAACAGGCATGCTTGGCTGAGCATGCCTGTTTATGCAGGTGCTGGAGATCAGATTCTGGTCTTTATCTTGTGTGGCAGTCACTTTCCTGACGCAGCCAGCTTCTCCATGCCCTCGTGATGTAGCAGTATAGACCTTATACAACAATCTTCATATAAGCAAATGCACACGTACAAAGAGAACTTTTTTTTTTTAAAGTTTATTTGCACTACTTTATACTGTATTTAATCCCAGTCCACTTTTGTTTCTTTGGGGTTTGTTGGTGACATCTTTACCTTCTGTAATCCTTTCTTCTGACTTAGGGACAATCTGTTATTTTTCAGTGGGAAACCTTACTGTAGTGGATGGTGGGAGCGCTCTTTTGGGTTACTCTGAGCGGGAGCTGTCAGGACCATGTAGATCATCCATTATCAGCCCTTCATTCATCTGCTCATGTTCAATAGACACAGAATCTACATCTAGACCCGCACTGCACCCCACCAAAGGGGCAGTGACTTATGAATTTCTTTTTCTTGAGCACCACGCTGGGCGCCACTTATTGTTTTTAAATTACCAGTATTATTAGTAGGCCCGGCTAGCAATCAATGAAGACATCAACACTTGTTATATTTTAAAATAGCCTTAATTAACCTGGGGCAGGGCAGACATTAATCCCCTAAATTACTTTCCATAGTGGGACAGGTATGGGATAAGCACCATGCCATCTGCTTCTAATAATGTCTATCAAGCTACCTCCCATCCATAATCCCAAATACTTGTTAATGTTCTTCATATGGGCCAAATTGTCTGTCCACACTGGCCATGTGTTTCTCTTCCATCTAACCCATGGCAGCCTTTTTTTCTCCTTTTTGGGTTTTTTCCTTCCTCCTCATGGCAGTCTTTCTTCTTCTTCCCAGGATTCCTCTCTCTGTCTCTAAAACCTTAGCCACACCTCTATCTCCTCTGCCCAGGTGGGATGGTGTTTTATTAATTAAAAGGTGGGTCACAGAGACAACAAGCAGTAATTAACATCAAAATACATTAGACCACCCCCCAACACACTTAGGCCTCAGCATTTGTTTCTAAGGGTATGATGTAAATTCAAGATCGTTATTTTGTAATGACTAAGAGTGCATTCAAAAGCTGCATCCTAGGCTCACTCATAAACCTTAGTGCTTAGCATATTCTGCCCGCCCCCCCTTTTTTTAGACTAGTCAAGTGCAGTAGTGAGAAGGGGGGAAAGTGTAAAACAGGAGTTCAATCTGTAACTGACTGAACAATCAATTGTGATAACTCACTACCTTTGGACCAGCCTATTCTGCCCTTTCAAACACAAACTTAAGGGGAGACTTTTGGGACTCATTGATACAGGCCTGTAATTTCAGTAATGGAGAAACCAAAGCAGCAGCATCAAGAGTTCAAGGTCATCTTTGGCTCCATAGTCTGAGGCTTAAGACACAGTCTGGGGAAAAAACCCAAATCATCAGCTCATTCTTTGGGTTCTGCCCGTACTCACTGACCCCACCACCGTGGCCAGAGAATGGTTCTATACAGTGCAATCTTTTACATACTTGGCAGCTTTTTCGATAGGCATACCCATGATGCCCTGGGTAGTTTCAAGGATGTGTTGATGTGAGTATGCAGATTTGAGCCTCTTATCGTGCATGGGGTCTTCTGCAGTAGGTAAACACTGAGCCACTTTCACAGAGTACCCCATGCTGCTTATGTGAAGAGCATGAGGCAGAACATGTGATGGTCAGGGAATACCCCTCCTGTAGCCAAAACACAGCCCTTTCTGCCTTGGGTTTCTACCTCTGAAGCAATGGTGTCTGCACCCAACAGGATTTCTCGGTTAAAGCCTAGGAGCTATGCTTTATCTAAGCAAGTCTTACTACTGTCTAAAATGTGCCTCAACGTCGCCATTTCTCTTTATAGTTCCCACCATTATCCTGGGGTCACATGGTCATTCTCTCTTTCTTGGTCTCTCTCGCTCTCTGAGACAGGGTCTCAATATGTAGCTCAGGCTATCCTGGAAATCACAGAGATCCTCCTGCCTCTGTCTCTAGGCCTAGGTTCCCTGTTGGCTTCTTGCAGAGGCTTGCACTGGCTGCTAACTCAAGGGAACAAATGTCCCAGATCCCGACCCACCGCGCTTCAAAGCACAACTCTGTGAGCTCTTGAGTGACCTTGCCCTTACTTCTGTCTCTCTACCTCTGCTCTACCAATAAGACATGCACTTGCACCAAGTGGTTTGAGAGGCTCTCTTCTACCTGTCCTCCAGAACTTCCAACATGGAGAACTCCTCCACATTGTACCAGCTTTCGCTCTTCCCACAGCTCAGTCCTTCCCACCAGAGCATTTGCTATCTTTTGTAATTACACACTAGAATGTGTGTTATTAATGGCCTTCTTTCCATGTGAGCTGCCTCTAGTAAGTAGCTGGCCTTCTGTCTATTTCTTATCAGTGAACAAAGAGCATGGCTCAGGGGCAGGCCCAGAAGTGGCTCTGTAAGTATCTGTTCAGTGAGCTCACTATCTTCCACGCCATCATCTCCTCCCAGGAATGCACATCTTCTGGGAAAGGTGGTTCTGGTGAGAGTACCTCCACTCATAAGGAAAACAAAATGTAGTATCATAAAGTTTATAAAAGCCACAAGACTTTGTTTTTACAAACATATAAATTATTTTATTTACAAAGCCATGTTACAAAAAAAAAAAAAAGCAAAAAAAAAAAAAAAATACAATCACTCACTGGAGAATATTTCCAGACCTGGTGCTGAACCACGGCAGTATCAATAGATACGTATTTGTTCTTTCTTTTAAAAACTGTAAGCCATAGAGTTTACTATTTACACCTACTTCAGACATGTATTTGCTTACAACATCACAGGCATGGAATGGATTCTATCTGATGGTGCTAATTCATAAAGGTGCAGGACGAGGAAGGAAAATACTTAGTGTTACAAAATATGGATCATAGAAAAGAAACCCACTCCATGAGTGTGGCCTTTGTTGAGTATGATTGGACATGCTCTCTTCAAAATTCTTCTGGAAAAGCTTCTAAAATTGGTTAGTAGGAAAGGACAAATGAACAGGTGCAAATTCTTGTCTGTGCAACAATAGTTATTTAATTTACCCCATGACTGACCAGCTACATAAAACCCACAGAGTTTTGTTTAAAGTGCCATGGGCTGACAGCATAACAAAATATAAGGTGTAAATAGAAAATTTCATTTTTTTTCCTTTTCTTTAAACAAGAGTTCACTGAGAATCTGCAATAATAGAATGCGCTGTATAAACTATTTTCTACAAAGGTTGATCAGCGTTATTTACAGTTGGTACATCGATACAAAAGAAGGCATACAAGTTATCCAACTCGATTTTTTGATTTTTAAATTTTATATGGCTGACAGGTCTAGGCATTGCGTTATGCTTAACATCCAGAGCCTCTGGCTGGTGACACGTCAGGAGCTCCCCGGGTGGACAGGGGTGTGAGCAGCCACGGGGCTGAGACAGAAGGCTGAGTGGGATGTGGGGAACAGAAAGCCCAGAAGGGTACCACTCTCGATGCTTTAGGGGTTGGTCCAGTTGGATTCCACGAGAGCAAACCCAAGGGACATCTTTTCTTTGCATTCCATTTATTTTTCGAGCGTTTAATACATCAGCCTGGGGTGTGACTGTGAAGGAAGAAAGACCGTGGGTTTTCCCTTTTGCTCAGTTTTCTTGAACTGTCCTCACCTTTTGGTCAAAGCAGTCTCTCAAGTAAGCAGCGTTGGGTGGAGAGCCTCTTTCTTCCAGCTCCGGCTGCGCGGCTCGCACGTGACTGTGCCGGAGCCGGCTTGCTCCAAGAACCCGCCATTTCTCAGAAGCAGCCAATTCACCTCTCAACCTCTGTTTTCCCTCTTTGAGTAGGAGAGTTCGCAGACCAGAGGCTTACTCTGTTGCTGAGACTTGTTTTAATCCTGCAAGTTTTACAACTCAAAATAAATTATGTATTTATATATATATATATATAAAACCAACAGACATCTAAAACCGAACAAGACAAAAATTGTGCAAAAATAACAAAGATATGTACACACTTTTGAGTCTGAAGAAATGTACAATAAAAACATAATTCAAAGAACATTTTAAAAATATAAACATTGCTTAAACTTTCCTAAGTTTCATATTGTTTCTGAAACTATTCTGGTCAGTTAGCTCTGTAATATAGTAAAACATAAATTATTACAAAATTAACACTATAAAAATTTACTTTAAGAATATCTTCTAAACTTTTTTTTCAAAGGATCTAACCTTGCTTATAATTTCTTAAACATTTATAAGTCTTAAAATCTGCCTTAACCTTAAAAAAACAACAAACCCAAAAAAAAAGAAACAATTCCTCTTGAATTTGCAATCTCCCCCGCGCGCCCCCCACCCCCCGCCCGCCCCGACATAAATTAACCAGCATATAAGTGCACTTTTAACAGTGGAGAAAGAAAAATGAAATGATCCTAACCAATGTCCTAGTACTTGCTTAATATCAACTCCTGACTTTAAAAAAAAAAATCTTCATTTTATATTTAAAATTTTAGGAATCCTGTAGGAAACACTGTCAGTGCAATTCTACCGACGGAAATCACTCCTTTTGCCTCCCGTCTTTGCCGATTCCAATCCTATGGAGAAACTTTAGCAGTAGTCTGATCTTTGGGTTGGGAGAAAAGGAATGGGAAGGAAACCTTTGAGGAGGCAGCGAGGGGTGTGCCCAGCTGCAAAACTAGTATTCACTTCTGATTTGTGGATGGCACAGAACGTCTGGCAGATCACAGCCCAGAACACCTGCTCTGTGCGTGAACTCATTCTGATTCCCCATTAGAGCTTAAATGGTACCGCTGTTTCTTTCCAACGTCAACGTGAACAGCTTGTTATCTGTGGTGCTCCGGTGCCTCCTGGCCCACTTCTCTTTCTGTGCTTGCCCTTACCAGTGCTCTGGGCTGTCTGTCTGAATTAGGGCATCTGAAGATGGACTGCAAGCATATCTAAGGGGTGGGTGTGCAACCAATGCTACTTTTTATTCCCACTAGGGGTTTGGCACAAAACCCTCGGCGCAGAACTTTCCTCTGGGGGAGCCTTTCTGGCCCGAGAACCTTCTCAGCAGCTACGGTCACTGCACCACCACATGTAGTGGCTTTCCTGGTTCCTGTGGGCTTTCAGCTGATCCAGCTTTAGGCGATTGTGCACTGTGCCCTGGAAAGGACTCGTCGGAGTATATTTATCCCAAACAAGCTCTTGACCAGTCATCGGGTTCCCACCATCTTCCCTTCCTCTCGGGTCAGGCACCTCTGCCCTTGTCCCTGATCAGGTGTATCCTTTCTGAACTGCACAGCTGGGCCTTGGCATGGAGTAAACCACATCACTAAAGGGCCACTGACCTTACTTTAGCTGCTGGAATTTGGCTCTGGACTAGAAGAGTTGCAGAAAGCAGTTGAAGATCCTCCCCTGCCCCGCCCCCACACGACGCGCAGGCTCCTCCCCAGCAAGTCCCTTCTCCAGCACGTGGTCCAGGGCGGCTGTTGGGAGCCAGCAATTTCTGATGGCCACTGGAGCACAATGGCTGGCATTGTGGGACGGAAGGACAGGGTAAAAGAAGGGCTCGGGAGAGAATGAGCTCTGCGAGTGCTAAAGTTCAAGAGCTTCCACGGGTGCCGACCCGGAACCGGAACCTGGAACCCAAACCCAAAACCGGAACCTGGAGTGGGAACCGACAGTTTGCAACCTCTCTTCTCAGGGCTGGAGCAAAATGACGGTGAACTAGCAGCATCAGGAGCAAGGGGAGTGACCCCAAATGTGGAAGAATATATAAGACATGACAAATGACAAACAGAGAGAAAACACTGTTTTTTGTAAATCTTAAAATCAGGTTCTTTTGCCTTTTTTTTTTTTTAAACTTAAAATCCGTGTTAAAAAAAAGAAAAAGAAAAAAAGGGCCAGAGCCACAGGCAGCATCCAGGAAACACAGGAAACACTCCCCTCCATGGGCCAGTGCCCTCCCTTCTCCAGACTTAGTCTCCTGGGGAGGATGACAATTGGACTGGTTTGAAGTGGCTTCACCATCTTGTTAGGGAAGAGTCCTTATCCTGCCCATTCTGCTTGTGTTCTTCTAGGAAAAAAAAAGAAACACTTGTCTCATTCAGGATGACACACGAGAATTGGGGAGGGCGTGGCACGGACGTCAGTTTTCTTGTATATCACAGAAAGGAAAAGAACTCCTACTTGTACCTGGCTAGGAGGAGCCATGCTTTATAGCTAAGAGGATGGCTATAAAGGAGCCATGGGTTGGTTACAATAGCTCCAAGGCTAGCGGGCAACATGAGGACACGTGCAGTGGGCATTCACAGGATCTCGCCTGGATAGAGGGCTAGGGTGCCTGTATATTTTCTTTGTATCCTCATTTTTAATAGTTCATTGTTCCTACATAAAATAAATGACCTGGTGAGTTACCAGACGAAGGCATATAGCCCTGGTTTAAGTAGGGGAGCTTTGGAGAATTGGGGTGCAAGAGGATAATCTTCTGCATGGCCATCTTCACTTAGCAGCTGAGTACAACCTTCTCCCTCACGGAGTTGCTACAAAGCTTCAATGACTGTGATGCCTGCAAAGCAAGGGCCCCCAGGAAGTAGCAGCTGCTGGCATCATTATATACTTGCTCCAGGCAACTGGCAGCAATGTGAGTCCCCATCTGGAGCTAGGGGTACCCACATGCTCTACTTGCAAGGGTAAACGTGTATCCTCCAGGCATGCACAGCAACCACTAGACAGACCCCATCAACTGAGGCTACCGGGTGGATGCATGCCTCTCTCCTGGATTAGCAAACATCCAGCTGCAGCTTCTTAGTCACACAAAGGGCCAAGGTGACTCAGGGCCCCGGGGACGCTCCAGCCTCTGGGGATGAGAAAACAGCTCCACCCTTAATCTTTGCCCAAATTATGGCCCAAGGTTTGTGGGGGACATCTCAAAGGGCAAAACACCAATACACTGCTATTCTGTATTAACAAACCTAGAACACACACTGTATGCTGAGGCAATACATCAACCTGCTGTTTCTATTTGCTACCCCACCTGAGAGGCATAACTGCCTCCCTACCTTTCCCCCTAGACATGCATGCTTGCTTCTTTGGAAAAAGTCACCAATCTCTGGGCTTTCACACTGATTACTCTAACTCCTTAAGTTTATCAGCACCACTGCAAGTCTTTCTGAATGTTTCCACTGTGAAAATACACCCTTAATGGGAGCTACAGTTCATCCAGGGTCTCAGAGAAGGTAAGACATGCACCACCAGCAATGGCCTCCGTTACCTTAGCTCACTTTCGCAATGCCCTTAGGAGGCAGTATCAGTGTGCCAGCTAACAAACCCAAACCAGCTCCCTAGAGAATCAATCTGCAGACACCACAGAGCTGGTAATAACAATCATTACAGCTAACACGTGACTTTACTATGTGCCAGAGGGTGCTTTTGCTATGTTTTTGGAAAAAAACTAATTTAATTCTTACATAGGTCATAGGACCTTAGAGACCATCAGAATCCCCATTTTATAGAGGAAGAAATGGGAGCATAAAGAACTGAGTTGCTCAAGGAACCAAAGCTGATAACTAGAAGCTCTACCTTTGGAAGGCAGGTTAGCCCTTTCAGTTGCAGGTGAGACTTGAACTAGGGTCTGACCCCAGGGCACATCCTTCCTGGCCTGATGTCAGTTCTATGTGGCTTCTTCCCACCCTTAGAAACTTACCTGTCGGCTGTGTCCTGGGCTGGATATGCTTGCAGGACCGGATTGTGACAAAGCTAGGCTGCTATTTTTTCCAACCTGAAAGACATCATGAACCCCCATTCAAACACGGAGGCAGCTTGGCAAAGATTCTCTGATGTCATATGTTGTCAGGACAGAAGAGCAGGGCAGTGCTACATGCTTTACTCCCTTGATTCCTCAGAGTGGACGCTTCCAACTTCAATGGCACAAAAGGAGACAACAGATTATGGGGGCTCTGAGGATGCCCCTCTCCCAGAGATAAAACATCAGTGAGAGCTCTTATTTTTGCTCCTCAGATGTGCAGACTGTAGGAAACAGAGCTTGTCACTCTGTAGCTCAAGAACCCACAAACTTATGCACCTCTCTGACCACAGCGCAGGCCCACGATAAAGTACCAGGTCTGTCTGTCTAGGAGAACCAGCACGCAGCCTCTTGCTCTTCAGAAACCCTGCTATCGCGCTGGGCTGCCCTTGCAGATGCAGTAAAGGAGGGAGGGTACTTGGCTCAGCCTGGCAGGGTGGGTCCCTGGGATGGCATGCTTGGGGACATATATGTAGCCTCTCTGTGGAACTGTTCTTGGCCCCTAGTAGGGTGGGCTCTGAGGGGAGGTGATGTCAGTCCCGTGGCCTCGGCTCAATTTTCAGCTGTTGCCCCCAGCTTTGAGGCTTCTCCACTCTTCACTCCCCCTTTGCACATGGGCACAAGCCTTTCATTCACAGCACTGCTGTGTCTAATGTCATACCTTAATCCAAAAGTTTGGCCTTTTACTTCCCAGATGAAACTAGTGGAAACTGCAAGTTGTCAGCAAGGCACAGAGTTTCATTTTTGGATTTCTTTTCTGAGACAGGATCTATGCTGCTCCGGCTGGCCTGGAATTCACTGTGTAGCTGAGCTTGAACTCCTGGTCCTCCCACCTCCCTCTTGCCAGGGCTAGGATTACACACTCCTGGCTTTCACAATAGGTTTCTTGAACTCTCTTCTCTGCCTTTTCACAGAAGCCACAGAGATGCCAAAAGCCTTTTCTTAATTCTTGGGCATGCCCAGTGGGGAGTCTAGCCAAAGCCATTTCTCAGTGGCCTGGTGACAAGCATTGAGCTATCACCACCACCTTGGGGGTTGGGTGCTTCCTGCCCTGCAGGCAGCTGTCAAAGCTCTTCGAATGCACATTATCTGGGGAGGCTTATCTGTTCTTCCCATAGCTAGATTTGCTGACTCATCATGCTGACTAAGCATTTCAGGCAGTCTGGGAGCCAACTCAATACATCGGCACTTCAGACCAACTCCTGGGTTTAAGTCCCAGCCCCACTATTCACTTATGGTATGAACCTTGCATCACCTCCGATGCCTTGTTGAGCTCATACATAAAATGGGTCAATAACAGATTAGGTATTGAGTTCCTGGATCTGAAGTATCTGGGGACAGGGACATGTAGTCAGCTGCTAGAACTTGATCTAAACTGAGGAAAACAATGTGACTTTGCTGCACCAGGGGAGAGCCACAGACCAGTGGAGTGGCCCTGCCTAGCCACCTGTCGGACACACGGACTCCTTGGTCTGACTCTCAGCCTGCTTGCCTGCAATCTGCCTTTTCACAAGCTCCCCCAGATGTATTGTGGGTACACATTCCACTAGAAGAAGCTGTGTGTGCCTCCTTCGGTGTCTACACAAGATACTGGCTAGCAATCTGGTCTCCAGGTAGGATCTGGAGGGCACTGGCTGAATATGACATTAGAGGAACTTGTGTCTCACCTTGGCCAAGGCTGCAGCTGTCTGGCCCTTGTTCATGTGTGTGCTTATGAATCCCCCTTAGGAGGTACTCTTCTTGGGGTTTTGCTAAGTGTCATATATGGTGACCCAAAACATTAAAGCAGTGGTTCTCAACAGATGGGTCATGACCCCTTTGGGAGCCAAAGGGGGTTGCATATCAGATATTTTACATTATGATTTATAAAAGTAGCAAAAATAGACTTATGAAGTAGCAATAAAAATAATCTTATTGTTGGGGGGTCACCACAACATGAGGAACTGTATTAAAAGGTCATAGCATTAGGAAGGTTGAGAACCACTGCACTAAAACATCTTCTAATAAACATCTCCTAAATCTCTGAAGTCCCTATGGCTACATGGGCTGGCCTCGGGGTCTGGTGCTAGTTCCATGGTGGTAAACCTGGGCTCCCCTTGCCTCCAGAAGGGAGGTTCTCAAAGCCCACTTGGAACAGGCTGAGGAACCAGGGGCCCTGCCCTCCAGCTCTGAGCTCCCATCCAGTGGACCCAGGGTAGTAGACGGCTATCATGAGTAGCTCTCCCACTCTGAGGAGATAACCTGGATTGGGGACAGGAACAGAGACCAAGGAAAGACACCGCTATTCTGGGGCCATCCGCACTTGCCAGCTTCTTTACAGTGCACACTCCCGCGAGTAGCCTGGCACGGAGTGCTCCTTTGCTACTGGGTGCCGCCTTGCTTTAGGAAGGGAGGGGCTGTATCATATATTAGGAAGGGAGGGGCTGTATCATATATTAGGAAGGGAGGGGCTGTATCATATATTAGGAAGGGAGGGGCTGGAGACAGCCTGATGAGGTGAGGACAATCACCTGGGAGCTGGATGCTCGTGCTGCCCTCTCTCCAGGTGACACCTGGGAACACTTAACCAGCCCGAGTCTCAGGCTCCACCTGAGAGGGGTTCCAAAAGATCAGAGCAAACTTCTTAGCAACAGAACTCTTTAATGAAGTCGTCCTCAGAACCCCAAGACGTGAAACAGACAAAAGGAATGGAGGGCAGGGGGAACTCAGAGCCTCTTTGCGCCTCAGTTTACCCATCTGTAAAGTGACTGCCATGCTGTAAGTCCTGTGATGGGTTGGTGTGAGGGCTAAAGGGAGCGGTCACTGCAAAGTGCTTTAGCACAGGGACTAGCAAAGTGAACGGCTTTACCAAGAACTCTCAGAGCAGAGGGTGAACATTGCCTACGGGGAACCTGGGAAAAGGAGCCATGCTTGCGTTACCTGTCTGAGCCACCTGGCCAAGCAGGGGCGCTGCCCAGCTCCCCCTGCCCCCCAGAGCCGATGAAGGCAGTGCCAGGAGCTCCCTTACCTGCCGAGAGGAGGTGCTGTTAACGGGATCGGGCACCGGTGCAAGAAGGCTGGGTGGGTTCTTTCTGTGAACGCTATTCATACCAGGCATTTTAGTGATCTTACAGGCTTTGCTACTGGGACTTGAATTCTTACGCTTTTTTCCTTCTGATTTGTCAAAAGAGAGGGGCAGAGAAGACACAGCATTGTGTGAGGCCAGAGAGAGGTCCCCTGCATGGAGCGCAAGGGAGGGCACAGAGAGGGGACAGGAGCCACTGCTGCCACCCACAGCGCCCACCTGTCTCACTATGTCCATGGGGCCGCTGGGCAGCGAGGTCCGTCCTGAGGGCTCCAGCTTGGCACCGAGTGGGCTTACCCCGTTATTTGAGTTGTGCACAGACAGACTGTTATAGGGAGGGGCTGCCTGATAGGAGTTCAAAGCGGAACTGGCATTCAAAACGCAGTTCTTTTTGTGGGGCCCTGACAATGGAGACGAGAGGGAAGCCTGCAAGGGTAAGGAGGAGGAAGTCGAGGACTGCGGCTTCCTCTTTTTGTTACTTGGAGATTCGTCGCTACGAGCTGACAGGTCTTTCGCTTTTGAGGATTTGCTGGTTTTGGTTTTGGATGGCTTGTGGGATGGGGAAGGAATGACAGCTGGTATCGGGGACACGGCAGATGGGGCCTTGAAGGTTGAGTCCATGATGCTGAGGGTTGCAGCCACATGGGGGAAAGCTGTGGTGTGGGACATGAGGACGCGTGGGTCCGGCGATGCCACAAAAGCTGCGTCTGAGAGCATGGCTGATGTCATTATGTAAGAAGAGGTGAGTCTCGAGCTGATGGGAGCTGAAGGAAGATACACAGCACTGGGGTTGCTGAAAGGCTGCAAAACGGATGCTGGAACAGGGGTGGTGATGTGGGCTGCTGGCGAGGGCATGGGGCTATCTGCCGCAGGAGGGATCTTCCTAAACACGAGAGAAGAGCCAAAGAGAAACAGTGAGACATTGGGTTGGCATCGCCTGGGAGGCCCGGGTGAGCTTTCATCAGCAGGGCTACTGAGGATACTCGGCAGGACCAGACTATGGAGAATGAAGCCTTGAAGGATGGTGAGATCTGAAGGATGACCCTTCCTTACGCTGCCCGCTAACGCAGCATCAGCATCTATTTTAACACATTCAGAGCCTGTTCTCTATGCTTAGCTACTGGAGACTGGCTCGTATGGGTTCATGAGTAAAAGACAAATGCTATTAAGACTATAAATACCCTGAGCAGTCTCCCCCACCTCAACACTCCTTTGGTGGTGATAAAAAGTGGTTCTTAATGAGGAGGAAAGGCCTTGGCCAGCTGGACATGTCCCCCTCTGCCTACTGCAACCTCTATCATTCCTTTTCCCACACTAAATTTGGCTGGACACATTTTGGAAAAGGCCTTCTCCTCACTTGTCAGCATCCTCTTGTGTTTGTTACCCAGGGCCTCTGGCTACACTGGAGAGAGGTGTTTCCATTTTAGCTGATGCCCTACTGGATCGTGGTGGCCACAGAAAGTCAGGAGTTGGAAAAATGATCATATCAAGTTGCCCATTACTTAAAGCAACATATTTTTTTTTCCCTCTCTTCCTCATTCTACTCTGGGGGGTGGGTGGCACAGGGCTGCCCTTCAAAAAGTCTTCTTACTCCTGGGATGGGAGAAGGTGAGAGTCCTGGACCCTTGTGCCCCTAGAGGGGACCAGGAGTTTATGTGCAGGGTATGGGCAGGGCAGAACAATAGCATGTGAACAGAGGAGCGATGGTGCCTGAGGGCAAAGTCCTTGGAGCTGATGCCAACATCAGGCAGAGCATCATTCTTAAGGCTCCTGCATAATTTCTTTTCTTTTTCTTTTTTAAAGACAGTGTCTCACCATGTAGCCCTTGAACTTGTGGTCTTCCTGGGTCAGCCTTCTAAGTGTGGGATTATAGGTATGTGAAAACACCTAGGCTTTCACCTCCACCTACGGCATAGGTCCAAGCTGCTGCTACTCTTAGGACCAGGAATGGGGGTCGGGGTGGGGGAACAACAGCCATGGGCTGATTTAGCAAGAAATAAGTGATCTTAGAAGCCAGAGAATGCTTTCAAATTAGTTTTTTTTTTTTTTTTTTTTTGCAAAGCCCTCTGTGTGTTTCCAGGAGCTTTCCTTCTCTGAAGCAGTACCAGGAGGCAAGCTGCTTGAAACACAGGGAAAGACAGGGCTCAAACAGCCTCTTCTCCTCTGCAGGCCACCTCCAGCTGACAGGGAAACTCTCCTAGCATCCCACTCTGAATACCACTTGTCTGGCCCTTGTAGTAGAGCCCGTGGCTTCCATGTCAAGGTGGAATCCAGAGGCATCCTTGATTGCGGAAGCACATTGTCTTTGAAACTGTCAGACCAAGGAGATCAAATATAAGGGAAGAGCATTGCCAAACCCACAGCAGCCATGATGGCGTCTGAGAATTTCCTTCCTCTCAAGGCCATGGACCATCAAAGCTCCTGCCAGCCCTACACAAGATGCTGCGCAGATACTCTTTTTTTTTGCGATGGATGAATGAGTGTATGAACAGATGGATGGATGGAGAGGTGGATGGGGAAGCAGGTGATCTCAGCAGCAACACCACTGTATTGTCAGGGACCGTGCATGCTGGGCAGGGATTCCCATAGAGGCAGACCATGGAGGTCTGCACATATCCTGAGAACTGTCTGCCTCCGCATAGCCCTGTCCTGACAGGGGAGGGCACATCCTTGGAGGCCCTAGTGACACTCTTGCTGTCTTTGTTACCCTACTGTGGCACTGCAGGTGCCCCACCCCCGCTTCTGTGCTTACCATCTAAATACAGGGAGACAGACACAGTGGTAGAGGTTTGACCGTGACTTGTAATAAGGGTAATTTACAAATACCAGATAGTTAATTTACTCAAGGGGGTGGGGCTTCATGTGGGGACCTTGAATGGGATACATCTTAATGTCCCAGTTTATATTTTTCTCATTAAACAGTAAACATACTTCAAATTGTGCAGACAGGCAGATTGAGGTCCTAAATCTTACTTGGCCCCTACCCAAGATAGGAATGGCTGCAGCTTCTGGTATATTTTCTAGACGTTTCTTTCCTTTCCCTTCTAACCCTCACTGGTGTAGGAGAAGTGGGAGGAAGGGCTGTCCCTGTAAGCCTCACCCCCCACCCCCCATGCTAAACAGTCTCAGTATTTCCTACATGCCCCATGGCAGCAGCTTTCACCTTCCCTGGGCTGCCTGACCTAGGCTTTGCACGCTGGCCTACAGGAAGTCCCAGATAAAAGCCCAGAGACATGAATAAATTCCTGACAGCTCCCATCCTCCCCTGCCAGCTGGTGTGGAGATCCAGATGCTGACCTGGCTGAAAGAGAATACTGTGTTGGCGTCTCCTGATGCAGAGTTAAATGCTTGTTAAAGAAAAAAGAGTCTTGGCCGTTCCTTTTCTTCCTAATGTCTTCCATGCCCCCATCGGCTGCCATCCCTCCAGGGTCGGGCCCTTCAGGGCCTGGAGTTTGGGCAGCGAGGTTGAGAGGGCAGCGGGGTGCTACGCTCTCCAGAGTTGACACCCAGGCAGCCCCAATGTTGCTCAGTGACAGCAGATTGGTTAGGCAAGTCCTGAACAGAGGGGAGGGACCTGATGCCCTGTGGCTCGGGCTTCTGTGCCTGAGGAGGAAAGGAATATGGAGCTTGAGCTGACAGAGCACCAGCGAGCGAAATACAGATCAACACATTCCTTCCACGTGCCAGGGATGTACACTTCTATAACATAGGGGATCAGAGAGCTGGGAGAATAACCAGGACTGGCCGCCATGTTTGGAAGCTAATGCAGAGGGCTAGGCCATAAAATAACCAAGAACTACATTATCCCTAAGCAGGACTTTCTACGATCCTGGATGCACACAAACGGAAATTAACGATGCCTGGTAGACACGCAGGGCAGTCACTCACGCAGGAAGACATGACAAGCTTCTCTCGTGGCCCTTTCCTAGTTGACACACCAACATCTGTCCTGAGCCCCCTGTCAGTGCTTAACAGAAAAAATGGGGGCTCAGTTCTATGTGAGCAAAGGGGCTAAGATAGCAGAGCTGCCCGAGGAAAGGCTGTGGGTTCTGTTTTCTGTTTCTCAGGATGCCCTGTGGCCTCTCCTGGGCCTCATTGGGCAGGTCTCAACTATGACTGGGACCCAGAGTGACATGATCCATCCTTTTATTGGGGTACACACCCAAGCTCCCTTAGGAGTGTGGGATAGGGACACTCAGAGGTTGGCTAAGTGGCCGAAGTGTAGCTTCTTATGTGTCACGGCTGAGAGGGTTCAGGCCTACTATTGCTTCCCAAGAGCATTCTGGGTTTCTCCCTTTCTGTAAATCCCTTGTAAAATGTAAATGCACTGGGCAATGTTGGAGAATAAGCAATGGATCATATGCTGGAGTTTAGAGGAGAGAAAGGAGGAGAGGTGAGGTGAGGGCCCTAGGGAGACGGGGAGGGCCAAAGACAAACGCAACCAACTTCACACTGTTCAGAATCTTCCCTCTTGGCAACTGTACATAGCTTTTAATGAGTAACTAACTAGATATTGGTTTGTAACCATTATGAAAATTTTACTATCGCCCCTGACCCATTAACATGACAAGCAGAAGCACATTCTTAACATCTTCGGACAATCTGAGTAGTGATTTAAAAGGAAAGAAAAAAGCCCTATAATCCCCTGGCATAAACACAATTTCACCTACGATCCGTTTCGTTTGGTTTAGAAGATTTCCAACACAACCCTCTCCCAAGAAGATAAAGCGAACAGCACACCACAGGTGTTTCTAAAAAGCTATTAATCAGACCTGACATCTCCGAGTCACTCAGCAATCCTAACTTTGGGATCCTTTTTTTGTCTATGGCCAGCCAGATACTGGGGCTTGTCTACAAGGCTAGGGCTTGGGCAATGGTGGGGCAGCTCTCATCTTAGATCGCAAAGAAACTGCTCACTTACTTCCACATCTGCGAATTCAAGTGCTTTTCTACCATGGAGTTTATTGCGAGCCGGAACCGATCCCATCGTCTATCAAATACATAGAACCCTCGTCCCATGAGGCGGCTCCCGAATGAGCAGAACTGTGAGGGGGGAAAAACACTTTAATTTTGATTACAGGTTAATAAGCTACACAGAGAAAAATAACATTTGCATAAAGACACACAGGGGTACCATTTTTACTCAAAATAAAAGAAGCAACTGGTACTGAAGCCAAAAATATTTCTATGATGCTGTAGTTTGAGTTCTGGATTCCCAGCAGAACCTCACATTCTCTGGCATGGAGGAAGCACACTCTTAACTTCTGGGATGGAGCCAGTATTTCAGTACAGAAAACAAGAGGACAACTAAACTGAGGAGGACCTTGCAGCTCCTTCTATTCCTCACACCAACCATTATCTCTAGGAATTGGGGTTCCCTGCCTCCATTCTAGGAACCCTGGTCCTCTGGGAGAGCAGCCAGTGCTCTTAACTACCCATGTCTCTCCAGCCCCTAAGACAGTTTTTGTTTTTTTGTTTGTTTGTTTTCGCATAGACAGAGTCTCACCATGTACTCTGGCTATTCTGGAACTCACTATGAAGACTAGGCTGGCCTTGAACTCACAGAGCTCTCTCTGCCTCTGCCACACCTGCATGCTTCATCTGCTCTCATAAGATGCCCTGGAATACAACACAAGTCCGAGCTCTTACTTACTCAGTTCCTTTTGCCAACTGTGATCCTACCCTTTGATGCCCGGTTTATAATGCTCATTGCTAATGGCCTCATCTGACTGGCCCTCCCACCGTGGACACTGATGGCACATCTGCTGTCCATTACAGTGCGTTTCACTTAGATTCATTCTATGCACATAACTGCATATGTGCTGGCTATCAATGTTAAAAGTGTGGGGGACTTCATTCTCTTCCCCCTCAGTATACAGATCATACAGTTTAGGAATAAAAAAAAACGGGGGGGGGGGAGATTAGGATTTAGGGAGCTGAGGCAAGAGGATTAAGAGTTCAAATCCAGCCTGGGCTACACAGTGAGATCGTCTTAAAAAAAAAAAAAAAGAGTGGACTGGGGAGAAAAATTCCCACAGAAATGTTTAAAATAAACCACTGCATTTAAAACTTATGGCCGAAATAGCCAGGCATTTAATAAACACTGATTATGATATATGACAACTGAGGGCCAGCAGACAGCAATGCAAGAAGCAGCCTCCAAGAAGGTGACATTTGGTGGGTCTAGAGCTCAGGGAAGTCTGCAAATGACTCCATAATTCAAGTGGCACTTTGCCCATCCCCCAAGCCTCCAGCAGCTCCCTGGCTGCAAGCCCAGACTCAGCGCTGGATTGGCACCCAATCCACAAAGGCATCCTGGAGCCAGCCTTCGGAACTATTCTCAGGAGGAGCTGCGGGATCTTCCCTTTGTTCTTTGTTAAGACCTTGCTCCCCACAAAATCTGATACGGCAAATTACTTACTACAGCAAGGGCTTCCTGACCAAGAAGGAAAACATACATGGGAACTCTCCAGCACAGAAGCTGCTCTCCACCTCTCTGTGGGAGCTGCTCCTGATGTAGCCACCACTTCCTCTCTCATCCCAATTGCTAAGGACACATTGAGCGAGGGTTTATTACAAAAACAACAACAACAAAATGATTTAATGTGTCAGTTGGCCATGAGAAGGGGGGGAAAAAAAAGCAAAGAAACAAACCCATAGTTTTTCCATTTTGATGGGCAAAACATTAAGGGCCTATAATGTCCTGCAAATGTGGCTAATCTTCTACAGCAGCTTGCCCTGTGGACAGATGCCTTGATGCTCTCCAGATCCTGGCCTTAGGGGTGAGGCCAGTATCTTTTTCAGACTTGGGAGCTGGTTTTGGCTACCAGAGTATCTAATACCACTTAGATGCAAGGCCAGGTAGCCAAGGAAGCTGGCACCATGTGCCTTGGGCAGAGCTGCAGATGTTCACTGTGGCAGACCTTGGGGCTGACACTTCATCTGCAGTGTCCTGCCTTCCTTGGCCTTGTCTTTTCCTTGCTAACACAGCCACACTTTTGTCTTGATATCTTGTGTACAGCAGTTGCAGACCTTGGGATGAGGCACAGCTGAGTCACCACACTCCTTTCTTTCTCTGCCACCTGCCAATGCAGCGATAGACAGGTGGCAGAATTCTACTACATGCACGGAGACATCTGTTGGGCTTTCATGGGAAGCTCTTGTTGTGTAAGTAAATAAAACAGCATCCTGGGAGACCCCTTTTCTTTGTGTCCCCTTCCTTTCTGTTTAGAATGCTACCAGGTGCAGATGTGACACTGGAGCTGTGGTGGCTGTATTAAAACATGAACAGCAAAGATATGGACACACAAAGCAGAGAGGCTCAACCAAGGCTGTAGTCAATGCACCTGCCTCTAGACATCCTGTCATGTAAGATCCTGAAATGCTCTTTTTCTTTTTGTTTTGTTTGTTTGTTTTTTGGAGACAGGGTTTCTCTGGTAGCCTTGGCTGTCCTGGAACTCACTCTGTAGACAAGGCCGGCCTTGAACTCAGAGATCCACCTGTCTTTGCCTCGTGAGTGCTAGGATTAAAGATGTGCACCACCACTGCCTGGCAAGACACCCTGCCACGTAAGATAACGTAATGTCCCTTTTGTGAATATGGAGGCCCTGGGCTTTCTACAACTGCAGACCAAATCATTACAACTGGTCCCTCACTATTCCTGGCAGAGTCTCAGGTTACAGGTGAGCCACGGGTCAGCATCATCTCCAGAAAGGGGAAGTGGCACACTTATGGAGGAGGAGGGGCCAGCCTTGTCTTTCAGCAGGATTGATTTCACTTGCAAAGCTCCTGACATCTAGAGTCAGTCAGAGATAACTCCTAAAAGGTCAGGCTGGCACTTGAATACGCCACCATGGAGACCAAATTCCCCCCAAGGGCCCCAGACTTGGGTTCTGTAGTTTGGCTTACCAGCCACTTCCTTTCTCAGAGGGTTGTAAGGCAAATGTGACCAAACATGCACCGGAGGCCTTCGTTTCCCCTTCTGACATCAGTGACCATCTCAGTTGGTAAAGTGCATTCACTCCAGCAGCTTTCATGACTAAGCAATCATGCTGATGTGAAACACTGCCCCTACCACCAGCTCTGCTGCCCATAGGGTCGCACAATAGTCACACATAGAGCCATCGAGGAGAATGACGAAAGCTGGGGTCTAGGTTGCTGCTAAGACAGTTTCTAGAACTGTCTGGCTAACTCTGGACCAGAGGCTCTGGTTTTAGATGTGCAAGGTCAGGAGGTTGGCTCTCAAGGGCACTTACATAGACCCCATTGCTCAAGCATCCTTAAAGGATTATAGGCAGTGGGGACGCCCCGCCCCCTTTCCTTCCATGATGCTCAAGGGACTCTCTAATGCCATTCAGCCTTTGGGAAAGCCTTCTGATGATACACTCTGCAACCCTTTCCTTGGGAATACAGGCTACGTTGCTATCACCGAGGTGCCTTCAAAGCACAGGGGACACAGTATGAAGGGACAGAGGCCTACCGCAAGAGGTCTGGGGTGGTGCGTGGAGAACTGACAGTCTAACTTCTCGGATTCATCCGCTCCATCCATGTCCCCTTCATCACTGGACAGCCGGCTGGCGAGGTCCCCTCCAGCTGGGGGCAGAGGGGGCTCTGGAGTGTAAGCGCTGTGATTTGAAGACGTACTGCTGCTGATGCTGTTGGCAGATGACGGTCTGAGGGCGAGATGGGGGTGGGGGAACACACATGATATGTTTTCCTGAGGAAAGCAGATCCACCTATTTCATGCCACCAAAAAGCAGCCCCATGACGACGTCAGGGAGGGTGGGCCAGTAAGCCTGAAGGATGGATTGGTTCCTTAAGGGACTCACTTACATTTAGGTGCTCTCTGGCTTGCTGCCTCTGAGGTACCATGCAGGCCCACTCTTAGTGTGAACTTTGGTATGAGCAGGGAGACTGTGACTTGTAAACTTATCCAGAGCCTGTCTTCTCTGAGTTCATCTACAAATACTCACTCAAAGATCAAGTGTTGCCAGCATTTTGGTTTATGCCCTCCCAGATTCCCTTAGTGTGCACGCAGAAATTTTTTTTAAATTTGCATTTTAAAGCAAGAACAGGATTTGAGACAGGATCGCATGTATCCCAGGCCTTGAGCTCACTAGGTAGGCAAGGATGATCTTCCAGAGTCTTCTTATCTCCTAAGTGTCTGGGCTCATAAGTGTGTGTCACCAGTTGATGCAGTGCTGGGATCCCAGTTAGGGTTTTATACATATGAGGCAAGCAGTCTACCAATGGAGCCACACTACCTCCAGCCCTTGAAACAGATTTTCTTTCATTAATATTTTAAGTTATGTGCATGGGAATGTTGTCTGCATGTACATCTGTTCATCTTGTGTGTCTGGGTCTCTGAGGGGGTAAGAAAATTGGATCTAAAAAGAAAGAAAGAAAGGAAGGAAGAAAATTGGATCCTCCAGAACTTGAGTTATAGATAGTTGTAAACTGCCACATGAGTGCTAGGAATTGAACCTGATCCTCTCGGACAGCGGCCTGCGCTGTAACCACTGAGCCACCTCTCCAGCCTCAACACATTTCTTTTTGTAAAATTCAATGATGGAGGAATCTTTCCTCCAGTAACATTAAACACTGACAAGTCACAACTTAAGTAGCTACTACTACATTTGTTTATAAATTTTCAAAAAAGTCCTTAAGTGGTAGCTCAGACATCAAGGCAGGCCCTCCTTGTCCTGCCCAATAAAGGTAACCTGGGTTTTGTTAACTGCATCTTGGTTAAATAGCTTCTTTCCTTCCTTCCTCCCTCCCTCCCTCTCTCCCTCCCTCCCTCCCTCCCCCCCCCCCCTCTCTCTCTCAGACAAGGTCTCTATGTAGCTCTGGTTGGCCTAGAGCTCAGAGATCCACCTGCCTCTACTCCACAGTCCTGGGATAAAGACATGCACCAGCACGCTTGGCAAAACGTGTAGCATAGGCTGGCCTTGAACTCATAATCCTACTTCAGTATATCCTACGGGCACGGGTGCAACAACCAGCTATTTTCACTTTTGAAAGAAGTCTTTACATATGAAATGTCATGGTCTAAGTAACTCAAAAGGCACCAACAAAACCATATTACAATAAAATTTCATTATAACAACTATTAAAATTAGGTTAGGCAAGTATTTACCAATATACCACGACTTCCAGCATGTAAGGGAACTTTCCAAACAAAAACTGATAATAGAAACAAAAAGAGCACTAGCAGTATCACCATATATGTAAGAAAGGGACTGAAGAACATTCTACTTTGTTTTTATTTTTTGCCAGTTTTCCAGTGATATACCACAGTAACAGGGTCTCATGCACCGCAGGCTGACCTTGAACTAGCTCTCTCCCAAGTGATGGGAGGACAGGCATGGGCTACAATACCCTGCTAGTATATGTATATCTTATAAAATTAGTTAAAAATTTAATATATCTATCATTTCTTAGAGTTACCCGCCTCCTACTCTCTACTAGGAATTGAACTCAGGGCTTTATACCAGCTAATGTAGTATTTTACCACTGAGCTGTAATTCTAGCCTTCTTTTTCAGTTTTACTTTGAAACAGAGTCTCACCAGGTTCCTCAGGCTGGCCTTGAACTTACAGTGTAGCTTAAGGATGTCTTGAGCTTTTGATTTTACTGCCACAACCTCTGGTGTAGCTGGCGTTATACACCTGCACCACCAGGCCCAGGACAGTTTCCACGTGTTGGTTCTCACAGTAACACTTAGACCTGCATCATAGTCTTATCAATTAGTTGTCATGCTATATATATGCCATGCCCCTGGAGTTGGATGTGTCCTGGCACCTGTCGTTCCTCCACCCCTCACAGGTCATCACCAATATCCTGTTCCCTCTTTTCCTTCTCTTCTCTTATTTTCTATTTATTTATTGGATGTGGGAAGCTTAAGACAGGGTCTCGCTATGCAGCCCAGGCTAGCCTCAATCTCTTGAGGCTGGAATTACAGGGTCGCACTACTATGCCCAGCTTCTAAAGCGTTCACTTAAAAGTAGAATCATATAGCATTTTTATGACTTATTTTAGTTAAGAGGACTCTCTCAAAGTTTACCCATGTGGCTGAAAATGGCTAGACTGCCTTCTTTTTGTGGCTGAATAATATTTTATTATGTGACATGTATCAAACTTTCTTCTCTTTTTCTTTTTGTTTGAAACAGGGCTACAAATAGATCAAGATGTTGTCAAACTCACTGTATAGCTCCGGATGACCTTGAACTCCTAATTCTCCTGCCTCTACCTTCAATACCTTCAAAGTGCTAGGCTTACCAGCATGGACTGACAATTCCCATGTCCCCCATCCATGCACTACATGATTTTCTTTTCAAAGATGGATTGCCTTCACTATGTAGCCCAAGCTATTCTTGAAGTCATAAGCTTCCTACTTCAGCCTTTCAAGTGCTACGATTATAGGTATGCACAGTAGACACTTAGCTTGTGTCCATATCTTTGCTATGAATAATTCTTCAATAATTTACTAAAGTGTAAAGAACTTCCATTGAATGAGTTATAGGAATCACTTCTCTCCCCATATTCCACAACAAAGATATTTAAGTTATTTTTTAAAAGACAAGAGAGCCAGAGAACACAGAGCAGCAGAAAAATGGTGATAGCTATCCAGCATCCATGTAGGCTCTCTTGTTGTTGTTGTTTTTGTTTTGTTTTTGTTTTCAATATAGGGTTTCTCTGTGTAGTTTTGGCTGTCCTGGACTGGCTTTCTAGACATGGCTGGCCTTGGACTCACAGGGATCATGCCTGCTTTTGTGTCCATGAGTGCTGACATTACAAGCATGCGCCACTGCGCCTGGTTCATGTGGGCTCTTTTTAATTGTGTTTGTTAATGATTGGCTTAGAAAGGGTCACAGAAAATCAAATTGTGCATGAGTGAATATGTGTGTGTGTGTGTGTGTGTGCACACACACGCACACACATGATAGGGCAGGAGGAACATAGGAAATCACCGTCAATTGTGTGTGATGGGGAGGGCAGAAGAAATGTAAGGAATCTCTGTCACTTCAATTCAGTTTTCCTATCAACCTAAAATTGCTTTAAAATATAAAGGACATTTAAAAGAATGAGTGAAGATGATACGTATGGAAAGTGGGCTCAGCTTCATCTGGACCTTGCAAGCTGGATGTACCTGAGATGGCTGTGCTTGAGATTTGGTTACTGCCTGGCAATGGGCAGTATGTTAAACTATCTCCATTAACATGTGAAGATAAGGACTGTTCCCCAGTTATCCCTGATTGGCTGAATAAAGATGCTGAAGGCCAGGACTGGGTAGGAAGGCACAGTTTTTTCCCAGGCTTGGGTTTGAGAGATTCGAGGAGGGGTGGGGGGGGGAGGAGAGGGAGAGAGGGAAGGAGAGAGAGAGGGAGGGAGACAGGTGGGGGAAGTCACCATAAGGCAAGATGGCAGTGAGCACATGGCTGTGAGGATAAGGACAGACTGATGGAGCAGAAGCCTCCCCTGGGTTCATCAGATTGGCTTTTATGTGGTTTTAGCGGCGCTAGCTCAGAATCTGCCCAGCATAGTTTAATAAATCACAGTCTCTTTGTTTCAGCCATTAGTGAACTAGCTGGTTAAAGAAAACTTACTGCATTGTTTAATGTAGAAAGAATAGTTTATCCTTCTATAACATCCTTCAACAAGACACCTGGAGAGCTCCTTCTCTCAAAGGAACAAGGTGGAAAGAGACAGAGGAGGCCACTAAAGTACTGGCCTCCTATATGACCCTCACACACAGACACAAACACACACAAAATCAATTAAAAATAAGTAAACTAAGAGACAACCTTTTACAAAGAAGAACAAGAAATTTAAAGAAAAAAGTAAATGAAACGATCAGAGAAAAAATTCCAACATTCAACTAAGAAGAAGACAGGAAGAGGAAAATACAGACACCAGTGGGGAGAAATGTATTCATTCATTCAGTGAGTGAAAAAAGAGCTACAGCAAGAAAGATGTCTAGGAGCCTGGCATGGTGGTGCACACCTTTAATTCCAGCAGTCCAGGAGGCAGAGACAGACAGATGGCTGTGCGTTCGAGGCCAGCCTGATCTGCAAAGCAAGTCCAGGACTGTGTAGCAAAGGCTCAAAAAACCAACAGAGAAGGAGAGAAGCGGGGGAGGTCTGTTTCTTGTGGTATGATAGTGCACTTAAAAGGCGGAGGCAGGAGACTCTCAAGTTCAAAGCCATCCTTGGCTATCCAGTGAGACTCGGCTTCCAAAAAAGTAAAAATAATGAAAAATGAAAAATTAGGGACATCCTTGAAAACGTTCAGTGCCCCCATGCTTTGGAGGCAGAAGCTTGTCAGGGGTCAGGATCTTAGACTTCAACGGTAGATTCCCTGTGTCAGCTGTGAGCGTGGGAAACGATCTCCCATCTAGCTGTGTACTCACAGAGATCATCAACTCGGGGTTAAGGTGGAATGATAAGCTGCCTGTTGGGTGAGGACCTAAGACTGAGCTCCCACGAACCTCTTCACAGGCAGCTACTGAAGGAACTACTCCATCAAAGTGAAGAAGCAAGGCAAGACGAGAAGGTGACACGGTGGGAGGCAGGACACAGGCACAGTTGAGATGCACCCCACTGACAGGAGCTGCTGCTTTTCCCTTCTAAGTTTTCAGGCACTATTTGAGTTTTGAACTATGAACCCATGTAACTTTGATAAAAATTAAGTTTAATTAAAGAACAGATGGTTGAAACACTCAATAGTAAGTCCTAGTTGCCAGGTGTAAGAGGGGAGGAGGTGGGCTGAGGAAATTCCTAGGAAGGAAAGCTGAATAAGACTCAGAATTGGCCACGCTGGTTCTGAGCACAGAGACAAGGTGGTCTGAGGCTGCGGTATGGTTCAGGCTTTTGTTTTTGTTTTCACATAGGGTCTTCTCTACATCCCCCTGTCCTGTCCCGGAACTCACTACGCAGACCAGGCTGCACTCAAACTTGAGATACCCTTGCTTCCGCCCCCTCGGTGTTGGAATGAAAGGAGTGCATCGCCAAGAATTACAATTTTGAAACCTAGACTATATAGTAAAATTGAGGCTAACCTGGGCTATACAGCAAGTCCCCCCCCCCCCACGCACACCCAAAACAAATACAATAGAACAAATGGAGCTGGAGAGGTTGCTCAGCAAAGTAATAGCATTTGTTCTTTCAAAGGAAATGAGTTCAGTTCCCAGGACCCATGTTGGACAGATCACAATTTACACACATACGCCACCACCACCATAACACGAAAGCAAATCTTAAACAGCAAATAAACAACAACAAAAGAAGGGAATGAGACCATCTGCATATGTCTGTTGACTTCAAAGTTCCCAGACCTAGAAGGCACAGATGCAGAAGTCAAGGACATCATGAGTGTGCAATGTGGCAAGAAGATTCTCCCAGTGTCCTCCACACATCTTCTTGTCCTCACTCAGTAATCTAGGACCTTCTGCCTGTCTCCACATCACCCTGGTAGTGTAAAACCCACTGGGATTGGCCAGTTTATACTTTAGTCCAGATGTGTGCAGTCTATCATCCAGGGCAATCCCCACATTCCATTGGCACTGGACTCCACAGACTGTCTCCCCTTCTTCCCACTACAGCTATAGCCTGGCCTACCACAACCCACGTGGACTCTCTGCTTTCCTCTTCTTTCCAATACAGTTTAGATGCACTTGGCTACGCTAGGACCCATTAACTCCCTGGGGCTGCCTGGGGGCAAGAAATGTATTTCCTTAGAGTAGAGGACAACGAAATGAAGTTAATGGTTGTGTGTTGTAGTTTGGATGTGGACTGTTTCCTAAAGGCTCATAACCTGTAAGGTAAGCTTGGTTCCTAGGGTGATGGTGTTGAAATGGTGGGACCTTCAAGTTGTACAAGGGAGATAAGGAGGTTATGAGGCCAGCAACCTTCATGTACAAGAGAGGGCCTGACTTCTCTCTGTTCTCATTTCCTTGCTCACATGTGTGTTCCCTCTGGCAGACAGCAGCTTCCTTTTCTGTTGCTCCACCATGTATGATGCAGCCAGAGAGGTGTTATGAGAGGCTGATGCTATGCTGCTTGGACATTCTAGTTACCAGAGTTGTGAGGTTGTGAGCCAGCTAAATCTCTTTTCTTTGTACACTGCCCAGAGTCAGGTAATTTCTCATAGCAACACAAAATAATCATGGTTGAGGGTATTTGTTTATGTACAGCAAATGTGTACTTGGTTCTCTCTGGGGCCAGAAGAGGGCATTAAATCACCTGGAATCGGACTTATGAGTTATGAGCTGCTAGGTGGATGCTTAAAACGGAATCAGGGTTTTCTGCAAGAGCAGTAAGTGCCACATGTGCTGGCACTCACCTTTAATCCCAGCACTTGGGAGGCAGGGGCAGGTAGGTCTCTGTGAGTTTGAGGCCAGCCTGGTCTACATAGTGAATTCCAGGAAAGCCAGGACTACACAAAGATACCCTGTCTCAAAAAAAGGTAGTAAGTGCTCTAAGCTGTTTCTGGGCACCCTCAGTAAGTGGTGGGGCAATCAGAGTAGAGAGGGGAGCAGAGCCATGGCTAAGCTTATCTAGTTAGAAAGCATAGAGCTAAGTATTCTGCTTCAAATTCTGCCGTAGCTCTTGTGTTATTTGATTTAAGCTGCACTCACAATGTAGCCCAGGCTGGCGTTAAACACTTGATAGTCTGATTATTGAGACAACAGGTGTACACCATCAAGCCCAACTTAAGTTAGTATTTTCAAACTCTAGACCCAAGTTCCTTTGTTAGCAACCCTAGACAAAAATGGCTTAGAGCTAAGGTCATTGAAAAGATGAATAAAAGATGAATAACATGTGTTACCATTTTCTATAAAGAGAATTCATTATTGGAAAAGGATTATAGAAAGTTCATTAACATGTGATATCTATCTTCAATTGTTAGTACTGATGGAATATCTATTACATATATAATTAATAGGAGTAACTACCTTCTCTTGAAGGTTTTGCATGATATTTTAAATTTATAATTTATTTTTTCACATTTAAAAAATATTTATTTTTATTTCATGTGCATTGGTGTTTTGCCTGCATGTATGTCTGTGTGAGAGTGTTAGATCCTCTGGAACTGGAGTTACAGACAGGTGTGAGCTGCCATATGAGTGCTGGGAATTGAACTCATGGCCTCTCAGAAGAGTAGCCAGTGCTCTTAACCACTGAGCCATCTATCCAGCCCTAGGTTTTGTGTGATTTTGATGTTAAATTCTGGTCATGATTTGTTTTGTTTTGTTTTTGTTTTGGTTTTGGTTTTTGAGACAGTTTCTCTGTGTAGCCTTGGCTGTCCTGGACTCGCTTTGTAGACCAGGCTGGCCTCGAACTCACAGTGATCCCCTCGCCTCTCTGATCATGATTTTTTTTAACCAGACTGTACAGGATTTCACTAACCTGAGGAATTTGTTTCCATTCATTCACTTTGGAAGAGTCCAGCCCTATCCTAGTTAATGTTTCCCTACTAATATTTGTCATATTGCTTTGTCTCTTTTCTCTGTAAAGACATTTGTTCCACAGGGCCTGTGGCACAGGCCTTTAATCCCAGCACTTGGAAGGCAGAAGTAAGTGGATCACTGTGAGTTTGAGGCCAGCCTGGTCTTCAAAGTGAGTCCAGGGCAGCCAGGGATACACACAGAGAGACCCTGTCTTGGAAAACAAAACAAAACAAATGTTTCAAAAATGAAGCTTATCGAGGTCTCCTGACATAAACACCTGATGTTTCCTATGTAAGTGGACATTCTCCTAAAAACCATAGCACAATGCTGGTCGGTAGTGGCACACACCTTTAATCCCATCACTCAGGAAGCAAAGGCAGACAGCTATGTGACTGGGGGAGAGAGAGAGAGAGAGAGAGAGAGAGAGAGAGAGAGAGAGAGAGAGAGAGAGAGAGAGAGAGAGAAAGAGAGAGAGAGAAAGAAGAAGAAGAAGAAGAAGGAGGGAGGGAGGGAGGGAGGGAGGGAGGAAGAGAGAGAGAGAGGGAGAGAGGGAGAGAGGGAGAGAGAGAGAGACTGTGTTCCAGGACAGCCAGGGCTTTACAGAGAAACTATGTCTCAAAAAACCAAGCCAAGCCAACCAACCAAACAACAACAACAACAACAAAACCACAGCTACAAAGGAGCAAAGCTACAAAGCCACTTAAGGCTTCCCTGTCTGGTCCATTTTCAGCAGCTATTCTCTTACTTCTCTGTTAACTCAGACACCATCAGCTAAAACTTGACGGAGAAATGTTTAATGAAGGGCCATCTAGGCCAGACTTCAAAAGGCATGCCTGTAACCAGCACCCAGAAAGTGGAGCCAGGATGATGAATTTACAGTCATCCTTAATGCGTCCCCCCAAAAGAGCTATCAAACTGGTTTTGCTTGGGGGATCCTTGAAGAATCCACTGTGGTCCCTCTGAGAGTCTGGGGGATATTGGCTCTGGGTACATGTGGTTTCAGGTAGAGGCCAGTCTGCCAGTATCTAATACTGTGGAGGGATGGATTGTAATGAAAACTAAAAAACTTCACTATCTACAAAGGCTTTGAAAGTCATTCTACATAGTCTGCCATTACCCATGATTTCACTATTCGGGTCACTCGTGATCAAGTGAAGTCTACAACTATTAAACAGACCATTATATGCACAGGCAGCTGATAAGTTTCTATCACATGCAGTTCTGAGTAGTGTGATAAAATGTTGAGTGGTCTTGCTCTGTCCCCTCTGGGATATGAATCATTGTTGTCAATGTATCCACGATTTGTATGTTGCCCCCACGAGTCAGTGAGCTGCCATTTTCAGACTAGCAGCAACAGTGTGGCAATATATGAATTAAAATAACCTTTGTTTTATTTAATCATGGTCCCAAAGTACAAGATTAGTAATGCTGATAACTGTATTACAATATAGTTCTATTTTATTATTAGTTACCGTGCCCAATTCATAAATTAAATTTTACTGTAAGAAAACATGTATAGGAGAAAATGTAGTATACACAAGGTTTGGTTTTATCTGAAGTTTTAAGCATCCGCAAGGGGTCTTGGAGAACGGGGAACGACAGCTTGTACAGTTGAAGCCCGGAAGTTTGGAATAGAATTGTCTCAACTCTGAAACAAGGGTAATACCTTTGACCAATCCTGGCAACACAGTGAGAGCACAGTCTTGCAAAGAAAGGGGTTGAAGCAGCACAAATGTCTATAGTGATGGAAAGGTGCAGTTAATTCAGCAGCTTACTTTACCAGGGAAGGCTGTCTGCTCCTAAAGCCTGCAGTTCTTCCCTCTAACTGCAGAGGGCGTCTGCGGTGAGACTAGGTCTACTCTGCCACTGCAACAGGTAGAAGGATCATCAAAAACTGTTGCCAGATGGAGTTTTGCTGTAAAAGCAACTCGGTGCACTTGTCTGATGATGTTCCCTCAAAGCTTATTTGCTGGTTAAACAATGACACTTTGGGATACATTCATGCATAAAAAAAATTCAGGTAATACCACTATTTGTACTTCTCACTGAATATCATTGTTTTCCTTCTGTGCCATGAATGGGCATCTGAGTCTTCTCTTGTTTTCTGAACTCTACGTTTTTGGAAAGCTGGGTCTGGTTGCAGTTTTTCCTCTCCCTTTGCCTGACAGCACCTTGGCTTCTGGAATAAGTCCTCTAGAAACACTTTGGTAGGCATAGTTAGTTCCGGCCCTGTTACCTGCAAATTGCTCTCCTGCCCATCAGAACAAACATTCACAGATCTTAAATTGCTTGTAATCCAAATGGATTGTAATTCTGTTCCCTGTGTTTTCTTTTTCCATTCAGTGCAACCAAATAAAAACCCTAAACAGGTGGCTCACCCTCAACACCGTCAATGTCCCCTCATCCTGACCGTAGCGGAGTTGTGAATATAAGTCATAAGAAATTGTGACAAATGGGAGAGAGAGGTCTTGGGAACTTCTAAGTTGTTCTAACTTATCTTCCCAGGCTTCCCCCTTTCTGCCCTAGGAGTCTTCAAATAACATAAAAACCCAAGCAGCCGATAAGTTGCCTGGTGGTTGAAGTGCCAATCTTCCAACGTTTATTTCCAGCTCACTCTTGCTCTGCAAAAACACACACTGTCTGATAAAAGGCCTGCTAGGAAGGCTGATGACTACAGCGGGAAAATCTGGGGAGTGCTATGTGGCAGGCGGCAGACTGAGCCCCTTAGGAGAAGGAATGTATTTAAACGTCACAGAGCCTTAGGAGGTTGGACTAAAATATCTCACTAAAGTACCGTCTGGCCACACACAGAACACCTAGCAAGGAGGGCCTTAACTGAGGGCGGGGGAGGGGGCGGCGCGCGGGGGGGGGGGGGCGGGAACTGCTTCACCCATGACCACTTACCTGGGAAGTACAGAGTTCAGTGGTCTGGCTTTGGGTGGGGATGCTACTTTCAGCTCTGCCACCGTGCTCCCAGAAGATCCTTGCAGAGCATCAGGCGCAGGTCCCGGCGGGTTAGGAAGTATCTCCCTAGCGGAAGTCAGAAGGTGCTCTTTCACTTCTTTCTCCCGCGACTTGGCTTTGTGTTCTGCCAGGAGGAGGTCAAATTGCTTTTTCCGGCCTGGGACTGCTCTCCGATGGCTCAACGAGTGGGTCTAAGGAGAAGAGACATGAGAAGCACAGCCTCTTTGATCAGCACATACACCTGCTTCCCCACGGCCTGCATTTCCGACATGGCAACCGTGAGCATTCAACGGTGCTTGAAAAAGTCAACTTCAAGGCAAAAGCTCCTGTTCTGAGGCTGGGAAGAGGCAGAGACCGCTCGAACGCAACCATGCCCTACACTTCTTGTGTTAAGAAGCCAAGGCTTCCTTCAGACAAATGGCATGAGACAGCTTCTGTGCAGAACCCGGGACAACCTCGGATGAAAGGCACGAAAGCTAACGTCAATCCAGGTGCGAGTGGGAGGCTCCAGTCGGCCCATGCATTCAGAGCCACCAGGCAGACAGGGATATAGTCTGGATCCCAAGAGGCACTAGAAATCTGGGGCTTGAGGCTACCCAGTAGCGGAAGCCTGAGGTCCGCCTGTCCCCTGGTTTCCCCGAGTGGCTAGATCAGGGCGCAGCATCGCATCATCCCCTCTGGGCTGCCTTTCTGGGCGCTGCCGCTGCCGCCGTTCCTGCATACATTAAAACGTAGCAGGCTTTAGAACCGCCTGTGAGTGCCTATAAATACAATTTACTGTCTGGCCTCCCAAGTAACACGGGAAGCCTAGGGTGGGTTTTTTTTTTTTTCCTTCTTCTTTTTCTCCTTCCCCTTAAAAAGCCAGCCAGCTTGAGGCAGGCACTATGCTACCGTGGACAGAGAAGAAAGCATTTTCCTTACAAAGAACAGCTGGAGGTCATGTCGAGGTTCCACACCCTGCCGCGTGCAGAGAGTGGCATGCAAACATTTCGACAAAGGCCCCAGCAAGAGCAGGAAGTATTTTTTTTTTTTATGGAAAGAGAAATACCTTGCAGGTGAGGGATCTTGTGCAAGGTTTCTTTGTCTCGGGATCCAATACTCCACAGTGTTTATTTGGGTCAAATTCTCTCTCTGGTTTAAGAAACAAACAAAAAATGTAAGAAAAAAGGAGACTAAATAGGATTTGGCATTAAGACTACATTTTTTTCTTTTAATTCACATTTGCACCAACAAGTGAGATGTTGTCAGGCAATTTTTTTTTCCTTCCCCCAACCAGCTGCTAAAATGCTTCAAGAACCATTTGGGGGGTAGAGGAATGACGCTCTACTCTGAACCCAGACTTTCTGAGTCTGGTACAGGGCAGCTCAGGGAACAGGTGGCAGAAGGCTAGGACCACGCTGTTTACAAACACTTTATTTTACTTAAAATCGTCCCACAGGTCCTTGGCACTTTGGGCACAGTAGCTGCAGAGCAGGAAGAGCCACTTGAGACCTAAAGATGTCACCTTTCTTCCCAGGCTGCCTAGAGAGTCTGAGCATGCCCTACCCCCCACCTCGGCTTCCCTGGTTTATCCATTTCAGTGGGAGCTTGTTCACTGACTTGTCAGTGTGGCCTTTCACATGCTTTACAAAGCCCTTGGTGAAGGCTTCCTACAAGGCCTCATAGATCAGTAAAGACATTGCCTGATCCAGGAACGTGTCTGGCAGTGCCTCAGGCCGGGGGCAGGAGAAAATGTGGCTGTGTTTCTCTGCTGGGCTGAACTTGAAGGCACAAGGACCTTAGGCTGCTAACCTTACAGCTTGCTTTGCCTGGAGCCCTGGTCCAGACGCTTCACCAGAAGCTAAGACAGGACACACTGGCCTGAGAGATGGAGGACAGCCGTGAGGAGGGAGTGCTTTCCCCATGCCCCACCCCCACCCCACCTTCTGCCTGGACTGTTGATGGCTTGCCTGGAAGTAACTGCTAACCTTTCTTTTGATGCCTTCATGACCCTTCATCTCTTTGGGGAATTTCACAAATGCTCACCACTCCTGCAAAATGTGTATGTGTGTGTGTGGCAATCTTTCAAGGACCCTCAAGGCTTTCAGAAAATCTGGGCTGTCTCTGGAAGGTTCCAGCAAACACCTGAGACCTGAGGAGCCGGAATGCCACAGCTCTCTGGGTATGAAGGGTGATAGTTTGAAGTATCGCTCAATGGTGGAGAGGGGGTGGTTAGGGAGGGCGCCAGGTCTCTGTAAGGGCCTTGGTGTCTGCAAACTAAAGAGAGTTCCTTAGCCAGAAACTGTCCGCATTTGCTGGTGTAAACTTGAAGCATAATAAACGAATGTTCTATGTTCAAGTCTGGGGATAGGGAGGAGGCTGCAACTGAAGCTATGATGCTGTACCCAAACTGCCCCACCCCCTGCCACTGCCACCACCCCAGTGGTGCCTCCGTCCCCTCCTAAGCAGAAAGCTCTGCCCAGCAGACAGTGAGTGAGTGAGTGCTAAATGCGTGGCTGCCTGCTATGGAGGTCTTTCACCCTGGCCTACCAGAGGCGAATCTGTGCCCAGGCCCACACCAGCACCTCAGGTTGGAACTGAATGGGGTTTTGATTAGGGATAGGAGTTGGCTGTTGAATGTGTGAGATAGGTAGGAACAAGCAAAGGACCCATTGAGACAAGAAACCCCACAAAACACAAACCCCCCCCTTCAGATAGGGGAACAGACTGGAAGAAGCCAAGGTAGGGTTATTGCAGCACTAGGAGACCTACAGCCTCCAGACACTGCATAGGCCAACCCCCTCCCCTATACACAAACTGGGATGATGTGTCCACCTCCCCCTCTGCCCAGTGAACTGGAACACTCCATTTGGGAAGAGAGCTAGCAAGGGGAAACTCAGTCCATAAAGTGAAGTCCCACCAGGCTAAACCTTTTACCTTGATTGTGGATAAACGGGACATGGAGAGAGCTACAGGGCTGTTTCATTTGAATGTTGTTAGGTGGGCCCAAGTATTTTTAAAACATAATTTTTAAATGCAGATATAAGATAAAAAATACAATGAAATATGAAGTCAAATATATATATACACATACATATACATATATGTATAAATTACTGGCACCTTGGGTGCTTAAAAACCGTGCCTGAAGCAGAAGACACCTTCTCTCTCAAGGATGGCTTTCTCTGCATTTTGTTTTTCCTAGACCTGTACAGAAGCTGTGAAACGTCTAGCCTCTTCTGGTCATTTGGAGACAGAACAAGCCAGATTTAGTTCGACGACAAACACAAAGCAAACATCATCCTTTAAAGCAGCAAGTGCTACCTCTGAGCAGGGGGCTGAGTAGTAGTGACCTGAGAGACCTCACTGTATCTCCATCTGCTACGCTGGTCTGTGAGCTCCCAATACACATTCTAGCCTGACTATGGGGGAGAAGGCGACTGCAACCCCAGCTGCAGACTCAATCTCAAAACCGAGGATGCCAAAGAGCAGAGGTTACAATTGCCCGTGCAGCACAGTTGCTGACTGGGCTGTCCCACTCAGCATGCCATGGGCTATGAGCTCTCTCATGGACAACCCAGCTTCACAGCAGTGGAGCTTCGATAGGAGCTACGTCATCACGATGTGTCTGTGCGTGGCCACTAGGCTGGTGAGACCTTCGGAGCCCATGACTGTAGGTTGGTGCACAGCCCCCTGCTTCCTGGAGTTCTCTGATAGAGTCAGCCAGATTCAAATTGGCCAAGGACCTTATCTGCATTGGGGAATGAGAGCACCAGGGCTCTCTGGTACTTTTCGGTGCTGGTCCTGTTTGCAGCCACATTCCATGTCACCCTTAGGAATGAAACAGCTGTTCAGCTATACAAACACATCACTGGTCACAGATGGGACTCAGTTTTATAGTCTTACCACGAGCCAGATTCTAACCAGAGCGACACATACCTGAAAGTCTCCGGTAAGGCTTGTTGCTGTTTTTGGTGCCATTTTGGTGCTTCTTGTCTATGGTGGCTGACAGGATCCCTTTGCCATTTAAGATCTTCTCTGGTGAAGGTGGCACTGACTTGGACATCAAGGCGGGCTTAATTAAAGGTGGGGTGGAGACAGCAGAGGAGGAGGAGGAGGAAGAGGTGGCTGCAGTAGTGGTTGTAGAGTTCATTTTGACATTGGCACCATCTGCCTTCACTAGGTTAGGAATTTTCTCTAGACTGACTACGGGAACTGGAACGCTGAAAAAAAAAAAAAATAAAGGAACACACATGCACGGCTGCCTTCTTTGATACATCTGGTCCACTGAGGAACTACACCCGCTTATCGTCATCAGAACACTTCCTTATCACTTATTTATGCTCCTCCTGAAAGCGAGCAGCTTGATTCCCGTTTTGATGGGAGGGAGATCTGTGCTGTGTAAAGGACCAACAGGGGGTACAAGGCTGGCACAGTGCCCGGGATGGATAAGAGCAGACTGATTACCTCCCAGGCCGACTGTCTCCATGGATCCTCTGGTCCCCCCTACCCCCCTATATCAGGCGCTACATGTGGTTCTCTCTGACACAGCACCTTGGGCAAAACAAGGCCACCCCTGTGAAGCACAGGCAAGACAGGCTGCCTGTGCCCTGCAGACAGCCTGCCACTGTGGAAACAGGTCCCCTCCCCATTCTCGTGCTTGCGAGAGTCTCCCACCCCAGCCCCATCCGGGCCTGACATCTGCTTAGCTCCCCGAGTGCTGACAGGCTCACACCACACAGAGCATGGCTGCGGTCCAGCGCAGGGCACGCCATGCTGTCGGAGGGCTTCTGGATCCTGCTCGCATCCCAAGGATGGGGCTCAAATTGAGTGAGCCGCCATGTCCCATTATCCAATATTCCATTTTAGGCAGCTAGTTATGTAAATAGGCAATTCTCCAGACTGGCAGGTGAGAGGATGAATTTTAAGAAGGCAAGAGCACAAAGGTGTGCATTCACTCTTCAGAACCTGTCACCTTCGCCCCACTTCCCTGCTCGTTCTCAGTAACGGATGTGCATTTGATTTCTGCTGCTCTTTAATGCGGGAGGACCCTGTGTCTGGGGGACTGTTGGGGGATGTGTCGGGATGGGTCTTGAAAGATGAGATGAATAAGTTTTGCTTTGGTCTCTGAACCTTGTTCCCTTTCTCCTGGCAGGAGGGTAGACTGCTAACACTTCGGCTCCCCCCAATCATCTTTGAGCTGAGAGTGGAGTTAGCTTAGCTGTTTGAATGCCAAATGATGGAAAATATGGCTCTCACACGCCTGCAGACAATGTAGGGCACAAGAGAGAGGCTGGCTTTGGCAGGGAGGAACCCTATCTGTCCACATGGCTGGCTCTCCCTTCTCGGAGGCACGTTCACAGATCATTTCTCTTATCAAGTTGTTCATGAAATTATTTTAGCCACGCGTCATTCTCTGCCACCATTCTGATTCTGAAACAGGGCCACAGATGTTAGCTGTAGGTCTCTGCCAGTGTGAGCACACAGTAGTAGCAGAATTCAGTGGGGCTGGGCATGTTAGGCTTTTCCCTTGGGCCATGTGTCTTCTCGGCCGGCAGAAAGGTAGTTAGGGACTTCGAGGCTATGATGAGGGAAACAGGAGTAGTGGGTTTAGTAATGCATGGTGCTTTGCCAATTCTGCCCTTGATCAGAATGCGCTTAAAAGCACTGGCTGCTCTTCCGGAGTTCTGAGTTCAATTCCCAGCACCCACATGGTGGCTCACAACCATTAATCTAATTCCCTTTTCTGGTATGCATGAAAACAGAGCACTCATACACATAAAATAAAACAAACAAATAAGTCTTTTTAAAAAAATCTAGACATCTCCTCGACAGAGGAAGTGTGTGTGTGTGTGTGTCTGTGTGTGTGTGTGTGTATATACACAAAACAAAGAAAAACAGAATGCTGTAGTCATTGAGATGGGATTGACCTGCTGGTCTTATCTATGCAGTGGTGACTCTGTAAGTGCTCACATGCTAATTGCTGAAGGACAGTCCCAGAAACTTTCTTGGGTGGCGGAGTGCTAAGAAGTCATTTAGACACTCCCTGGTGAAATCAGCATTCAGATCTCCAATGGTTTGAATGCCTCCCTCAACATTTGTGTGTCACAAACTTAAATCTCCAGATGCATATGCTGATAAGTGTTTGGAAGACGGGGTTCTCCGAGAAGTAATTAAAATTAGATGCAGTTATGTGTTGTGGGTCTACAAAGGGGATCGTGCCTTTACAGTAAAAGGAAGGGAGAGCTGAGTGATGCCCCCAAGGTAGGTGATACCCTCTGTCATGCTGTGCCTCAGGAGGAAGGTCCTCACCAGATGACAGCACCTTGATATGGGATCTCTTAGTCTTCTCACTGTGTGACATAATTTCTGCTCATTACCTATCACTCAACTTGTGGTGTTTTGTCATAGATGCAGAAAAGAGACTAAGAATATAAAAAGCTACCACAATGACAAAAATGCAAAGCTATATGAAAGTATGAAATATATTTCTTCTCGACTCATTTCTTCAATTTAAAAAAGCACCAGTTACATGACTCAGGGTCCTTTTCCCACTTTGAGACTTTGTCTCAAGTAGTCTAGGCTGGCCTTGAACTTGCTATGTAGACAAAGCTGGCCTTGAATTCCTAACTGTCCCGCTTCCACATCCCAAGTGCAGAGATTACAGGTGTCTCACACCCATCCTGGTTTAGAAATGAGGTCTTGAATGGATGTCTTTATACTCTTGTTCATGGCTGCATTATTTGTGATAGCCAGAGGGTGGAAGCAAACGGAATGGCTTTTAATACAATGCATAGATGTCTAATATTTAGCTTTACAAAAGAAGAAAATTCTGACACAGGGCTGGACCTTGAGGACAGAATGCTGAGTAGTGACAAAAAAAAAAGACAAGCAAGTGGTCCTACCTGCATGAGGCACCCATAGGAGGTATAGTTATGGAGACAGAAAGCAGGACAATGGGTGCCAGGGAGGGAGGGGGCATGGGGTGGGGGACATGGCCTCAGAGGGAAGGGTCATGGGGTGGGGGACACAGCCTCAGAGGGAGGGGACATGGGGTAGGGGACACAGCTTCAGAGGGAGGGGACGTGGGGTGGGGACATGGCCTCAGAGGGAGAGGACATGGGGTGGGGAATGTGGCCTGAGTCTAGAGTTTCAGTTTTGCAAGATGAAAATATTCTAGAAGTTGTATGAGTAACAGCGTGGTTATACTCAACACTACTGTACTTTATAAATGGTTGAGATGGTAACTTTTACATCATACATTTTACCATCATCCTTAAAAGTACCAAGTAATAACTCCACAAATCACAAAATTCATGCAATCTAAATTATACGTCAGCAAACTGGTATGTATGCATGTTTGTATATGCATATATATATACATATATATACACACACACACACATATATATATGTATATATTATACATAGCATGTTACTTCACAAAAGGAAATGAGGACTTTCAAGTTAAAGATCTGAATCTTGTGGAAAAATCATGGTTGAATACACAGAAGGCCTCCAGCTTCTGTTCAGTTTCAGTAGGATGCCTGGGATGGAATAACTCAGAGCAACCATCCTGCATCGCCCGTGCTCACAGTGCGGCCTGCGTTTCTCCTCTGGAGTCAAGGGTTGCTGTCAAATGTACTCTGCAGTGCAGGCAGCCACATGCACACAGGTGCACTGTGCTGGCATTACAGTCAACACGCGAGCTAACTCATGGCTGGTGCTTCCCGCACCTGAGCCAGGCAGGCGACCTCCTGGTTTCTTACTTGATCCCCTAATGTGGATTATTCTCTGCTACCCATTAGCTTCTAGAACTTCAGTTGGACTTTGGTCCCAGTACCCACAGGCAGGATGGAGAGATGGAATCTACCAGAAACAGGGAGAAAAGTGATAAGCAGCCCCCTGGACTGAAGGATAGCCAATGCTGGGCAAGAGGACCCAATGGCGGATTCCAAACACCTCGTGAGTCAGAAAGAAGCTAGCTACTAAGCAAGTATCCTGGGTGTTAGGTGAGCAGGCCACTATGTCAGCAGAAGAAAGAGAAAAGAGACAAAATCTTTCCAGCAGGACTTCTAAAGGGGATTCACCAGCTAAAGGAAAATGAGTACTTGGCCCATGGGAGCTGTCCCTGGTACTTTTCCTTGGGCCACAGTTCTCTCCAATAAAAGCTGTGGGCTTCTCTCAGGTAACCTGCCTTGGGGTCAAGAATGAGAAGGAGAGATGAGAAAAGGCAGAAAAGTAGGCAGTTCTATGACAGTGGGATGGTGAGAAGAATCAGAAATATCCAGAGAGAGAGAGAGAGAGAGAGAGAGAAAGAGAGAGAGAGAGAGAGAACATTACAATCTTGTCTTCCCTACGCTCACTGCAGAACAAATTCTAGCCAGACTCGTTTCTTCATTTTCACTGGCCGAATGACCCTGAAGTGATAAGCAAAGGACGCAAATGAGCACAAGATGGTGCCACACAACAGCAGACAACTGACTTCAAGCACTCCATCTTCTTTAGAGGAGAGAGCTCTTCCTCCCGCCCTTACGAACAGCCACCTGTGCAGGATTGTGCGGCCACAGCAAGCCACCAGCTCAGAGCTGCCTTCTGGCCTGCTCCCCTTTCCAGTGCCTGCACCTTCCTCTGCCTTCCCTTCCCCAGCTAGTGATGTGTCTGCCTCGGACAGGCAAGGAAGGGAAGGCTCCTTCGGATGGCAAGAAGCCCTGAAGTACAGGTTTAATTTTTTTTTCTCCTTCTACTTTCAAAGGAGCTAAATATTCTGACCCTGACTGCATGGAGAGGCCGCCTCCCATTGTCTCTGTGTGCCATCACAGCAAGTGAAACTCTGTGTGGCGAGGAGTTGGGAGGAGCTGGGTAGGTAGCAGCACCCAGAACACTGACTAAGCAGGGAATTTCGCTGTGTGTGAAGGGCGATAAACAAGCCTGGGAAGGGAGCCAAAAGCCCCTCTCCCATGCCCCTCCCCACCTCCCTCTCACCCCTCCCCGGAAGTCCTTTCCCCTTCCATCTCGAGGGATGGATATATCCTCTATTCTTCCCATTTGTTGCGTTTATAAACTAACTACCATCCTCTTTTGGGGGGTGCTGTGTTTAAAAAAGAGAAAGAACCCCCCCATGAAGCCCCTGCTGCCTTTCAAATGCCTGTTTTTGTGAGCTGGGCACAAACTCTTTCCCCGAGCCCAGGGCTGCAGCTAATTCCAGCTGTGTCTAGTATGCTGGGAGCACTTATCACCTTGTTATCTCTGTGCCTCCTCTCAGGCCTGGGAGACACTGCAGTGTGGACATGGGGCCCTCCCTCAACCCCTGGCACCACAGGGGGTGGGGTGACTACCTTCTGTTTCTCTTGTGCTGCTTTGGCTCCCCATGTCTTCTTCCTGTGTGCATGGCCTGTCTGAATTGATCTCTCTAGACCAAGGCAGGTCTTCTGGCTTTAAGAAAAATGGTTCTCTTGGCATCAAGCAGATTCCCCTCCCTGCCCAGTGATGTCTGCAAAAGAGCAGAGGTGGAGAATCATGATGGTGTCATTTTACGAGTCACTGCCGGGCTGCAGGGCCAGCTGCCTCCTGCCACGCCTTTTCAGGTGATCACGACTTTTTCTTCCATCATCAACAGACATGCCTTAAGAGAATGGTTTGGGAAGTCTTTAGGTCTGCAAAAATTATTGCTAGCCCTTCTCCACCTAACAGAGCGGGGTCAAGATGGATTTGACAGGCAGGAGTGTAAGCACATATGGTATCTGTGCTGTGGGTTATGTGTCTGATGTGAATTCGCGGCTGTCTGATCTCTTCAGCCACTTCATTCGACAAAGATCCACACGCTCGTCTGAGTGGCCTGGCGGAATTCTGAGCATCTCTGATTTATTAGCAGACCCCTTGATAGGCCATCTCACCCAGCCTCCTGCCTCCCAAGTGGTAGCAGCATTAAATCATCCCAAGATAAAAAAATTTAGCTTCTGAATTTTCAACATACTTTTTTTAAACAGGAATCCTACTTGGTTCTTGTAGATGTATCTTCTTGAAGGCCGGGGAGCAGGGGTGTAGTCTGCCACTAGGAAATTATTTCTAATTGGAATTCTTTAAGTTGAAGAAACACTAGGGACAGTCTGGAAGGTTTAAGAGTCAGGTGGTCATTAAGAGTCAGTTTAAAGAACAGCCACAGGCTCCTACCCTGCTACAATCTAGTAGACACCACATACATCCCGATGAATGGGTAATCTCCCCTCACCCTGCCTTTGAGGCATCTGGAAAAAAACGTTCAAGAAGTCAGCTTGTAAATACCTTTAGCAAACAAAAAAGAAGGCATTTAACCACAGGGCCTGTAAATAAGAAAACCTTCTGGGCTGGCCTAATATTATCTTAGAGATGACTGGTGAAAGAGGCAGCACCATGCACAATCGCTCTCAGACTCTGCACGGTTTGGACTCTCTCCCATACAATGCGCCCTCGGTAACCTGGAAGAAATGCGGTCAGACCACACAGCTGGTGGGGGTGAGTGGTCCTGGCAGCAGAGTGGCTGGCAGGATGCATGCAGATGATACGGGCAGAGAGCTCATCAATCGCGCCCAGTATTGGCCAAGAAGGCTACATCATCTTCACCATTAATGGACCATGGGCTACAAGGCTTAGCTTCTTAACTCCATTGCAAAGAATGATGTGGGTTTAATGTTCCCCCCCTCCCAACAAGTTAAAAGTGTGTGGGTGGACATGGGAGTTTGAAGAAGCTGAATTTGATGAATTGTAGAAAAGGGTCAGAAGCAGGGGCTGGGGGAGAAAGCTCCGTGGGTGACGTTCTTGCTGTGCAAAACCCAAGGACCTGAGTTTGATACCCTGCATGCATATAAAGGGCTGGGTGTGGTGGAACATGCCTGTAATCCTACTGATAGAGAACTGGGAGCAGGAAGATCCGTGATGCTCGTGGGCCAGCCAGCCTAGCCTACTGGATGAGTCTCAGGCCAATGAGAGACCTGTCTAAAAAACAAGCAAGCAAGCAAACAAACAAACAAAACAACAAAACCCCAAACCAAAACCCCAAACAGGTGGAGGCTACCTGATAGCACCTGCCACTGACATCCACATGTACATGCCCACATATACACACATACATCCACCTCGCTCCCACTAATCAGAAGCAAATAACATAAAAATTAGGGATGAAAAGTGGTGCTGAACTGAGGGTCTGTGCCTTGTTAATCAATGTTATGGCAAACTCACTGACTGCAGAGATAGCCTGCCCCTGAATCCTGCCTTTCCTATGGCTGGGTGCTTTCTGGTGAGAGGACATTGCATGTGGCTTCCTGGCTTTCGAGTCTCAGCAAGCTCCTAAGGACTTCCGTCCTTGTGAAAGGGCAACAAGACCAGGGCCCTGGCCAGTGAGTGAGTTCAGTTCTTCGCTCCTCCTTTGGTGGGACAGAATCGCCTAACACATGTCAGTTCCATGGCTCTGCCTCAGCTTCCTTGTCAGTAAAAGGAAGACAATGGCATTGGAAGCCATCAAATGGGGGAGCAGACACAAAGGGCTATGGGGCGCAAAGCACAGCCTCAATGGGTTGAAGTGGAACAAAAAGGAGAGAGAAACATCACTCTCTCTGTCTCTGTCTCTGTCTCTGTCTCTCTCTCTCTCTCTGTCTCCGTCTCTCTCTCTCTCTCTCTCTCTCTCTCTCTCTCTCTCTCTCTCTCTCTCTCTCTCTCTCTGTCTCTGTCTCTCTCCCCATGGGCCCTCCTGGGGTGTAAGTCACAGTCACCACCAGAAGCTGTTTGTCTCTTTTGTCTTTTGGGGGAGGAGTGGACAGAGTGGGAGGAGGCGGCAGGTAGGTAGGAGCAGGTGACTTCCAAACTCATCCAGAGAAGACCAATTCTGGCAGCACAGTGGAGAGGAAACAAACAAACAAAACAGAAGGAAAGAACAAGGCATTCCATACTCAGAACTCTTCACCCTGCTTCTCAGTCCCCAGGCACCCCCAAGCCTGGAGGAGTCACTGGAACGTGCATCTGGATAGAGCTCTCTGACGCAGAGTCAGCACAAAGGCCAGCCTGCTCTCATAAGAATTCCTGGTGTCTAGTAGCTCCAGGACTCTGATGCTCCAGGGCACCTTCTGTTTTCTTGGAGGCTGTGTGTGTCTACCTCTACGCTGTTCCGAAGGATGAAGGGGCCCTACTGCCAGCCTCCTTGGTAGTCGGTTATTCTCTATAGTATTCTCTTATCCTGGACTTCCCGGGCTGTGGAGCTCAGAAAGGGGTCCCCAGCCCTACCAGGAGACCAAGGAGTTCGAAGTATTCCTGGAGAGCCCTAGCACTCTGGAACTGTGGGAGCGTCAGCAAGCTGGAGGGTAGCATGAAAACAAGCAAGTAGTCTGAATGGAGTAGGGCATCTGATGCTGCACAGGCTGCCTTAGGGACCAGCTGTGTGTGCAATGGGCCATGGGCTCTGTAAGGTTTCAAGGACAGCTCCCGACCCTACCCGGTGCTCAGTGCTAAGAACAACAGACACACAGTTCGGATGGCCGGCCATCAAGATTCAAATCATTACAGAAATCGCATGAGGGCCACTGAGGGCAGGGCTACGGACTGGTGATGGATTTTGGAAGAGTCCCTGGCAAGGGCTTAGAGCTGGCTATACTTGGGAGCAGCAAGTGGAAACATTTCCCTTTGTGGCCACCAGAGGTCATCGGCTCCCACTATTGGCGCTGTTAAGATGTCCTCTCACAGAACCTGCTATACCAGTGTTCCAGGGCCAGAGCATTAAAGTCTCCTCAAGCCCTGGTGCCAATGGTGTCCCAGGGGAGGGCTGTGACTTCCTTAAAGACCATCTTCAATGCTCCTGTCAGGGAGGGATGGGATCAGACACTTAAGCCAATTCTCTCTCTCTCTCTCTCTCTCTCTCTCTCTCTCTGTGTGTGTGTGTAGAGAGAGAGAGACAGAGACAGACAGATAGAGACAGAGACAGAGACAGACAGAGAGATAGAGAATAGTGTGTGTGTATGTAGAGAAAGAGAGACAAAGACAGAGAGAGAGAGAGAGAGACAGACAGACAGACAGACAGACAGACAGACAGAGATAGAGAATAGTGTGTGTGTGTGTGTGTGTGTGTGTGTGTGTGTGTGTGTGTGTGTGTGCGCGCGCATTTCATGTGAGGGTGTGGGTATGGATGGGCACTGCCTCTCACAAGTGGATTTCACAGGACAGCCTCACCTCCTATCTTGTTTGGAGCATGGTTTCTTGATCATTGCTGCATACCACGGGCTAGAGGGCTCCCAAGATTCCCATGTTATTGTAGGTACTGGGGCTACAGATGCACACTATGTCACTCAGCTTTACATGACTTCTGGGAATCCAAGCTTCAATCCTCATATCTGTGTGGCAAGCACTTTATTCACTGAGCCATCTTTGGTTATTTCTTTTTTGTTGTTGTGTGTTTTGCTTTATTTCATTTGCTAGGTAGCCCAGGCTAGACTCACACAGCCATCCTCCTGCATGAAACCCTCCAATGCTTGGACTACAGGTGTATACCACCATGCCCAGATCTTACTCATTCTTAGTCTCCATTTTCTCAATTGCAACCCGAAACCTGGGCAGGAGATTTTTTGTACGTAAACCACCTCTATCCAGAAAATAGAGCCTATAAAAAACAAAACAAAACACCAAAAAAACTTTCAAGAGCTTTTACTATGATTTTACACTGACACACAGGAAACTATCACAAACTAAAAAACACTCTATCTATGCTTCCCACATCACTATCCACTTACGGTCCCTGGTCCTTCCCTGATGTTCTAGACTGATCACAGTGTTCCTTAAAGAAGAGGCTCCTTGTGCACTTGTGCACACTTGGTGAGGTCCCTGGCATCACACTGAACCTGCATGAAAATCCCACAGGTGCTAGAGTGTACCCAAAAGCTTGCATGTGCATCACACACACACACACACACACACACACACACACACACACACACACACACACACACACCGGGGGAGGGGGTGTGTCCCATTCCTAATCTGGCCATTAAAGATTCTGGGAGTTCTCCATTGCCCAGAGTACCAACTTCACAGCCTAACAGAGTCCCCTACCCCTGTGGCCCCAGGCACGTTCTCCTACAGCCCTGCTGGCCCTCTCCTGCACCACCAGTTACTCAAGGCTCTGGCCTTTCTCTGGTCTAGGCTGACCCCTGGAACACTCCGCCTATTTCTTCCTGTACCTCGCAGACTTCTGCCCCAGTACCAGGGACTAAAGACTCAAGACTCTGCACCTGCCAGGCAAGTGCTCCACCACAGTGCGAAATCTTTCACTACTACTGCATCTTTCTCTTGTGACAATCCCTACCCCCACCCCCACCTCCACCGCCACAGGCACCCAACTATCCTTTTTCCTGAGGAGCTCACAGTGGCACACACTGAGCGCTTAGCAAGCTCTGGGCATGAGGAAGCCAAAGCACAGACAGGCTTCCTTGGCTCATTCAACAAAGTAAGCCAGGTTTAAGCCCAAGCCACCCTCTCAGCATGGCCCTCGAAATCCCAGCACTGGATGACAGACATCAGCACTGCCACTGTCCAGCAGCCAGCGTCTTGGGCCAATCATTGTCTCTCTATTTCTGTCTTCTTAGGTACCTGAGGCTGAAGTGGGGCTGGGGTATGAAAGCACCCTAAGATCACAGCACGCTGTACATCCACGGAGGACAAGGTCATCAATCCTCATGGCTCAAGTTTCTTCCCACCACACCTTTTGTCCCCTCTTTTCCCACCTGTTCTAACCTCATCTCTACCCCTCACCCCAACTCCCCCCTCCTGGAGTTTGCTTCCAAGGAGCTGTCCAGAGTCCTTACCTTCACTCGGCTGGACACTAGAATGCTGAGGGAGCTCATGTTTAAATTCTTGGTGTCTCCTAGTCCAGGAAGGGACCTTAATTTCCTGCCTACAGTCTCTCATCTGCCTGCCTCTTCTACCCCCTCCTTCTGCAGTTCAGCACAAATGGGTTTGATTTTCACTCTGTAGGCAAACAACCGAAAGCCACTGATGAGCTCTGAGCAGTGTGGGGACACGCCCCTTCCCCTCTGGTGGAGTGCGTGTGTGTGTGTGTGTGTGTGTGTGTGTGTGTGTGTGTGTGTGTGTGTGTGTGTGTGTGTCTGTGTGTGTGTCTGTGTGTGTGGGGGGGCATGCACTGGAAAGGGAAAGATTTCACAGCCTGCGTGGAAGCCCTGATACGACTCCCTGTGGCTTCTGGGAATCATCCCCTAATTCATGCCAGCTCCAGGCAAGAAGAGCTAAACCTCAAGTCTCTCCCACAGGCATCTGACTACAGAGCACTGGGAAGACATCCAGGACACATGAACTCCCACAGGCCCCCTCTCTCCCAGAAGACTCACCTCCCATTTCCAAGCATTTTGGGAGGGGGTGCGTCTGACAAGAGGGGGCCCCTCCCCCACCATGCTGTAGGGTGTGCACAGGGAGGCCTGCTGACTTCTCTCCTGCTCTGGCTCATTTTCCTTCTGGAGCAGCAGGCTCATCTCCTGCATTTTTAATAGTGGAGCATATTTAGCATTCAACACACACGCGCAGGTTGATAAGGCCCAAGGAGAAGGTAACAAGCCATCCACGGGAGGAAAACCTCTTCCCAACTCTACCCTGCCTCTTGCCCACATCAGCCCACTCCAGTGGATTCCGGTTCTCCATCTTCTTGCCAGGGCTGGCTGTAATGGGAAAATCAGCCTTGGTGGCAGTCATTCTGTCCAGGCCTGGTCCTTGGCGAGCAGGAACTCGTAATATAGGATGAGATGCTCACTGTGGCTCAACAGACCAGATAATCATTGTTTCCTCTCTCTCTCTCTCTCTCTCTCTCTCTCTCTCTCTCTCTCTCTCTCTCTCTCTCTCCCTCCTTCCCTCTCTCTCTCTCTCCCTCCTTCCCTCTCTCTCTCTCTCTCTCTCTCTCTCTCTCTCTCTCTCTCTCTCTCTCTCTCAGATGAGGTCTTGCTCAGGCTCAGGTACTCTTCCCAGCTCAGCACCCTGAGTGCTGGGAATATGAGCACCTGTGCTCCCAGTTGACTGTAGCCTGGGAACTGAATCATCTTGCCCACCTCCCTCTGTCACTGTGGACTACGTGAATGCTAGCCAGGTGCGCTGCAGCTTCTGACTCCCTCAGGGGTGGTCTCTAACAGGCAGCTAAACCAGAGGACAGGGCTTGGGGAGCTGCAGATGAAGGACTAACAGACTGCACGCGAGCTCTCAGGCAGTTCAAAAGAGACAGGGTGACTAGCACAGGGATGCTGTCTTCCCCTTTCTCCTCTTCCTCTTTCTCTTTTGCAATACTGGTGACCAAGCCCTCATGCATGTTGGCCAAACACTTTATCACTCACTTTATACATTGGAGACAGAGTCTTGCTAAGTTGTCCAATCTGGCTTTGAACTCATTCTGGAACCCAGGCAGGCCTTAAACTTTTAATCCTCCCAACCCAGACTCCCAAGTAGCTGAGCTCACAAGCCTTCACTACCAGGCCTGGCTTGCCCTCCCTTCCTCCCTCTGCTTCCCCCTCCCCATTGTATGTGTGGGTACATGCATGGTACAGGTTTGTATGGAGGTCAGAGAACAACCTTGTGGAACTGGCTCTGAGGACAGAACTCAGGTCACCAAGCTTGTGGCAAGCAGTTTACCTGCTAAGCCATCTCCCCCGCTTTCCCCTTTTTTCTTTTAAAAATTTATATATTTGTTTGATTATTTATTTGTTTTTGAGACAGGCTCTCACTACGCAGCCCTGGCTGGCCTGAAACTCACCTTATAGAAACAGAGATCTATCTGCCTCTGAAGCACTGGGACTAAACGCAGGAGCTACCAAGCCCAGCCTCCCCTTTCTTATCTAAAGTGCTCCCCCCTTCTAAGCCACAGAAAGAGCAAAAATCATAAAACTGCAGACTATTCAACTTTGTGTGAAAATACCAAGAACACAGCCTGACTCGGGGGTGCATTCAAATCTGAGCCAACTGCAGAAGGGCTATCCCATCCCTGCTGTCAAATTCCATGTCAAGGCTGCCAGCCCCACAGGCAGGCGACGTTATGTGCTTCAAAGGGTCAATTCAGAAGTCATTTGGAAAGTGGCTTTGGCTGGCACTCTCTATGTGTCTCTCTGCTGTTCCCACTACAGGTCCAGAACATCAGGCTAGCACAAGAAAGAGTGAGTGCTCCCTCCATTTCACAGGAGACTAATCAATGCAGGTGCAAACCCAAGACCCAGAGGTCCCCATGCAGGGTCACCCAGAAACACATCAAGGTCTGAGCTCTTGGATAGTGGCCACTGGGGACTACTTAGCTCTTCCTGTGTGGCAGCTGCTCTCTCCTAAGTGGGGAATGAAATTCTAAATATTTAACAATTTAAAATGAGATACTGGATTCAGTGCTGACAGAGTGTAAGTATGTTTGGTATCACTTGAGTTTGTGACTCTACTAGACAGTTTCTAGTTTTGGATGACATCTGACAGTGGATTAAATATTCCTGTAAACTTAGATATGCCATAAAGGTAAAAGACACACAGGACTGCACCAACTCAGGGTGGCATGAGGCAGAGAGTGGGGACAGGAACAGAACCAAGAAAGCATGAACTAGCTTACCTAACCGAATGTTGAAATGATAATATTGTGGCTGTATCAGGTTAAAGAAGATATATTGCTGGAAATTAATGTCATGTTGCTTTTAACCTTTTTTTCAAGGTTCCATTGCTAGTCCAAACACTTCTAGACAGAAGGTCACTGCCATCAGGAAGTCATGCAGTCCCCTTCCAGTGGACCCATTTGGTTCTGTTTGACATTCAGTTCAAGAAGTGTTCGTGACAGCGGCTCCTTGTTTGCACAACTGCCAACAGGCCACCATGGTGGGGGGACACTTCCCTGAGGAGGAGGAACAAGGGAAGGGAAGTGTATGGTAGACCATACACAGAGAGCACCGTGGGAGACAGCATTACAGGCAAAGACAACATGCCACGGACCTGAGAGCAGGTGACCGTGTACCAGGCTGCTAGCCAGGAGGAACTGAATGAGAAAGGACTGAGAACAAAGTGACCATGGAAACCGGTAACAAGAATGGTAATGCTTTGGACCAGGAAGAGAGGGACAGGATGCAGCAGAGAGAGCAGGGGGCTGAGCAGTCTCAGCTTCAGAGGCTCCTCTTACTGTCCCGTTCTCCGGGACCTTCATTCTTTTCTTGGCACATTCCTTTCCAAGGGGTCCTCTCTGTACCCATGGTGCCCATGTCCTGCCTACACGGGCGACTCTCCAGCTTCCATTCCACTCCTACCTGTCTACTGATCCCCAGGCCTAAACACTTAGTGCCTACCACATACTTCTTCGTGGATATTTCTCAGACCCGCCTCCAAATGCACAAGTTCTAAAGCTGCTTACCCTCCTCCGTTTGAGGAAGGGGCAGGAACCTAGCCATCCCACCAGCCTCCTAATTGCTTCCCTGTGCTGTGTCCACCATCCCTCAGCTGTGTGACGTCCTCTCCCACGTGTGTACCCCCCCTCCTCCACGTGCCATCACCCCTTCCTTGAATTCAGGCTCTCTCACCATACCTCACTTGGATCATGCAAAAATATCCCCCTCTCTTCTCGGTGCTTCCAGAATGTTCCTCTAGCCTCGCTCGATGCTGCTGCCTGCCAAGGAGACTTTACAACTGAAAACTGCTCTTTTAATTCTCTAGGCTAGCCGGGTGGTGGTGGCGCACGCCTTTAATCCCAGCACGTGGGGAGGCAGAGGCAGGTGGATCTCTGTGAGAGTCCAGGACAGCCAAGGCTACACAGAGAAACCCTGTCTTGAAAAACCAAAATAATAATGATAATAATAATGATAATACTATTACTACTACTACCAATAATAATACTAATTCTCTAGGCCATTTCTATATGGTCCTGAATTTGCTGCATTTGGCGGGACTTTATGCTTCTGCTCTTTCTGAGTTCTTCGCCTGCAACATTCTCTCCATTTGCTTAAAAACAATTTTTTAATTGTGGCAAAAAACAGACACAGCCTAAAATTTACTCCTTGAGCTCCATTTTCCATGTCTAGCTCCTTACTACAGACATCTCTGGTTTGTGATTAACTTAGGATTTTTGGCTTTATGATTTGTGCTCACTGGTCACTACACTTTCTTTAGTTTTCTGGTGCTGGAGGCTAAACCCAGACCCTCATGCGCAGGGTGCTCAGTGTCTACCATAGAGCTGCACCACCAGCCAAGAAATGAAATTTTGAATTTTGAGCATTCCCCAGGTTAGTCATATGTGCTTTGGCTTGGTCTGCAGCATCTAGTGAGACCCACAACTGGCCACTGGCCACTTGTAAAGTGGGCTTTTTTTTTTTTTAAGAGACTTAGCCCAGTGTAAGCTGATATACATGGTCGGAGGTGGTTGCTTTTTTTCTTTTCATGTTTATGTATGCATGTGTGTATACGGTGCATGTATGTGTTTGTGTGAGTATGTGCACATCTGTGGGGGCATATGGAGGCTACAGGTGGATGTTGGGTGTCTTCCTGGATTGCCCTCACCATAGGTTTAGAGACAGGCCTCTCAGTGAATCAGAGGCTCCTGACTGGACAACAAGCTTTAGGGATCTGCCTATAAGCCTCTTCCCCCATTATTGGATACACACTGCTCTACTCAACTTTTATGTCCATTCTGGGAGTGTGCACTCAGGTCCTCATGCTTGTGTGACAGGTCTTTTTACCAATAGTCATCTCCTTGACTCCATTTTTTTTTAAAATGTGGATGATGGCGATCTGAACTCAGGTCTCTATGAGTGTTTGTTGAACCAGAGGCAAAAAGAGCAAGTTCCAAGCTGGGTGCTGCATGGATTTACTGTGTGACTCTGAGCCAGTCACTTAGCCTGTCTGATCTCATTTTTAACTGAATAGTTTAGGATTCTAAATCACAGCCCTCCCAGAATTCAACTTCCTTATTACCTACTGAACTAAGCGTGAGCCCTACCACCAACATAAAGACCCCCTGTACGTTGGCCCCCAGACCCCTATTTCAATCCTGATGACCCATCTCTACCTATTACATCAGCTCTCCCCGTTCTCCTCCCCTGGCATGACAACACGCCTCTACCTTTACTCAATATTTAACGGACACCTACAATAATAATTATGTGCCCACTATCATGGTCACCAGGGTGCACAGGCCCACTGGTGTTACGTGGAGAGCCTGCAGTCCACCCAATGGATTGACAGTCTTCGTCCCCTAGCGATCCCAGGGCAGTGTATAATCCTACAGCTGTAAGCGATAGCCTCGGGAATCCAAAGTTAAACATGAATAGAACAGGAGAAGGGTGACCCACCCAGGCTGAGGACTCAAAAGAGGCCTGCCAGATGATGCCACACTCAGCTGCTCCTCAGCTTGTCGCAGGGCGATGCGATGTTCAGTTTGCTATAGAAGTAGAATGCTTTGAAAGCCAACGTGCTTTTTTTTTTTAAAGTTTCTTTTTAAATTTTATTTTATGTGTGTGGGTGTTTTGCCTGTGTGTATTTTTCTGTGCCATGTGTGTGCCTGGCATCCTAAGAAGCCTGAAGAGGGCATCAGGGAATTCCCTGGAATTGGGAGTTACAGACAGTTGTTAGCTGTTAGGTGGGTGCTAGGAATTGAACCTGGGTCCTCTGGAAAATCAGCCAGCGTTTTTAACTGCTGAGCCATCTCTCCAGTGCCAACACACATTTACTACCCCTCCTCAGGGGGCTGGGAGATGGCTCAGTGAATAAACTGCCTGCTGTGAGCTCACTCTTCTTCAGCAGGCAATGGGGAACTTGAGATGGCTGTGAGTTAGAATTCAGGCTTAAAATGAGACATGGAGCTGCTAAATGACTGCCCCAAGGACACAGAGAAAGCTCCTGGCAGATCCTGGCTTTGCATTCTCTTTTCTTGCCTTGTGTTCAGTGTGCTGGGTTCTTTCCCACACCATACCCTGGGAAGGCCGCTTTCCACCTGCCCACCTTTGCCCCCTGCTGGTAAGTGCATCTACTTTGTTGCTGCCACTGCTGCTGGCAACCCAGTTTCCTCTGCTTTTCAGTGGGAACTAAAGACCAGTGGCTCCCCATGAACTCTTCAGGCCTTCAGTGCTAAACTGGAACTATGAGGCATCCTGCCTTGTGGATTAAGAAGCTGCTGGGTTTGCGGCCTCCTCGGTGTGTAGGGTGGCCACGTGCAATACGTGGAGTGTACAGCTCGTGCCACATGAGCTAGTCTAGTAACTGTGGCACACTCACACTGTCGGCTCTGCTTCTCTGAGCAGCACATCTGGCCAGTTGCTTGACATTACTTCAGAGTGCTTTCTGGCCCTATCTGAAGGCACCTTGCCCATGGCTGGTCTTAGCGTGTTGAGAGGGTTGACGCTGCTGATCTAACTCAGCAGTTCCTTCAACAGTGGTCCCTTGGGTGAACAGAGTGCTATGGGACCATGCAACCCCTTGGCTGCCCCTTCACAGGGTAAGCTCACTTTATAATCTCCTCACTCAGGGACCTTTGCCTTCCATACATTTATCTGTAGGGTCACTCACAGACTATTTGTTTCTGCAGTGCTGGGGGCCTCATTCATGCTGAGGAAACACTTTACAACAGAGCATCAGCCCTCAGCCAGAATACATCTTTCTACCGTTTTTCCATTCTCATGCTTCCCCCTGAATCTGGGTCTTTTCATTGTTTCACACAGGGGCTCACTACATAGCCTAGGCTAGCCCTTGACTTCCTACTAGTCCTTCAGCCTTAGCCTCTTAAGTGCGTACAGCACCATGCCCACTTCTGAAGAGCCATTCCTCTGATTTTTTTCCCAGCTGGATGGACTCCTCAATCTTAGTCCCAGGTTGTGAGATTTTGGACAGATGGTAGTAGAATGACAAAGGTCATTCTCCTTAAACACGGACTGTGTGTGTGTGTACTCCGACCCCTGGATTGCACTTGCTGCTGTACACAAAGGAGCTCCCGGATCCACACAGCATCCCCTGGAGCTAGATTCATTTTACACACAGGAAACTGAGGCACAGCAAGATACTTGCCCAAGCTCACCCAGCAAAGAGACCTGTTCCCAGGGAGTAAATCCTCAGCAGACAAGCCCTCCGCTCTCTCGGGGCAGAGAAAGGAGGATCCAGGAGGTCCACACTGCCACATGCTGATCAGAGGTCACCAACTGTCACTCTCAGACCAGGTCTCTCTGAAGCAACCGTACCCTCGCACAGGACAGATCTCCAGTCCAGCAGCCCACAGAGAACACAGCTAGTGTACAAGGCAGGGCTGTGTGCAGCCAAGTCCCTGTTCCAACCTCCCCCACTATCACCTGAGGCTCTCTCATTGATCTGGCATAATTAGCTCTTTACCAGTCATCATAATTTCCAGCGCACAGTGACTCCTCCATTGATGGATGATTGTATTCCACAGCTTTCCTGGGTAGGACGTTAAGTGCAATTAACTACCATTAATTAACAAACACCATTTCTCTTGAAACATATAAATTAGACACACTCTACACTGTCCCCTCTCTGTCTTCAGAAGAGCTGGAAGATAAAGCTGTGACAAGCTGGTCCCAAGTCCTTCCTATTTCCAGTATGGTTTCCTATTTGCCTGGTCCATAGGGAACCTTTTGTGCCTTTTTTTTTTCTTTTTTGGTAAAGACTCCCCAACAAAGGGGTGACTTTCCCTTTCTCTCCTCCTCCCTGCTGTTGCTTCTAAGATACCCAGTGTCTTGGGGGAGACTTGAAAGAGAGACCCTGTGGGGAACCGAGATTGCTTCCAGGGCTGGGCACCCTCACGGCCTCCTCCCTTTTCTTCGTCCTCCAGTGACAGCGGGCGCCTTGATTGTTTACACCAGTGTTTCTCTTCAGTGGGGCAGAAAATTTAGAGGCAACCACATAACTGAGGACTCATTCCCTGTTTCCCTTTCCTTAGACACATACAGCTCAGTGCACAAGTGTACAAGCATTTTTTTTTCCCCTTGGGTCCAGACATACAGCACTTTTAAGGACCTGTATGCCTTTTGGTTGTTAGAGACTGGTCTTTAGCTTCTCTGTGTCATCATTCTGTGTTCCTTCCTCAGTCACCCAGGTCCCAGAACACAACGCCGAGAGGCAAAGCTGGAGCACGGAGGGCCAAGAGCCTGAGCTACCCAGCATCTACACTTACCATGGTTTATCTCTTGGTCCCTTTGCAGAGAAGACTGTGTGCTGTGTGCTGCTGGAGGTAAGTAGATTGTCTTTGGGCGTTTTAAATGGCTTTGAGGTGCTGCTGACAGCGTTATGGCCGCTGAGACAGGTTTTCGTCTTTGCCTGTGCTAGAGATGTCCGGGCATTGGAGGCTGGAGATGCTGGAGAGGAAGAAGGCCTGCACATTGAACTGTGTCTTCTCTCTGCAGGAGAGAAAGGACAGGATTCAGCACAGCATCTGCAGCCAGTGAATCCTGCATTCACACGCGTGCGCACACACACACACACACACACACACACACAAACACACACACTCACGGATACCACAGGCACCTGCAGACCTCAGCTGGCAGGATCAGCACCTTCACAGCCTCTGACATTCGCTGGGATGTTGGCATCAATGCCAACGACAATGGCTATGGTTGAGACTTCTGTATCAAATGGTATGCTAAGCTAACCCGGGATTCTCACGGGAGGTATTTCTATCCTTCTGCAAAACCACTTCTACGGGAGTAGTAGGTATCACCTGACACAGTGGATCAACCACAAAACCAATGTGATCCCCAGACAGTAACTTGGGTCCCCCGGGACAGTGGGCAGGGCTGAACTCTTAGCCTAAATTCTCCAGCATAGGAAGTCAGTGGTGGTGGTGGTGGTGGTGGGGAACTCTGTCACCTTCTAAGGCCAGGAGTGGCTTAGCATCTATCCCTTCCTGGGACTGTAGAACAGTCTGTTGATGCATCCCAGTTGTGGCCTTTTTAAGCTCACAGAAGTTCACAGACACAACATATACAAGGATGTAAATGCCTGAAGCAGAACCCATAGAAGTGGTGCACAGATTTGGGAGGGCAGGCACACCTTCCTGCAGTTCTACAGGAAATACTAGAGGTCTGGGCAGACACCTCAAATGTTCACACCCTGTCAGCTCTCAGTGGACCAACAGCAAGGACACAAACACCATCAGGACTGTAGATGCAAGAAGCCCGATACTGACACAGACCCTTAGGATGGTGATTGGCAGTTTTAGAGTAACAGGTTTGATAAAAGTTAAGGACTGGCCAGGCGTGGTGGTGCCTTTAATCCCAGCACTCGGGAGGCAGGGGCAGGTGGATCTCTGTGTGTTTGAGGCCAGCCTGGTCTATAGAATGAGTCCAGAACAGCCAAGGCTACACAGAGAAACCCTGTCTTAAAAACAAAACAAACAAAAAAAGTCAAGAACTGTAATAAAGTACCTTTCTGTATGCCCAAAAGCTTTCTATACACTTCCCAGAAAGAAATCTCAAACTCTTACATGATGCTCCTGAAATCCCATGTCCCCTCTGGCTCTCCTGTGCGTACAAATGATTAGTTGATTAATATTTGCTGAAGAAATCAATGGAATGACAATAAAAAGTCCTGATGGAAAGAACTAGAGATCACAAACCTATCAGTCTGCATTGACGGTGATAATAAAGGTGGAGAGATGGCGGGTTACATCCCTCCAGCCGAGAGCTGTTGCAGGTTTCCTTCTGGGTGAAACATTTCTGGCTGCTATGATGGGGAGCTGACAGGAGAGGAAAAAGCCAGAGTGTCTTCTGAAGGCAATTTGGGGTTTCTCTACCACCTCCTCATACCTAGGGGCTGTCAGGGTCTTTGGAAATTGACCGTTCCAAATTGTGGGCTACAGTTTTTGAGGCTCCTCTGATGCATGGGCATTTTATCTGAACAGTGTTCACACTTTACCTATACAGGATAACTCTGTAGGTCAATTGTTCTTCGCTGGTTCAGCGTGAACCTGGCACGCATGCCCTATTCCCATGAGCCATCCACTGAGGGTTTTGAAAACCACGATGTGTTTTGATGCTACAGAGAGACCACAGGGCTGGGAGGCAGCTTGCCCTGGGTCCTAAAAACCCTTCCGAAAGCTTTGGTGAATTCAGTGCTATGCTCTCTGTGGCTTCTGTGCCTTCATCTGTAAGTGAGGTGGGTCCCTAGGTGGATTCTCAAGCCCCCTTCCACCCCTTGAATCTAATACGATGCACAATAATATCTGCCCCTCATCTCGCACAATTCCTAGACATTACCACACTAATCACAGATGGAGTCCTGAAACATCTCAATGTGAGTAGGCGCGTCCTTTGGGAGAATTCACTCTATGTAAAACTGTACTAGCCTTTAAAACCCCTGTGTGACAGGCAGGAAGCAGCCAGGCGTTTCTACCCTCCCCACAGCTGACTGGCAATTGGAAACTCAAAGAGGCCAGGTAATTGGCAAGGTCAGGACTAATGACTGCTGGAGGAATAGGGCCTTGGCCATGGGCCCAGCTACCTCTCAGGAAGGAAATGGGGTGGTGGAGTGTGAACAAGACCGGAGAACCTAAAGCCACTAAAGGCAACAAGTGGGTAATACAAGTGATCTCGTCTGGTCTCCTTTTCAAAGCTCACAGGGAGGACCTGGTTTGTGGCCACAATGGAACCAGAACCCAGCCCTTTTCCTTCAACTCCTTGGTGGTCCATGCCCTCCAGAAATACCTTTTCTGAGGAATTTCTGTGTGTGTGTGTGTGTGTGTGTGTGTGTGTGTGTGTGTGTGTGTGTATGTGTGTGACACAGAGTTTTAATTCTAAATATAAGATTATTTCTACCACAGATCTTTTGCATTTTTCTCTAGCCTTCATTCACTTGCTCAAAGCTGATGAGGATTGGCATGTACAGAAACATCACTCATTAGCCTTTGATGAGTGGGTAACGCAAACCTTAGCTTTCCTAACTAATGGTTGAAAGCTGTAGGACTAGTGGGGAAGGGAATGAATGAGAACAACATATAAAGACACACATGCATGAAAATGTCATATGATACCTGTTACACTTTGAATACCCTAAAAAGAAAACCTTAAAAATTAAAATTAAAAAAAAAAATGACAGAAGTAGGCAGAGATGTCATAAAAGTACAAGAACAGGAAGGAGGGAGATGCCAGTGATTCTGAAATCACCTTCATGGAGAAGCTGTGGGTGTGGTGTTGGCCCACGTAGTATACTGTTACACTGGTATAAACATTAAATCCATGCATCTTCTTGGTTTTGTGGTTGTTATTGTTTTTTGTTTTTTTTTTGATCCTTTATAAGCACTTCCCCATGCACTTCCTTTTCTGGCTTATTGAGACAGGGTCTCTTGGGTCCCAGGCTGGCCTTGAATTCATTAGGTAGCTGCGGTGACCTTGAACCTTCTGAACTTCCAATCTCAACCTCCCAAGTGCTGAAATTATAGGTGAGGTCAGCATTTCAGTCCCCTGGGCTGCAGGAACAAGTGTGGCCCCTACTGGGCAGGTGAGAAAAACTGCATAAGCATTTAAAATGGCCTAGCTAGAGTTCAAGGGCTGGGGGGGGCGGGGAGCTGACACGGGGAGAAGGGGCAGCTTTCCTGCATTGGTGAAATGCAAGCACACTTTGAAGATGTGTGGAAGTGCTGTTGCAGACAGGGGAGAATGAGTGCACTTAACAGGAAGGCCCTCTTTGGTCTCCATCTGTGGGTCTCTGCCTATAGGAGCCTTACATAGTTGTGCCCTTGGGTGGCGAGGTGGGGCTGGCAATCAAAGTTAGCAGGGTCTTTGTTACTTACAAAACAACACTGGTGTACAGGTAGCAGCAGTCTGTGGGCAGAGCTTCTAGTGTGTTCTGGTCAAATGCCGGCCTTAGGCAAAGCCCTATAATGATTCTCATTCTCCTTGCCCTGCTCAGGAAGGGTTGACAGGGCATTGTGTTCCTCATTCACTGTGGAAATATTTTCCAGACTTAAGCAGTGTTAGAAAGAAGGATCCTTTCCCTCAGAATTTCTCAGTCTTTGTGAATGAACACTGTAATCAACTGATATTTTGGGCTATTCTTCGAACTAGCATTGTTTTGTGTGTTTATGCATATCTAATTCCCACGTGCTTGCCATACTCAGTCATTAACATATTGCAGAATATTTAGCTACCCTCTTCCTGTCTGGCGTTCTGAAAACTAGCACTTAAAGTGATTTTGGGACTTTTTCTTGAAGTAATACACCACTCCCAACATGAAAGCCTGCCTCAGTTTACCAACACCTCCTACATATTTCCAGACCACATGCTATAACACACTAAGTATGTACTGTTCGCCTGCTCAAGAGAAATCAGAACTTCACCACGAGGCCACCCACACAGATTTAAATATCCAACACATTAACAATAACCTTAACAAATGACCTTGGGCTGACTCCTGGTCCTACCACTTCTGTCCTTCGGCCACTTATTTATTACTTTCTCTTATTTATTCTGTTTATTACCACTTGTAGGTTAAGGAACATTCTCTGTGTGCTCAGAACTCTACTACATACCTGATTTGCTTCCTAGCACCTGGGTTTACAATTCCTTAAGTGACCTATCAGTGTTTTCACTCTATAGCTGAGGGATCTGAGGCTCAGAGATACAGTGAGTTGCCCAAAGTATACTGGTCTAAATGAGGATGTCTCCCACAGGCTCATGTATTTAAATACTGTTTGGGAAGGATTAGGAAGCGTGGTCTTGTTGGCAGAGGTGTGTCACTGCAGGTGGGATTTGAGGTTTAAAAACACCATGCCACTACTAGTCTGTCTCTCTCTGCTTCTCTCTCTCTCTCTCTCTCTCTCTCTCTCTCTCTCTCTCTCTCTCTCCCCACTCTGTTCTCTCCCTCGCTCCCCATCTCTACTTGTAGATCAAGATGTCAACTCCGGGCTGCTCTGCCATCATGAACTCTAAACCACTGAAATTGTAAGTCCAAGTTAAACATTTTCTTTTTAAGCTGCCTTGGTCTTATCAAAAGAATAGAAAAAAAATAACTAGAAATTAAGTCACAAAAGCAGGCAATGTACATTATTTAGGGATGTTCTTAGGACCTGAGCCTTTTATTTTTTTCCTAAAGGATTAAATTAATTTTTATTTAAGAAACAGGGTAGGTCTGTGCAGTGATACAAGTCTTTAATCCTAGCACTACAGAGGTAGAGATGGAAACAGATCTCCATGAAGTGAAGGTCAGCCTGGTCTACACATAGAGATCCAGGCCAACCAGGATTACATAGTGAAACCCATCTTAAAAATGGGGGGGGGGGCAGGTGTTGAGAGGTAGCTCAGTTAAGAGCACTTATTGTTTTTACAGAAGACCTAGCTTCAAGTCTCAGCATTCACCTGGTGGCTCCCAACCATCTGAAACTTCAGTCCTAGGGAGGCTGACGCCCTCTCCTGACCTCTGAAGGCACCAAGCATGCACACGATGCATGTACATATGTGTAGGCAAAACCCATAGAATAAGATGAATAATAATAATAATAATAATAATAATAATAATAATAATAATAATAATGGTGTTGGAGATGTAGCACAGGAGGAAAAGTGCCTGGAAGTTGCCACTGTATATCAAGCACTTGATAACGCTACCTAGCTCACCTAGGTAGGTCTCCTACTATCTTCATCATTACAACTACTGATACCCACCTAGTCCCTCAGCTCCACTGCTCCCTTCCCGCCCATGGCAGCACATCAGCACCTAATTCTCCATTGTTCTCCTAAATCCTTTTCATCTGCACGTCTAGCTCTCTGTGTTCTGCGGGGAATGGACGCCGTTCCCAAGTGGCCTTTCCTCTTGTTGATGACTGTCTCACACTTAGGCTCCCCTTGAGCCCGTGTCTTAATTTGGATCTCTTCCGCTTTGATCTTGGAAGATGCTGTGGACAAAGAAGCCTGGAGGAGGTGACCGTGGTGGAGGAAGGCCGCCCTCTCCCTCCCTATGGGCGTATCAGCAGGGTAGCTAAATCCCGAAGTGGGAGGAGACGATGTCAGCTTGAGACATCAGTCCTAGAGCTGGAGGCCTTAGGACCAAAGAAACCGGAAGCCGCAAAGAACCCCTTTCCTTTCCCCCATTTTATTCCCCAGGAAGTCTAGGCCAAACCCTCAGCAGCTGCTCTTTCTTTCCCAGCCCCACCCCCACCCCACGGCCACATATATTCCTTAAGTATCCAGGTAGTACTCTGGGGGACAGTCCTGGGGGCCAGCAGGCAGGGGCCTTGCCATCACTGAGTGAAGAACCAGAGTCCTCCTGGCACCCTAGTTCTCCCGTTTCCTTCACCGAGGATAGATCCCATCTGGTAGCTCCACTCAGTCAAACTCAGAATCCTCCCTACTATCTCTTACTGTGCTCACAGCATCAATGTCCTGCATTTAGTCCTCCACAAAACAAACAAACAAACAAACACCAAAACAAAATTTAAAAAACGCCTCAGGAAGGGCTGAGTTAGCTGCAAGTATCTAGTGCTGCTCCTGATACTGTTTTCAGGAAGAAGTTGTTGGGAATTTTCCAATATCGTTTTTAAGGAACCAAGCCTGTCCTAGTAGACCTGCGACACCCCACACACCAGTGGCCTTCCATGGCTGTGTGAGCCAATGTGGGCAGAAGCCAGAACCTGTCTCACTCATGCGACAGTGACAGCCCAGTGTCCTTCAGCTGTAGGCACTGAGAGGACCATCACCTACACTCTGTCTCATTGCTGGATTCTCTCTGCTTTGGCCACTGAGGTGAGGATATTTCTCATGAAGGAAGCAATGAGTTCCAAAGGGAACTCCATCCAGAAGGAAACCAGATGGGTTGGTGAGGTGGCTCAGTGGGTAGGGACACCTGCTGACCTGAGTTTAACCTCCAGGACCTACACGGTGCCGAGGGAGAACGGACTCCTGTGGGTTGTCCTCTGATCTCCATAGGAATGTTGTGATGTGCACAAAGCCACACGCATGTAGGCAGTTTTGTTTTAAGAGGAAACTGGAATCTAAGGGGAGGCAGATAGAGCAGGGACCCCTGGTTAGGAAACCATGGTAACCAAAGCAGTGAGGAAAGCATTCCCGTGGCTAGCTGCAGTGGAAACAGAGGAAGACTGAATCTGAGAGCCATGCCCATCCCCAGAGCTGCTTGCTGTTGCCTGGCTCTGTGATCCACTGCATCTCTGAACCTCCATGTCCTTGTCTGTAGAATGGAAATATTAAGAGGACTCTTAGATTCTAAGAGTGAAATGCTATAGGTTAAGTCAAGTGTGTAGTAGAGTTCTTAGCACACGAAAATATTCTAGTATTAATAGTATGTAAGGGACCACAGCTAGAGTGTGGTTGGTGGAGTCCTTGCAATCACAGTAAGGCACGCAATATGGTACCATTATGACTGGAGAGAAGATATTGCATCTGCCTACCTCAGTGAGGGGAAAAGGAAGGTGCAGAGGGCTCAAAAAGTTGAAACGGCCAGGAGTGGCAGGCAGAGCCATGCCAAGGGCGTTATGTGCCCGGGATGGTTATGGGAGTTCCTCTGTGCCCAATCCTTAACCAGGCTAGAGCTCCTCATCAAAAGAAGTCAGAGCCAGGTGTGAGGTGGTGGTAGTGGTGGTGGGGTGTCTGAGTTCGAGGCCAGCCTGAACTACAGAGTGAGTTCCAGGACATCCAGGGCTACACAGAGAAACCCTGTCTCAATACATGCACCCCCAGCCCCCAACAAATGTCAGGGTTTGTGGGGTGGTCCTTAAAGAAACAGGACTTAATTACACCTTTTTACGCCCCCTACACACACTACCAGCTACCACAAGCTACCTCAGGCACTAAGTTATTTGACACAGACTCACGCAGGGTGAATGGCCTACACTGCTCCTCTCAGGTCAGCTCCCAGCCTTCCTAGGCTTCTGGCTACTTTCTCAGCCATCGGTCATTCCACACCATTCACTCAGTTTAGAGCAAAAGCTCCTTTTCTTGAGTACTGGTCAGGCGCCGTGCAAGCTACTGCCGGCTCAGCAGCTCTCGGAGTCGGCTTATTTTCTAACAAGAGACATTATGGGAGTCGGACACAGTTATGAATGAAGACCAAGGTTATACTAGCCTCGGCATCTGGGAGGAGCGTCCCGGAGCTGGTGCCCCTTTCCTCCTGTTGTTTGCCTGGAATATTCCCTTCCCTCCACACGTTAGAAAGGCAAGGTCTCCAGCAAGTCTGGAGAATATGTTTCCCCTTCTCAGAGCCGCCCCGGGGTTCCTGTGTGCCTTTTGATAGTGAAGGCCGGGCTCCTTATCTCTGTGCATAGAGGCACTCCCCCACCCCCCTCACCCCCGCCCCCGCCCCCAGTCCCTGCAGCTCAGCTTTTATCCTGAGGCACATTTCTGGCACCAGTCACTTCTGGGTAGGATCTGGGGAGTCCCAGGGATTTTCCAGGGCCTCAAATAATTCCACCAGCCTTCAGGGATGCTCTCACCAGACACTCAGCATGGCTACGAGAAACTCATGAGCAACAAGAATGAGTATGGTTGCCGCGGGCGCTTTTAAGGGATTGCATTTTTTTTCTGGAGTGTACCCCAGAGATACTAACAGGAAGTAAAAGCATTTACAGCCTTTGATCTGGTGATCTGGTAATGTTATCTTTAAAAAGAGACCTCAAGGAAATATCCCTAAAGGGGGAAAATAGTTTAAAAACATTCTCAACAGTGTTGTTTACAGTAACAACAACAACAACAACAACAACAATAATAATAATAATAATAATAATAATAACTACAAACAAGACAATTGAAAATGACAAATATGAGGGTCAGCTCAATCTGAGAAAATGTGTAAGTAAAAAATCACAAATCCACAAGAAATGGAATGTATTGTAAATATTTCATAAAATTAATTACTACTTAATAACTAGTATACTGATGACAAGGGATAGGGAAGGACAAAGGACGGACCCTGTGGAAGGCTCTGGTTTTCTTAAAGTCATACAAAGTTGAAAAAGACAAAGAACAGTCAAAATCAGCCCAAGCACTATTGGGGCGAAGCTGAGAAAACAGACACAGATAGGAAGGTAGGAAGGAGAGAAAAACTTAATGCTGTTCTGTTCACTTGAGGGTAGCTGTTTAGAGCCAGAGTCTTACGATCCAAGCTAGTCTGGTCTCCAACTCTCAATCCTCCTGCCTCAGTCTCTCAAGTGCTGGAATTATAGATGTGTGCCACCACACCCGACAGCAAAGGCTTTAGCACTTTCAGGAGGATAGCAGGTCTGGCTGCAGGTAGAGGTCAGCAAGCCAGGAAAAGCAGCTGCCCTCGGAAGGGCAAGTCTCTACTCTGGGGTCTGGGAAGGTCTATCTTCCACCTTGCAGAAACTCTGTGGTTACCAAGGCCCTGGGTAAAGCTATGTACACCAAGGCTCCTGGCTGCCATGGGTATGATCTGCCCATAGCTCACAGAGATGGATCCTGAAGGTAGGAGGTAAAGAAGTACCCAGGCTTCTGTGTGGGGAGGTATGCCAGGAGTGTCCTCAGTTTTATGACAGCAAGGCCAGGGCTTCCAAATTGTACTTTAAAAAAAAAATGCTCTGAGGTGACGGTCATGCTACACTAGCTTTGAGAGTTAACACAAATACAGACCAAACACTACACTCTCTGGAATCAGAAAGAACTGGGCTCAAATCCCAGCTCTGTCACTCATTAGCCCTGTGACTTGGGCTAATAATTTAACCCCTCTGAACCCCATTTTCCCTATACACAGGAGGGAGCCACCACCCACATCAGAGATTGCATCTGGGCAGGAAGCTGCAGACTCGCTGAGTCCCTCCCCCAGTGTGCAACGCTGTAACTGCTGGCTTCACTGTCTTACACATGGGCAAAACCTTAAGGGCAGTGTTTATCTCTGGCACTGAGGACAGGTCCTGCCACAGGGAGCCCTCGCTACATTCACTGCTAAATAAAGAATGATGGGACGATCAGTAACAGGTGAAGATGACGGCCACAATGCCAACTCACAGGAGACAGACCCGTATAAATTCCCTGATGCATGAAAAGGTGGATTTTTAAGAATCACAGGTATTAGCTTTGCTAAGTAGATTGTTCACAGCTTTCTCCCTACCCTTGAGCTGAAATTTTTCCATTCACATGAATCCTGGGAGCACACTGCTTGAGGGCACAGGTAGAGAAGGAGAGGCGACCTCCTCTTTATTTCCGTGTCAACCTCTCACTTGGACAGCACAGGGCCCTGATCTCCTCCAAGAGAAGGTACAAAGTCTCTCCTCAGCACTGAGCTCCCAGTGTCACTCAGAGCCACTCACCCAACAGGTTGTCATGGTCCCCCAGCAGCCACTAACGGAACCACGTCTGTTCTCCTTGGAGTGGCAGTTGGCAGTGGCAAACAGGAAGTTGTCTTGAAGTAGGGTGTGGTTATGCCTGTCAACATATGCGTACAGAGACTCACGTTTTCCTGTCCCCTCTCCACTCCTTCCTCTCTCCCATTTCTTTTGGAGAGAAAAACCTGACTTGTTTTGTTGAAAGCTACACTTTTATTACTTTACTTAGGACCGGCCATCACTACCATACAAACAAAAAGCTGCGGCAGAAAGAAGCCTACCATCTATCAGAGGCCTGTATTCCCTTCGACAGTTGTCACTCTAGTGGCGCATTTGTGAGAAGCTGGGTGCCTGCGAGTCCATGAACTATTCCTTTTCCTGCTCCGTGTGCATGCAGGAAACAAGATTCTAATTTGAAAGCAAGCCACACACACTACCGATCGTAACAAACAGAGGTGGAATGGCGACATGGCATATATGGGGCCCACAGTGTGTACACACTGAACAGAGGGGCCATAAGTGACTAGGAGCCCAGCCATGAATCTCAAGTCATGCGCACCATTTGAAAAGACCCAAAGCGTTTCTTCACAGAGACAGCATATGAAAACAACAGAGAAAAGCAATCTCCCAGTGTACAAAGGCATGAAGCGCTGCTCAGGCTGCACGTGAATGCTGCAGAGTGGGGGGTGGCAAAAAAAAAAAAAGTAGGAGGCACACTAGCTGGCTTCCTGGTACTCTCAAAGGTGTGTTATAAAAATTTCCATTCCTCCTCTCCCCAGACCCGAGGCTTGAGCCTCCAGAAGGGCTGTCCAAAATAGACCAGTCCCGAGCCTCCTACTCCTGACCTCTTTCTGAGGCAGCCACTGTCCCCATCGCCTGCCTCAGCCCTGTCTCTGCTGTAGCTCCTGCCCACAGACCAGGAGCTCAGATCTACACAGAAGCTCATCCCTGCGAGTGCATGCACCATGGGCTGCCAGCATGCTCTGCCTGCCAGACTTTCTTCTGTGACCTACGGTCCAGCCCCACGCCATCCTGGGTGGCAGGCCACCATACCCTGCGTTCACACTTACACTTCCTGGAGAGGCAGCCTGGCCGTTTGGATAAGGAGGCTGAGCCAACGACATGCTGGGCAACGGCCCTCTCCTAGTAGACGTTTCCTGGCTGTGGGCCCCGGCCAGTCATAACGCTCCACTTCCCCTTTAAGAGAGCACGCCCAGATGAGATTGAGGAAAGGCAGCAAGACAGACAAGGCCAAGGCGGGGCAGTCAGGGGTGCATCGTGAATTTGGCAGATGAACATGGGTTTCCCTGAATCTCACACAGGAGGTGTGGTCAAAAGCAGCTTCTCAGACTCAGGAGTGCTCTAAAGGCAGGGGTTTCTCCTCCAATCCTTAGGACAGCAGCTGGCTCTCAAGAGCTGCTGGCCAACCTGCCTGGGTCCCCGGGTGGCCTGTAGATGCCTCCAGACTTTCTGCCCTCCTTCCCCACAGGGAATGCCCATCCTAAAGGACGGTGCCTATTGGGCCATATGCTTTGATGAGAATAGAGAACATTATTATAATTGGAAAAATCCCCAAGGGACAATTTCACTATTCATTTCAGCAGGGTTTTCATTCATTCTGGATTTTTGCTGTTGTTGGGTTTTTGCCCCCTGAGCTAATTTCTCATGTAGCCCAGGCTGGCTTTGAAATTTCTGTGTAGCTGTGGGTGATCTTTCATGCATAGGTGGGGGCCAGTGTAGGTGGAGGCCAGTGTAGGTGGGGGCCAGCATAGGTGGGGGGCCAGCATAGGTGGGGGCCAGCGTAGGTGGGGGCCAGCACCTGTGGCTCTCATTCTGGATATTTAGAAAATGTATATTCCCTGACTGTGGCAAAGGACAGGCAGCTTGCGGAAGAGGGCCAGCCCTTACAGAGACAGCTTCACAGAAGGCCACAGGTTGCATGTCCTGATAGCTAAGAAATACCCAGAACAGGGAAGAAATCTAAAGAAACAGAGTGCAGACTAGTGGTCGCTAAGTGCTGTGAAAATAAAAGGGTGGGCAGTGGGTAGGGGATATCCATTGGGAGTGATGTGAATAGGCTCACGCCACTGAACTGTATAGTTTGCTTTGCTGTTTGGGTTAAACTTGGGCCTAATGTGAAGCCTTAGTACAGAGCTCTAAGCCACCCTCAACATGATCACAGGGACACAGGGACAATTTTCTTTCATGTGACTTCCACTATAAGTAACAGAAACAAACAAACACAGAACTAAACCAAAGGAAAAACAAACAAACAAACAAACAAAAAAGTAGGAAAAGCTGAGTGTTTTGGCTCACACCTTTAATCTTAGCACCCAGGAGCCAGAGGCAGCTGGATCTCCTATGAGTTGTTGTAGGCTAGCCTTGTCTCCGTGGCAAGTTCAAGGACAGCCAAGACTACATAGTGAGACCATCTCAAAAAACAAAACAAAAACAACAACCACGATAATAAAAACAGGAAGTGGGGGCACAGCTCAGCGGCAGAACACATGTACAGGCCCTGAGTGATTCTCAACACAGAAAAACAAACAAACAATAAGCCAGTGTATTTGATGAATGAAAAATAGAGACATAAGCGCTCCAAGGTATGGTTGAGGAAAGGGGTTTTATTGTAATTATAAGGAAGAGATTAGCCAGAGGCATCTGGAAGAGTCCAGACTGAACTGGGCTATGTATGAGTAGGGTGTGAGAGAGGAAAAGGAGAGAGAGAGAGAGAGAGAGAGAGAGAGAGAGAGAGAGAGAGAGAGAGAGAGGAGAGAGCAAGTGGACTGAGAGAGGAGCTGCAGACAAGAGGCCAAGAGTGGGGCCAAGACCCTGGAGAGTGTGTGGTTGAGATGGCTGGGTTATATAGGAAAAGAGAGGCCAGGGAGAAGTGACCCAAGCCCAGCCTGGGCTGCAGAGGTTTAGGGGAGTGGGAAGGGTGAGAAGCACTGGGAAGAGCCACAGGTATTGAATGAGCCTTGTCCTGGGTTTCTTTTGTGACATTTGAGACCTCTTTTTTTTTCTTCTACAGGGACCCCCCCCCCCCCTTTTGGTCTCGTCCAATATTACTATAAAATCCTGGCTAACACTGATGACCCTGCAGCCACTTCTGGGTGAGCAGCACCTGCCTTTTAATAAGGCATATTGAAAGGAAACCTCTGAGAGACAAGAGCTTTCCAGAAGATCTCAAAGCTGTGGGGAAGCGGGACCATTTCACACCATGCCCCACAACCCAGACAAGCCTTGTCTCATGACAACTGGCCAGCTTGACAATATAAGAGCGCAGAGCAGGGAGTCTCTGTGGGAGAACTATTTAGAGGCCACTTCTTCCCTGAATTAGGGAGAATTAATCTGCTTCTGACCACAGAGAGTGCTGAGCTCAGTGTCTGCTGTTCTGTTCTTGGAATGGTATGTGGATGACTGGGTGGGAACTGACCAGCCACTGGCCAGATCGCCTTTCTGGATCATTTGCAGCTTTGGCTTGGAGATAGTCTCCTCCCTGGTGGTAGGCTGCAAGCTTTGTCCTCTGGACTCTAGGCCAACTGGTCAAAGGCTCCTTGACTGCCCCCACCCAGGGGACTACCAAGAAGAGGTCTGCTGGATGTTGCAATGCTTAACAGTTCAATGCGGATGAAAAAGCACCCCGTGGCCTGGGAGCCCGACTCTGGCCAGAGTTGAACAGGAACAGCTCTCCTGGTATCTCTGCTGAGAGTTCCGGGAGGATCTGGAGGTCAGAGGTGGACACTTCCCACGGCCAGCTTTCCTGCTGCACTCTGGCTCTTCTGGTGCTCTGGTCCTGCCTCCCCCATTCTTTCTCCTCACCCCAGGTGCCCACAGAAGAAGTAGGTGGCCTATGTTCTCAGCCAACAGGTGGCTTAAGATAATAAGATGCAAATTTTACATTGCTGTGGTTTCTGAGGAACAGCAGGTTTGGAAGTGTAACTCTAAACAGAAAAACAGGAAGGGGCAGCCCAATCCAAAGCCATGCCAAGGACAGTTTTGCAGAGCAGATAAACAAATTGCTAAGGAGAGCACATGCAGAGATGCTCCACCTCAAGAGACATTAGAGAAATGCAAATCCCTCCTACAAAGGGGTAGCCACCACTTGCAGCACACTAGACTGGCTATTTAAAAAGAGGAACCTATTAGGATGCGGAGAAAATGGAGGCCTCGTATACTACTGTTTGGAATGTAAAGTAGTATAGCTGTAATGAAAAAAACATCATTGTAGTTCCTCAAAGTATTAAAATAGAACTACAATATGATTCAGCAGTTCCCTTGTGGGTATACACCTATATGTGTATCATGTCCAAAGCAGCATCACTGTGAAGAGCTGAGAGACGACATTAACAAAAGCACTCACAGCTGAATACAAAGTACAGCACACATGTAATCTGTGTGCATGAAGTATGCGTGTGTGCATGCGTACAAAGGAATGGGATAGCTTTCTGTCGCTGTGATAAAATACCCAGACAAAAGCAGTCGAGGGGGAGGAAGGGCTGGTTTGGGCTCACAGTTCAAGGTTACACTCCACCACAGCAGTAGGAGCTTCAAGGAGCTGGTTATGTGGCTATACCCACAAGCGGGAACAGAGAACAATGCATGTGTGTGTGCTTCCTGCTCAGCTGGCTTTCTCTGCTCTCAGGTAGCTCAGGGTCCCTTGCTGAGGGATCCCGGTGTCACTCCCCCGTGAGCTAGTCTTCCCACCTTAACAAAATCAAGATATCCTTTTCGAGTGTGCCCGTGGAACAATCTTATCTAGACGACATCCCATTCCAACTCTCTTCCTGGGTGAACCTAGATTGTGTGACGTTGACAACACTGACCATCTCGTAAGGAGTCTCAGCTGGTAATGGCACTTGCTGTCAAGCCTGGACACCTGGATTCCACCCCCGGGACCCACATGGTGAGATAAGACAGTTTCTACAAGTTATCCTCTGAGCTCCACACAAGCAACACAATAACAAATGTACTATTAAAAACAAAACAGACCTCTAGCCATCCCAGAGTGGTATTCAGTCTTAACAAGGAAGGAAATCTTGACACGTCACCCTATGGATGCATCTTGAAGACATCACACTAGGTGAAACTGGCCAATCACAAAAAGGCATACACTGTAGGATTGCATTGACAGGAAGTAGCTGAGTAGTCAAATTCAGGCATGACAGGGAATGATGATAGTTGCCAGGAGTTGGGGAAAGGAGGAGCTCCTTGTTTTTATTAGTAGCTACAGTGCCTGTTTTGCAAAGCCAGGAGTTCTGGAGAAGGTGGTAGGAAATGACTGTAAAACAATATGATGGCACTAACTATAACAGCACCTTTGAGCTGGGCCAGAAGCCTTTGATCCCAACACATGGGAGGCAGAAACAAGCAGATCTTTGCACGCCCAAATTTCAAGGCCATCACGTTCTACACTGTGAGCTCCAGGTCGGCTAGGGCAACACAGTGAAATCCTGACAAACAGAGAAGTAGTTAAGATGGTAAAGTTTATATTAAGTGTATTTCACTACAATTATTTTTTTTTAAATTAAAGAGAATCAGCATATGACACAAAAATTCTATTCCGAGGTATATACTCCAAAGAACTGGAAACAGGGACCTGGTACCATGGTACACACCTTTAATCCTAGCACTCAGGAGGCAGTCTTTAGGAGTTCAAGGCGAGCCTTCTACATAACAAGTACCAGGGCAGCCAGGTATACAGAGTCTCTGTCTCAAAAAACCAAACATTAAAAAACCCAAACTCTAGGCCTCAAGAATAAATCCTGCCAGGCATGATAGCGCACACCTGTAATCCCAGAACTTGGGAGGCAGAGGAAGGCGCATCACTGTGAGTTTGAGGACAGCCTGGTCTACAAAGTAAGTCCGGAACAGCCAAGGATACACAGAGAAACCCTGTCTTTACAAAAAAACCACCACCACCACCACCACCAACAACAACAACAAAAAAAAAAAAAAAAAAAAAAGAAAAGAAAAAGAACAAGCCCTTTGGAAAGATGACGGCTCAGGGGTTAAGAGGGCTTGCTCTTGTAGAAGACCAGGGTTCAGTTCCCAGCACCAACATGGTGGATCACAAACATCTGTAACTACAATTCCAGGGGACCCAATGGCCTCTGCTGGCAGCATGGCAAGCACATGGTATACTGACATGCATACAGACAAAGTACCCATACACATAAAATAAAATAAATAAACCTAAAGATTAAAAAAAAAAGGTCAAAGGTAGAATGACCCATCAATAGAAAAGTGAATGAGCAAAACCTATAGTATAGACATATGATGAGATACTATTTCACCACAGAAAAGAATGAAGTATGATTGATGTACGCCAGAATACAGATGTGTTCTGTATGTGTCAAGAACACCATGAAATGAAAGAAGCCAGACACACCAGGCCATATACACTGGATACTCCTGTCTATATGAGAGGTCCAGAGGAAGCCGACCCCTAGACAGACTGATAGGTAGCTGTCGGGCACTGTGGGTGGCAAGGAGGAGGATAACTGCATAGTGGGTATGAAGTCTTATTGTGGAGTAAAGAAACGTTGAGACTACAGAGAACTAGACAGAGTAGACAGAACCGCACAACGTGACTTAGAATAGTTAGTATTTCACCTAGGCAACAATAATGGCAAAATCCCTGCAGAAGATAAAAGTCCAGGACAAGCTGTAAACAGAACAATCTGTTTTAAGGTAACTGAGAGTTACCTGCAAAACCCTGCTTGAAGCCGCTTAAAGGAGGTAATTTTTAAGTTAAGGTAATTAAGGCAGCCAGCAGGAGACAGCAAACTGGTCTTCTAAGACAGCAGCTCCCCAAAACACTGCCAATTTGGGTCCTTGAAGAAGTGTCACTTTGTCTTAGGCAACGCGATGCATCCTCTCGGTCACTCTGCTCGGCAACAGGGTCTCCTTTTGTTACACACCAGTGACAGGTGGCTACTGTACTTTATACTGCTGGGGCATGTTTTGGCTTTAATGCTTTTATTTGTTTGCTTGCTTGCTTGCTTGCTTGATTTTTGAGCCAGAGTCTCCCTGTGTAGCCTTGGCTGTCCTGGACCAGGCTAGCCTCAAACTCACATCGACCCACTTGTAGGACACTCACTGCAAGCAGGTTCCACTGGCTATTGGCAAAGGTACCCTGAGACACAACCACCCTCTGTGGCTCTTGCATCCCTGACACAGCTGCCATTTCCAAGTCAAGTGCCCAAAGCTAGCCAGGGACCCAGGCATGCAGTTTGAAATTAGGGCAATCAGATCTAAACATATAAGAAGACCCATCTTCCTACTAGAAGGGCTGCATGCCTGGCTTCATGCTGGCGCCCGTAGGTGCTGCTCTCCAAGGCAGTGACCACCACATGGTGAGAGTGGACAGCACTGAGCAGCTGCCCTTCCCATACTTCCGAGACACTCACACATCCATCATCATCATCATCAGGCTCGTCAGGAACCTTTGATCTGCCCCACCTCCTCCTCGGGGGTCAACACTCCCAGCCACCACCTTTTACAGGTATTTCTCACAAAACAGGGTCTCCGCTCCTGCCCTGTCCTAACTTCTCTCAGGCTCCCAGCACTTCTCACAAAGCGGAATTAGGAAGGGAACACATCTCCGTGAACTCCGCTCAGTTTCCTGGCTGTCCATTCTGACATTATTTTCTATCAATGCAGTGGAGGTTCAGTTTGTTAGTTTGTTTTCCCTACAACCCCACTCTTTTTTTTTTTTTTTACATCATAATCATATGCCTTTAATATTTTTATGTTATAAATGGTGATCTCTGTGCAAATATATTCTAATAAAGAAGAAATTAAAATTTTAATTATTCCTTTATCAAGAGATATGTGACACAAATCCCAATAAGACTGAAAAGCAGTAAAGGAGGTTTTTGTTTGGTTGGTTTGGTTTTTGTTTTTTATTGCTGTTTGTTTGTTTGTGTTTTGGTTTTCTTTTCTTTTTTTTAAATACATTTTTATTAATTTATACATATTACATCTCAGTTGTTAGCCCATCCCATGTATCCTCCCATTCCTCCCTTCCTCCTACTTCCCCCCTACTCCCCTCCCCTCCCCTAAGTCTGTGTCTGAGGGGGACCTCCTCCCCCTGAATATGCTCATACGGTATCAAGTCTCTCCTTGGTGACCTATTATCTTTCCTCTGAGTGCCACCAGGCATCTCCGTCCAAGGGACATGTTCAAATATGGGGCACCAGAGTTTGTGTGAAAGTTAGATCTCCTTCTCCACTCAACAGTGGAGAATGTCCATCGGCTAGTCCGGGTAGGGGTACAACCCCACTCTTAAGCCTTAGATGACAACGTTGTCAAGCTGTGTCAACTCATGGGTACCCTCTATAACTGTCACCTTCCTGGACTCAGTCCACTGTTCCAGCCTGTTGACATACTTAAGCCATCAATGAATCTATTTACCACCTGGAAACTTGAGAAGCCTGCCCAAGTGCCACTCTTCTAAAATCGGCCCCGACCACGTCTCAGGGGCATTCTGTACAAGTGTGGTTGTACCAGGGTAGGTATACCACTGGCCCACCTTCCTGGTAATCACCCTCTGAGTGACTGACACAAGGATCACACAGAAGCCCTTCTCTCAAAAACGTCGTTTGTCACTCCAAGAAGCATTATACTGATGAGGTATTTTCTAGTTCCCCACCTAGCTTTCAGTGGCCACCAATGCGTACACTACTCAGCTGCAGTGAATAGAAGGAACTCAAGGCATGCAATGCTGGAGCCTGAATCCCAGTGCTGTTACCTACTGATGCTACCAGACTGATGCTCTCAGCTCCTGGGCTGAGAGAGGAGCACTGAGATCTGATATGTAAAACAGGCTGCCAAGTTGGAGCTAGGTGGTGGTGGTGCATATCTTTAATCCCAGCAGAGGCAGGCAGATCTCTGAGTTAGTCCTACCGAGTTCTAGGATAGCCAGGGCTATATAGAGAAACCCTGTCTTGAAAAGCAAAACAAAAACAAAAAAGCAAAAGAGAGCAAGGGAGAGAGACAACTTATGCAAACAAACGGTTCTAAGATTGTAACTAAATACCTTAGAAATAACAACAAAAATACCATTTCTGCCAATGTTTGGCAACCTGCCTGTCAAACCAAGGAGGGACCTGGAGATGAGCTTCTGTCTGGGGACAGGCAACCAGATAATGGCAAGGGAATCCCTCCCATCCCACCCAGGACCTGTGTAATTACCACAGTCTGGCAGGAGACCAGGGGCCAGGTTGTGTTTAACTCCTGTGTGGCACTCTCCTCACAAGTCCCCAGGCTTCCATCTTACAAATGGGGTTTCTGAGAACAGCATCTCTGGGCTCTGACATGGTCAGATGTCCAGAAACAATCTGGGAAAGAATGAGCTTCAACAGGAAAAGGCCTGGGCCACATTTTGCAAAGTGGCCACCTGTTGGCTCTTAGTGGCATATCAATGTCAAAGATACTCTCCAGCAGGGGACAGACTGACAGAACTGGTACAGCCAGGCCGCAGGCCACTGAAAAAAACAGTAGTGATTACAATGGGCCACAATAGCTGCCTGCCTTCATCTACCGTAGGCTGCTTTCCCAACATCCAAGGAACCCAAGGGCAGATTTAAAAACAGAAAACAAAAGAACTAAACAAACACACATGTAATTGTTGGCAAGTCACTGAGAAGGTTATACAAATGAATCTGCGAACAGATTAGGGAATTTGGCCAGAAAGGTGCTGGAAGAAAGAGGCTAGGAGAGCCTGCGGGATAATTTCTGGAGCCCACCAGTCCATAAATTGTTCTCCTCAGCTTCCTCTGTATACATACATGTCTTTTAAGACCAATGAGTCTCTAAGGTGAGAACCTATAAAAGGTGTCTTAGACATTTGTAGCCATTATGGGCTTTTCCCTGTGGCTTTAAAAGACATATTTCTGGGGTGGGGGTGGGGTTGCTTGTTTTGCTTTGTTTTTCTTGTTGTTCCTGTTCCCTATGCCTAGTTACAGACATAGGAACAAACCCACACAATTCGAGGTGGCTGCATGGAGTTCCTGGGGCTGCTGCTGCACCTGAGACAGGACCAGACTTATCTCTTTGGTGTTATGGGTTCAACAGTGAGTGTCCCACCATCCTATGTTAAGTCTCTAATCCTCTAGTACCCGAAAGTGCAACCATACGTAGAGTTAGGTCTTTGCAGAGGCCTTTAGGAAAAGGCCCTAATCCAATAGGACTGAGGTTCTTATTAAAAAGGATGGAGAACCAGCAACAAGTACTCGGAAGATGCACCTTGAGAAGGCAGCAAGCCTGGTGTGGCCACCTGTGAGGCCTCAGGGTATACCAGCCCTGTTAGCACCTCCATCTTGGTGTTCAGTTCCCAGAACTATAAGAAAATGAGTTTCAGCTGTTTGAACTACACTCTAGCCTTACCTAACGCAGCTGGGTCGGCTCCAAAGCCTTTTACCCTTACCTCACTGGAGTGCAGAGAACTCTTAGTGGCCCCGCTGCACTGCCCTCCCCACTCTAAGTTATGCTGAGGCTCAAGTGGGTACAGCTAGGTGCTATTTTCCAGCAGATCCTGCTCCTCTGCAGCCCTGTGCTGGAGGCATGGAGGCAGAGCAGGTGACTCCAAGCCACAGCCTGCAAGTGGCCAACTGCTTTACTCAACTTCTCTTCCTGGTTTCCCTCTTAACTTTGACAGGTTCTTATTAACCTGTATATCACTGATGTGGTTCCAGGAAAAGACGAGCCGGTGGAGTGGGTGGATTCATGGCCCAGTGAGGTAGCTAGCCGCCAGCACTCTCGCTAGTTTGATGAACCCACTTTCAGCACCTGGTCTAATGCCACCACCACTGGGAACTGACATGCCCTCCAATTTCCATCTGTCCCCAGGTCCTATGGAAAACTTGGACCCAGCCAGTCCCCATGGGGTGAGCAGAACCATTCCTGGGGCAACAGAGGTAGACTCAGAGGCTCACTGCCACTATGGGACCAGGCACAGTTGCAGTGAGCAGAGGATATGTCACTGAGCTATGTCAAGGTGGAAGAACCAAAATGAAAACAGTATAAACAAGTTGACGTCGACAGGGGCTTGGAGGGTGACATGTTCTAGGAGGCAGAGCTGAGCGGGTGTCTTCCCACGTGCAAGTACAGCAGGTGCCAGGGCCGAGCCAAATGGACTGCAAAAATGTGAAATAGAACAACTTGGAGTCCTTTCGGCACTGCTGTCATGTCTCCATTCCAACCTAAAGGCCGGTATGTCCCCTCCATGCCTTCTCGTCATTCAAGGTGGCCAAAGACTATGTATAGTGAACCTGGACCTTCCATTATTATAGGTGGCTAACATGCACAGAGCACACACACACACACTTCAAACCAAACGCCTGCAAAAGATGGGCCTGGCTCACCCCTACCAACCTGACAGAGAGGAAGAATGGGGCTCCCACCCACATGCTGAATGGGAGGCAGAATGGATGTAATTAGAACAGAGTTTCCTTTTTTAAATTTTTTGTTGTTTGTTAAGACAAGATTTTAATATATAGTCCTAGCTTGCCTGGAACTCGCCGTTCAGATCAGGCTGCGCCTTGGACTCACGTAGATGATCTGCCTGCCTCTGTACCTTACCTCCTACTCCAGATGCTGTCGTTAAAAGCATGCACCACTACACCTGGCAGAACAAGGCTGCTTAGCATCAAACTGGAGCCAGTGTGCCCAGCAGCAAGCAGGTGAGGTTTGATGACTGATCGGGCCTGACATTCCCGATCCTCAGTCCTCTACAAAAGCAAGGGGATGCAGGAGATGCTCCAGCACACAATAAGGACATATGCTCAACCATGTTCATAGTGGCCTTACTCATAATAGCCAGAACATGGAAACAGCCTAAGTGTCTCTCAGTAGAAGAATGAATAAAGAAACTGTGGTATATTTACCCTATGGAATATTACTCAGCTATTAAAAACAAGGAATTCCCGAAATTTGTGGACAAATGGATGGAACTAGAAATGATCATAATGAGTGAGTTCACCCAGAAGCAGAAAGACTCAAATGGTATATACTCACTTATATCTGGACACTAGCCCAAGGGGCATGTCCCATGAAAGTCTTCACTTATCAGGAAAGTGGGATAGAGGTGAGGACATCCTATTGGGACTCTAGGTGAGAGAAGTATGGGAGAATGGGGGAATAGAAGGATCCAGAGGGTCCTAGAAACCTACAAGAAGAACATTATGAAGGGCGGATCTGGGCCCAGAGGTTCTGTTCAAACTATAGCACCAGCGAAGGACAGTATGTGCAGTAAACTTCGAACCCCTACCCAGATCTAGCCAATGGACAGGACAGTCTCCACAGTTGAGTGGAGAGTGGGGACTGACTTTCACACGAACTCGGGTGCCCCATATTTGACCACATCCCCTTGGTGGGGAGGCCTGGTGGTGCTCAGAGGAAGGATAGCAGGCTACCAAGAAGAGACTTGATACTCTATGAGCATATACAGGGGGAGGAGGTCTCCCTCAGTCACAGTCAGAGGGGAGGGGAGTAGGGGGAAAATGAGAGGGAGGGAGGAATGGGATGATACAAGGAATAGGATAACAACTGAGATGTAATATGAATGAATTAATAAAAAATGTTTTAAATAAAAGAAATAAATCTTTGAAAAAATATTAAAAAAAAAGAAAGAAAGAAAGAAAGAAAGAAAGAAAGGAAAGAAGGAAGGGCATGGGCCAGGCGGTAGAAGACCTGAGCAGGCTAGCTTTGTCATTATACACTGCAAGGTTAGAGGAGACAAAAAAAAGTTTACACTTTTATATGGATGTGTGAAACATGCAAGAGAAATAAGAAATTTTAGCAGTAAAGTGGCTGTAACAAGGTCCAGCTTTGGCTAAATAACTGTGCTTACTACTTTGGAAATTTCTGTTTCATTGTCTTTTCTCATGTAAAAAGTTCGGGTAACAGTGGTATTTGGAAGCAGCTGTGTGGAACCCCCTTATGCGATGAAAGCGCCTGCCTCCTCTGAAGTCCTTCCCCTAGCCGGCCTGAATGCTGTTTATTGCTTTCTCCCTCCTTTTTGATTTGTTTCGCTTAAAATATTTAGCCCGCTGCACAATGAAGTGTCTCATTTCCAGCGTCCTCCTGGACCGTTAGGCTGGACTCCACACTCGTTACGCTGATGAGCATTCTACTTACCCATGCAGATTCCGGGAGCAGCAGCCAGGGAGATGGAGGGGGTGCTCTAGGTAGGCCGTCAAGAGCTGATTTAGGTTTGCAGCCATTCAGTGGGCAAGGCAGAGCAATTTTTAGCTAAAGGCTCTAGTCAATATTATGGAAAACCCTTTTTATAGAGTGCTAATTCTGGCGCAGCATTTTCTTATGTGCCCAGTTTTAGTTCCCCCTCCAACCTGCCTGGGAGCCCCCCCAACGCCGCATAATCTGCCCAGGTCACGTGTGAGGGAGCACGCCCTGCAGCAAGTGGCTGGTAGCCGGTCTTTTCACTGCTGTCAACACCTCAGTATTACACTCATTTCAGTGGGAACAAACTTCCCAACCACCCAACTTCCCTTCCGCCATCCTGCTGCCATCCCCTCCCCCCCTATGACCCTGTCACTTGCCAACTGGCTCCTGGACAGGCTGCAGGTCACCAGATGACACCGCTCCCGTGAGTTTGAGAAAACAACCACAGCAAACTCCTTTCGGAGGTTTGAAACAATACCCAAGCCTTTCGGAACGTCCCAGAGGAAATGGCATCATCACTTTCATTCTACTCCATTTGTGACAACCCAAAGAAAACAACTCGACCTAAGACAGCCACCAGGGCTCTGCCATCGGTGGCTGGGGAATGCTATCAGGTGACCTTTCCGAGGAATTAATTTTCACGAGCAATAACGGCCCGTGCTGCACATACCTTCAGTGCCACTTCTGTCAGCGCAGAAAAGAATTTCACTTTCTACAGTTGGAACAGAAACTTGCATACATCCCCGCTTCTTTAAAAAAAAAAAAAGTCTATAAATAACCCAGGATCAGCAAAATTATGCAAAACAGCCTGCTAGAAGAAGAAATGTAAACTAAAACCACTTACAGACTGACTCGGGCTGCCAACTTAATCTGATGCTACGGCGACTGTAAACATGTTGTACTTTTGAAACCTGAAGTGATCCACTTTAGTACAGATGCCATCGCAAAATACGAGAGAGAGAGAGAGAGAGAGAGAGAGAGAGAGAGAGAGAGAGAGAGAGAGAAGAAAAAAAGTCCGCAACAACGAAACAACAACAAAAGCCCAGCTGCACAACAGAGCAACCTGATTCGGTATTCTGCACAGTGCACGACCCGACCCGACGGCTGATCGGCTGCAGTCAGTACCAGCTCCCCTTGCTTGCACACGCCAACTGTTTTGACTACAGGCACTTGTTAAACACAGAGTTTCAGGTCCTACCAGTTGGACACCAGAAGTTCATAGAACTGACCCAGTGCCAAAAACAACAAGCGCAGAAAGCGAAACGGCTGCCTCGAGTGAGAGTTTGGTTAACTGTTTATGCGAGCCCTGAAGCAACTGGGTAACAATTAATTACTTTAAAAAGAACCTAAGTAACAAAAAGCAAATGATTGGCACCTTGAAAATGTAGATGTTAGCAGATAAAGTGACGACATTAAGCTATGTTATGGGGCTGTGTTGGTGTCACATGACACGTTGTGGTTATCGGAAGAAGGAACTGGGTGCTTCCTCAAGCATCCTCCATATGATTGGTTTAGAGAACTTGCAAATACCCAGGATTTCTAGGAGTCTGGAAGTTGGCAAATAACACAGGAGAAGAAAGGGACATATTAGATGATTTTTTTAAAGTGCAATAAAAGGACTTCCAAGTTGCCTGCTGTGTGCATGCAGACTGAGGCCACAAACTGGAGGCCTGGTTCCAGATGGAGCCATGCCTCCTGAGGCTACTTCAGGACTTTCTTTGGAACGAGGGATGCTGGGGACCAGTTGTCTGTCTAATCAAAGCTGGAGTCTACATTGGTGGGCAATGACAAGGAGTGGGCTTTTACCTTGCAAAAGAAGATAAAAGAAGCATGGCTGAGCATTTCCATCTCCTCCCCAGAATGCACCAAACACTATTCACTTTTAGGGCCAAGACAATTAGCCAGATTACATTTTAGAGTTACTTATGGATTTAGGAAAACTAAATTCCATGAGAACTGGGACATGGATGTAGATTTTTATTTGAGGAGGACTCAACCCTTTTGTATTATCTAGCTTCCATCTCCATCTCTCTCTCTCTCTCTCTCTCTCTCTCTCTCTCTCTCTCTATCTATCTTTCATCTTCTATGACTATCTATCTGACTCGATAGACTTCAAATGTGTCTGCAAGTCACATCTATCATAGGACTTGGTCACTAGAAACATCCTGTGAGATGGACAGCAAGAGCTGCTATTCTCACACTGTTTTCTGAAGGAGGAAAACACAGGCTAGACTTTCCCTGGAGCCAGGCACCCAGGAAAGGAGTCTACTACCCTAACCCTGTTAGTCCATTGTCACTGGGGAGAGATTCAGGAAGGCTACGTGATTTGTTTGCAGCCTCCCATTCCCAGCCCAGCCCTCCCTATTTGCCTGAATCATGTTTCCAGAAAACGGAATACTAGAACTAAGAAGGTTAATTATAAATGTGTAAAACCTCCTTTCTTTTCTTTCTTTCTTTTTTTTCCCCCCCTTTTGGCATTCCCTGTCACTGTGGCTTTCTGCAGCAGATTGCGGCCTGCCAGTACCACCCAGAAGGCTTTCTTTCCTTGCTAGGACAAGCTTCATACATCTGTGCTCCAGAGCTGTTGTTTCAATGGAAGACAACCCTCTCCACCCAGTTTGCATCTTGTCTTTCTCTGATCCTATAGGCTCATTCTCTGTCATTCCTGGCTCCTCATCCAATCCTACACTAAGAAGAACATGAAGAGGAGTAGCCCAACAGCCCTGCCAAACCTGCACACTAGGAAGCCTGTGTGTCCATTTTGCTAGTAGTGGAGGGAGGGGGAGCAGGTTCTGGATTTGCAGATCTTTTAACATAGAGTTTAAAGATGGACTTTTGCTTGTTTGTTTGTTTGTTTTGTCTTCTTTTCTTCTTCTCCTGTTCTCCTCCTCCTCCTCCTCCTCCTCCTCCTCCTCTTCTTCTTCTTCTTCTTCTTCTTCTTCTTCTTCTTTCTTCTTCAATAGAGAACACTGAAAATACTTAATCCCACAAAGGTGCCCATCATACTGGCTCCTTCTCCATGCTGAGTGAACATAGTCATTGCTTCAGCAGAGAAGACATGACTGCTCTAGGGAGCCCTGAAGCAGGTTTCCTCTGGGGCTTGGTTATCTCCCTGAGGAGATGTAGAAGTCGGGGATTGTAGATGACCGGGAGGTTTGGTCTGTAGGTAGGAATGGAAGTTCCTGGAAAGAGCTGTCCCACACTGAAATTTCTATAAAACTGATTAGCTGATTCAATGATGCGGAGAAGGTGGAACGTCTCAGGCCCAGGGCCAAGCCATACTGGGACATATTTAGCTCCACTCATGGCCCTTTATTGCCTTCCTCTGTATGTGACCTAACATCATTGTAACCATTCGGTAACTCTTTCGAAATGTATAAACACACCCCTAGTTTCCTCTAAATGAAGGACTAAGAATGTCCTGGGAAAGCATCTGAGGCTACAGCTGAGATTTCCCACTTCGCAGTGACCCACCTACCTCATAATTCCACCAATGTGCTGGCAAAGATCTGGATTTGTAATTGTCTTTGTTCTATTATTGCCACTTTGGAATGTAGTATTTGGGGAAACCTGAATCTGTGTTCCCAGGCCATGGTCACTCATAATTAGCTCCAGAATAAATGATCTCTTTTTCACTTTGAGGTGAAAGTTGTGCATTGTGGTTAAATAGAGACAAATGAAGGTGGCTGTCAGGAACTGAGGACTTAGGGCCATCACTGGGAATCCTGAATATTGACTGCAGGAGGGAGCTGAGTTTGAGGCTAGCCTGATCTACAGAACAAATTCCTCAACAGCCAGGACTACACAGAGAAACCCTATCTTGAAAGAAACAAAAAGTGAAGATTATAAATTTCTAGAATGTTTTGCCACCTCCTCATGAATCTTTCTCTATCTTGAAAGACTACAAAAAATACTGGGAAGTAAAATCTAGGAAATCTGGGTGTCAATTTGGACTTCACATTGAGTGTAATCAGAGCAGCACAGGTCAGACAGAACTATGGAATCGCATGCCCCCACTGGCTGGAAAGGCTCTGTGGTTGTGTGGGATGACTATGTGGTGCCTCTTGTGGCTTGTAAACACTCATTTTGAGGGAAGTTATTTGAGGTTGTTTGGGGAATGGCACGGCATTTGCATCCATGCTGCCTGAAAGAGTCTGAGCACTGGGCCAAACAGAAATCATGGCCAGATAATGTGTTTGCTTACAAGATACAAAGTGTGCATGGCCAGGTGACATATGACTCCTCCAGAGTACTCTTATAAAACTCACAAGTAGGACATGTTTTTGTAAGCACTGTCAGATTTAGGGAAGAATGGGCCAGAGAGATGCCACCAAGGCTGACATCTGAGTTCCAATGCTAGAACCCTTGGGCTGGAGGCAGATAACTGACTACTGAACGTTATCCCCTGACTTTCACATGTGTGTGTAAGGTGGCCTGAGTGCACTCTCACACACACGAATGAATGAATGAATGAATGAACAGCTAAAAAAAAAAAAAAATACAGCCCACACCGTGGTGCCTGTCTTGAATCCCAGCACTTAGGAGGGAAAGAAGCAGGCGAAACTCAGTAAGTCTGGTCTACATAGTGAGTTCCAGGACAGCCAGAGCTATGTACAGAGGCCCTGTCTCAAAGAAGAAGAAGAAAGAAGAAGAAGAAGAAGAAGAAGAAGAAGAAGAAGAAGAAGAAGAAGAAGAAGAAGAAGAAGAAGAAGAAGAAGAAGAAGAAAAGAGAGAGAGAGAGAGAGAGAGAGAGAGAGAATTGGAACTTTATATGCATGGCTGGTAAATTAGTAGAAACAGGCTACCAGAAGGATGTGCACTATGGACAGAAATGTGCTGCAGTCAACATTATACGTAACAAAGACATCTCTACCACAGACCAGAAAAAGCCACTGGCCACCACTGACACATCAGACCCTGGACAGCTGAGGCACAGAGGGAAATGACATGGGCGCCTATGCCCATGCTCTGAGAGGTACACTGAGTGAAGGGAGACTGAGCAGGGGAGGCAGGCAGCTGGGAAAGGACTGGTCTGGCCTTATAAACATCATCTGGTACCAGGTAAGCAGGTCTTTATGGTAAGGAGAGAGAAAAGTACGTCTGTTGTGTCCTGGATGGCTCCAGGGATTGGTCTGATGAGCACAGCAAGGGAATGAAGAAAGGGCAGGTAGACGCACAGAAACACATGGAAAAGCTGGGGTGGGGTAAACTGGGCACTCTGTTGGAGAAGTTACAGCCAATGCCTAGCCACAGTTCGGGAGCCTAGCTGTGTGTTTTTACTACATTTCAAGTGAATGAATAAAATCTAAATGTGAATCACAACACAAACCTATAAAGTGAATACATTACATGCGTTCCACTTTGATTGGTATCTTCTTTCCTTCCTCCTTTCTTTTGTGGTGTGGAGAATCTCAGGAGCATTTACATGTTAGGGAAGTATCAGCCAAATTAGATATTTTTATTTTTATTCTATCTATCTGTCTGTCTGTCTATCTACAATGTATGTATGTATGCATGCATGCATGCATGCATGTATGTATGTGTGTATCTATCTATCTATCTATCTATCTATGTATCTATTGGGTTTTTTTTTTAAATTTAATTTTTTTAAAAGATTTATTTATTTATTATGTATACAATGCACATCAGATCACATTATCGATGGTTGTGAGCCACCATGTGGTTGCTGGGAATTGAACTCATGACCTCTGGAAGAGCAGTCAGTGCTCTTAACCGCTGAGCCATCTCTCCAGCCCCCTCTATTGGGTTTTTTGACACAGGATTTCTCTGTGTAGCCCTGGCTGTCCTGCAACTCACTCTATATCCAGGTCTCAAACTCGGATCTACTTGCCTCGCTACCTGAGTGCTGGGATGAAAGGCGTGCAGCACCGCCACCCAGCAGGTATTGAGTGTGTGTCTGTGTGTGTGTGTGTCTGTGTGTGTGTCTGTGTGTGTGTGTGTGTGTGTGTGTCTGTGTGTTGATGAGTCCCTGCAGAAGCTAGAAGAGGCCATCAGATTCTCTGGAGCTGGAGCCCAGAAGGTTTAAGCTGCCGGATATGGGAGCTGGGAACAGAAGTTTGGTTCTCTGCAAGAATGGCAAGTGCTTTATCCACAAAGCCATCTCTCCAGCACCTCAAAATAGGTATTTTTCAAAGTGTGGTCCGAATTGGGAAAGTCACAGGTACACCACGCTCTGCCCTGAGAGTAGTACAACCATTGCCAGCACTGACATGGGATTAAGTAAGTAGTGGATCTGATCTAGAGATGCTCGGGGCTGTATGAAAGGAAATATGTGACTTATGCAAAAACACCACTTTCTATTCTTTTTCAGATGCTGGGAATCAAGTCCAGACCGTTACACACAGCAGTCAAACACTACATCTGAGTAATCTAGACCTTTCCTGAGCCACTGTACTGGGACGCCTGAGAATTTTGGTCGCAGGAATGGCAACTGTCTGGAAACCAATCCTCCAGAAACTGAGGGACACTGAACTTTGAACATTTTTTTAAAGATTTTATTTTATTTTATTTTTATATTTTATTTATTTATTTTTAATTCTTAAAAATATTTTGAACTTTGAACATTTTTTCAAGGTGGTATTCAGGCATTTATTACTGTAAGACTGACTTCAAGGCCTCCAAACCAGTACTTTGAAAATTCTGACACTATCTACTTTAAGAGAGAAATTTTGCATTGCAATCCCCTGTGCTCATTCGGATACAAGAGTAATACTGGTCTTCAGTATCTTGTCCCTCCTTCCTTCCTTCCTTCTTTTCTTTGTTCCTTCCCCTTCCCTTCCCTTCCCATCTCACTTTTCTTCTTGTTTTTTAATTTTAGATTTACTAATTTTATTTTATGTGTTGCTGCAAAAGCAAAGGGGGTTCTTTTAAATCCCGAGCCATATCTTTGGCATCCTCTTTTTAATTGTTTAAAATCCTGGTCAGGACTCATTAAATGAGGAGGAGTAAAGTTTGCAGACACCGAGGAAGCATTCCAAGCTCCCTGGCCTGCACACAATTAGCCTCAGCTCCCCCACCTTCGTCCCTTCCTTTTTATTTCCCTGTACCTGGTCACTTCTTTTTGCCTCTACATCCTTTGGAGGTTTAGAATCCTCTTTTCTCCAGACTGGAAGGCAGGCCAATCAGCCTGTTAGTGTGCAGCATGCAAATCGCTCTCTGGGAGCCTGAGGGTGTCTGATGACTAGGTGTGGGGCTGGGATGTGGCGATTTGGTGCAGCTCCAAGCTGCACAGGCTCTAGGCTTGGCTTCCACCGAGTTACTCAGTGAGAGGTCAGGGTGCTGAAGTGCTATTGAATCTGCAAGCAGAGAACACCTCCCCCGCCCACACGACCTTCTTTTCTGAATGGAGTTAACTGATGATTTGGGACTCTGGCTGCTCGGGCTAGAAAATGACGGAGGCTCTAGGCAGCGAGCTTTAGGAAAGATGGGTCTGGTCTGCTGTGTGTACAGTGGCCCGGATCCTCAGCAGCACTGCTGTATCTTAGCTCTCCACTGTAGCTTTTCTTTGCTCTGCTATTTTTAGCTCCTCCTGGCCTACCCTTCAGCCACCAAGGATGTGTGGTAGGCAAACTGATGTATTCATTTATTATTATTTTTATCTAGCAAAAAAAAGGTAAATATGGTGTCCCTAAAAAGCCTGAGTAAAAAGCAATTAGGCTCTGGCTAAGCAAATTATTGTCATATGCATTCAATGGAATGCCAGGAAGCTATAAACACGATGGTGGTCATCTCTATTTTCTGAATGTGTCCACAATAATTTTTTTATTTACCTCTGAGGACAGAACGCTGGGCTTTACACATGCTAGGCAGGCCTTCTACATGAAGTTGCATACCAGCCCCTCACAATAATTTTACATGAAAAAAAGAGCAGGCCTCAAAGCAAAGTCTGTAAGAGGATTCCATTTTTACTTTTGAAAATATAAAATATATGCATATTCAGGGATATATAATGAGACCCTGTCTCAAAAATATATATGCATATAGACATTTATGTACAACACAGACACCCATAGGAAAAGCCAAAATGTTTTATGCCAAAATATACTTAAAAATTTTTTTTCTGAAACTTTGGCAACTTCCACAGTAAAATTTCTTTCTAAAAAATTAAAAAAAAATTCTTCTTGGTAGCTTCTAAGTTTTAAAGTGTTTATTTATTTTGGTGTGTGTGTGTGTGTGTGTGTGTGTGTGTGTGTGTGTGTGTGTGTGTAGGTCTAAGGACAACTTGATAGGGTTGGTTCTCTTCTTCCATGTGGGCCCCCAGGATTGAACTGAAGCTGTCAGGCAGCAAGTGTTGAGCCATGTCACCTGCCCAGTTCTGAACCTTAGTGTGACCTAGAACTCATTCTGAAATCCATGACTAAACTTTTTACTCTTCAGTGTTTAATTGGCAGTTTAAAGTTGTATATATCTAAGATGTACACAGTGCCAGACATTTTCTTTTATAATAAGGACAAAAGTAACTTTTACTTTGAAAAAAAAATTCCAAGTTGTTATGCAAAACTGGACCTACCTGGGCACGGCTTTCACTGGTATCCCATGACACCCCAGCTAGCTTAAGCTTTCAAAAGAGTTCTGCTGGGGCTGGAGAGATGGCTCAGTGGGTAAGAGCGCCTCCTGCTCTTCCAAAGGTCCTGAGTTCAAGCCCCAGCAACTACATGGTGGCTCATAGCCATCTGTAATGTGATGTGATGCCCCCTTCTGGCCTGCAGGTGTACATGCAGGCAGAACACTGTGTACATGATAATAAATAAATCTTAAAAAAAAAAAAGATTTCTGCTCGTAAAGAAGGTCCGCTTGAAGCTAAGCACGGTAGCACGTGGGTATGCTCGTACTTGGGTAGCTGAGGCAAGAGGACTGCAGTTCAAGGCCAGCCTGGGTTACAACTGTGAGAGCCTGTCTCAAAAACAAGCAAGCAAAATAAAACACCCTCCAAACCACAAACTGGAGGTAAGTTAAAAAACAAAACAAAACAAACCTATTTTATGGTGCTATTAGATGCCACATGGACAGATTTGCTGGTCACCTCTGCGGCATACACAGGCTACAGACTACTCTCTTGTACAGGAAGAAAAGTCTAGGAATTCACATATCTGTGCTCTGAAACAAGTTTATGCCACACCACAGCTGATTCAAGTCAAACAATGTGTTTTTACGTTGAGATTGGGCCTCCTATGTCCCTGGCTGGCCTGGAACTTGCTAGGTAGACCAGGTTGGTCTAGAACTTAAGATCTGCCTGCCTCTGACTCCATAGTACTGGGATTAAAGGCATTCACTACCACACTGGGCTAAAACAATGCTGGTTTAAGATATAATAATAATAACAATAATAATAATAATAACAACAACAACAAAAACAACAATAACCCATAGCCCTGCAACAACAATAACCCATAGCCCTAGCTAGTCCTGTTTGCCTCAGTGTTCATGAGCATCCTTGAGATACTTGTTATCTCCTACAGACTCAGCTAGAGGTGGGCGCTCCAGCAGGTGACGTCATTATTCTGTTTGCAGAGGATGAAGCCAAGATTTACCCAGGTAGGCAACTGGCTCAAGCGCACAGGCTGTTTTCGACACAGGATCCACTCCCTGTTCTCCTATACTCTCCTCTTGATTATGCGGCACTAAATCCTTCTTTTAAAAAATATTCTTTTTATGTGCATGTGTGTGCGTCTATCCGCGATTATTGTGCACCATGTGCCGCAACAAAGATGGAAGAGGGTGTTGAGTTCTCTGGTGCAGTTTGTCAGGCACCACGTAGGCACTGGGACTTGAACCCAGTTCTCTGCAAGAACAGCAACTGATCTTAATTACTGAGCCATCTCTCTTGATTTCTGAATTCTTTCTAGAAACAGGAAGAGCAATTTTCTTGTCCTTATTGGATACTTTTGAAAGCAAAAGATGCTGAGTGGATGGACCATTGGCCAACTTAAGATATAACTAAACACACAGACACAGACACACACAGACACACACACACACACACACACACACACACACACACACACACACGCCATATCTTATGATAACATAGAGATGTGAGACAGGGGTATGATACTTAAAATTCATTTTTAAAAAGTGTATAAAATAAACATAGACAAAAGCAAAGAGATATATTTTGTGATTTATTGGGTGGACACAATAAAGTTAGGCTAGGCTAGGTCATCACTAGGTCATCAGTTCCCACTGCCTCAAGAATTACAAAGTCAGAATTGGGCACCTGGAAGTCATCAAAATGGGACACAGTACAAAAGTGACTTCTTTAGGGTTTTCTGCATTTTGGCCAACACTACAGATTTCACTGGTCAAGTTCACTGCATAGTACAGTGTATGCTAGAAATGGGTTTTTATTTATTAGTATTTGAGGCAGACTCTCATGTATTGCAGGCTGGTTTTGAACCGATCTTCTTGCTTTTACCCCTGGGGTGCTGAGATTGCAGGTGTGTCCTACCCTGCCTACTTGAAATGTGTTTCAGTGGTGAAATAAAGGTATTCAAGGTAAAGTCCCTCTCAGAAGCCCTCAAGGCCACTTTTGTATCAACAGTGCGCCAGAACACCGAAGGTTTGTTCACTGTCCGGCGGGATGGCTCCGGATGCAGCCCAGAGTCCAGCCACTCAGTCAGGACTATTCACTATAGCTGTGCTCAGAAAACAGTGCCTCTCTGTGGAGTGTCCCTGGAGCTCCTCTGGTGGACCTTTCTTGAGGGCTGGATCTCTACCAAGTCTATGGAGCAGGTTGAACTAGCCATATCTGTGAAGCTGTTGGTTTTGCTTGTCCCCAGGTTTATATCAGAAGTGAGCCTACCTCCACATTCCTTAAACCAGGTAGTGAGGTGGCCAGAGAGAAACTAAAACCCTCATCCTGTCAGTCTTCTCGAATCTTTTATGCTTCAATTGTTTTCTACCAGAAGATTCTGAGCTCCTCAAGGTCAGACCACCCCTCAGGGCAGTGCACAGCAAACACTGGTGGGTGCGAAGTCGGTAAGGAAGGGACCCCTCTGTGCATCTTCCTCTCTATCATATGCTGAGCCTCTGTCTTCTTCAATAACGTATTCTGTAAGCCCCTCCTCCTAAAAAGTACTACAGGCTTGCCTACTGGGTAAGTTAAATGAAATGGAATTCTGTTACTTCAACAGTCTAAGTGCTGTGGTTGATTTTCATTCTATTAGTGACATCAGGTGTGTACAGATTATAATCCGTTGCTTGCCCTGAGTAAAGCTAGTCAGATAAAATAAAAAAAATAAAAAGGACTGGAATTCCATTATTTTATCCTTTTGAAAATGCAGACTGATACTAGCACGTCCATGTTCAGATTCAGAGAGTTAAAACTTCCATCTGTAAAGTTAGGTCCATTAGATTCCAAACTAGAGCACGTTCTCCAATGCTGCCTCGCTCCGCCTTCCAGAAAAATCGAACATTTAGAAATTGAAAAATATTTCCTTTGCCACCCTACTCTCTTCCATGTCCCTCATCCCCATGCTGGGATCAAACCCCAGGCCTGACACATATTAGACAAATGTTCTACCACCTAAGCAAATCTACTCACTTTATGCTGTGCATATCTTTTGTTGGCACTTCAACACATTTTACCAAAAGCATTTGGGGGATGGAAAAACTAAAAGGATGTTGGAATAGATGAGCCAATTTACTAGTTCTTTCACTTCTAATTATTTTGATTGGCATGCGGTCATGAGAGATATTGAACGACCTCTTAGAGCTGCAGAAGAGATCAGTCCCTGGGAATCTGTTGCTGCTGCTGCTGCTCCTGCATGTCTCCAGCCCAACAGGCACTCGGGCTCTGTATGGTCTTCCTGCATGCACCCTTTCCACCTGCCAATCTAGATGACCAAATCCCGAGCTTCATGCTTCTGTGACTTGGTACAGTGTAGCTTTCCCCAGAGTGCCTGGCCATCTCTTTCCTTGGTTAACATCTTATTTCCTTGCAAGACCCATCTCAGACATTAACACATTTTGGATACCTTGTAGATTCCTGCCATCTGTACCTCTGCCTGGCCTCACAAGAAATTCCCTTCCCACGGTGGGTGAGATGGCTCAGATGGTAAAGATGTTTGCTGCCAAGCATGATGACTTAAGTTTTATTCCAGGGACGTACATGGTAGAAAGGAAGAAGTGACTCCCCAGTGTTGCCCTCTCACCTTTATACATGCACCGTGACATAAGCACACCCCTTACCATAAAGAATATAAATAAATACATGCGATAATAATGTTAAAATATTTTGTAGGGTTTTTGTTTTGTTTCGGAGAAAGGATCTTAATATATGTAGCCCTGGCTGGCCTGGAATGCACTAAGTAGGCTGGCTTTGAACTCACAGAGATTCTCCTGCCTCTGGGGTTAAAGGTGTGTGCCCCCCATGCTTTGCTTCTAAAATATTTTTTAAAAGAACACACTGTGCTCATCTCCTCCTCAGCCCTGCATGTGGCTCTGCGCTGATGGATGGATTTGGCCCCTTTCACTACACCATAAAGAGCTTGTGTGGAGGACTTAATTTCAGTGCTGGCACTAACAGGCACTCCGAATGTGTTAGATAATGAATGAATAAATCAGGAATTAATTAACCAATCTATAGAAAAGAAGAGAAAAAGCAGAGGTCACAGGCACCAGTCTCCAGAGGTCTGAGGGCTAGCTAACCTTAATTATTTCTCTTAGTCACTGGATTTAAAATGATTTTTGAGCCTAAGAGTGTCATAGTTGGTGTTTTATGAGAGGCCATGGACTATTTAATTCTGAGTGCTCAGTTTCCAAACACAGCCTGTTAGTTCCTGCTCAAAGATGCAGCGCTGGCCACCAGCATCCCTCGGGTGTTCATGGTGTATGCACCATGATGGCAGTTCGTGGAGCCCTCGCTAACTCTGGGCTGTCCACTTAAGCAAAGAACATACTGAGTCACAGATACAGACCAACAAATGACCCGAGGAGAGCTCCAGCTTGATCAGACTGTGGGACTCTAGCCTAATGAAATAAACTATTCCCAGCAGAGCCTGACCCTGCAGAATGTAATTCTTTCTGACCACACTGTGTAGATAAAAATAATTCAGTGATTTCCTCCCAGTAAACTCTTGGGCATAAACCAAGAAGCCTGCAGATGACTGTCCTGATGCTACTGTTCAGCTGTAAATATGGAGTTTTCTTGCCTTCTTAGCAGTGCTTACCAGCAGGAATGCATCCAGCATTTTTAGGTGGACCAATTCTGCATGGAGTGGAATTGTCATCCTGTGACCTGCAGAGTATTTAGCGCCTTGGATCTAAACAATGCCAGTTACAGGGACATCCATGAAGACACATTCAAAATGTCTCCAAGGCCACAGCAGCCTCATATCCTGAGCTTCTGGCTGGATTCTGGCTTGGATTTTTCTGAAACAAAGGAATCGAGGAAGCAGTCTAGACCTGGGGTTGGACTCAAGGCGTGTCAAGTTGCTCAACTAAGGCCTGTCTGTGGGTAAGGCAGGGGTCCTGAGAGCTGGGAGGAGAGCACTGAGAAAGTTGGACTCATGAATTGTTAGACTTGAGTTCAAAGCCACCCAGAGGATTGATGAATGAACAGGCAATGGGGAAAGGCCTGGGCACTGGTTCTGGCTGCATTTGAGCCTCTTCTTCACAGCACAGCCTGCAGGGTATCTCAATGTGGCAGGAAGACTCAGAGATAGAGGGCCTGCCTAGCATGCAAGAGGCCCTGGGCTGAATTCCTCACACTGTGTGAGAAGAGGAAACAGCACCAAGGGGCAAGTGTTCTGGATGGATCTAATGTTTTGAAGGTTCTGGGTAAAACCGAGCTCTGCTTTCTTGCTTGGCTTCAAACAAACAGCTATAACAACACCTCTGCTATTGCCACAATCAACACACCAGTCAAACTTGCAAACACGGCCTCCTCCAGAGAATCCCTAAGGTTCTCAATGCCATTTCAAAGAGAGTCTGTCACCAAAGGGGGAGATCTCCTAAAACCAGCCTGAAAAAATCAGCTGGTGTTTGAAGAAAAAGGAACAGAAGCCTAACAATGGTCACCCATCTCTCTGACTTAGTAGTTGGACATCCCACGGCAATAGCCCAGGGAGGGGGGCAATGGCCAGGTTTCTGCAAACTGTGAATCCCTTTGTCTCCTCTTTCTCAGTTACTTGCAATTTAATCCATCCTTCTCTGCTGCTTGCAACTTTCAAGAAAGCCTTAAATCCATTTACAACAAGGCCGTTGTAAATAAATAAAGCACAGAAATAAAATCCACGGCTGCTGGTGTCAGCACTGGCGGACCGGGCACAAGGTTTTGGCTCCGATCTAAAGGGAAGAGGATGCTGTGGCAAGATGGGAGGAAGCAGGAGGAGGGGAGACTCCCGCAGAGAGCCTTGGGCAATGGCTGGCCTTGAATCCTGCTGTCTTGCCCCTATGCTGGAGTCCCAAAGCCTCCTGCAAGTTACCAGCCTTTTGTGGCTCCTCGTCATTATCCTTAGAAGATGGGATTGGGGGTTTGGGGATGGGGTGCAGAGCTGCGGCTCAGTGGCAGAGCACTTGTCTAATAGGAGGATCTGGAGAGTTTGACCCCACCCCACCCCCTCAGAGTAATAACAAATTAAAACCTAACAAACAGATTCAATGCAATGATTTCACATCTTCCCTTATTCCCAAATACTGGACTCTTTCAAGCTTCTCTTCCAATCTGTTGTAGCTAACTGTCTCATCCATCCACAAGTACCAGGCAGGACTCCTAGTTGAAAGCTTGTGATGATAACTGTGAGACACACTGGTCAGCCAGGGTGTGTGTGTGTGTGTGTGTGTGTGTGTGTGTGTGTGTGTGAGAGAGAGAGAGAGAGAGAGAGAGAGAGAGAGAGAGAGAGAGAGAGATTATTATTATTATTATTTTGCCTCTCAGAAAAACTGAGGGTTTCCCATTTCATGGTGAAGGAAGCTGGGTATCACTGAATAATGTATTGATCAAGTTTGCCCCTGTGAAATGAGATTTAACTATTGGCTTTTTATCTTTATCTTCTGATTATCTCCTAAGTTTCCTTACTCATAAATAAGTTTTGTTATATAAATAAATGCATAAATAGGTTTATATTGTCTGTTTGTGCACTGTGCTAAGCAAAAATGGGGTGCTCATCATTCACGATTATCAAAAGGTTATAGCATACACCCAAGAAGTGGAAGGCACATGGTAGGGTGTTCCCTTTGCTCTACATTTAAGGGTTCACCCCATTTGGGATGTCCCTAGTTTCACAGTCCCATAGTCACTGTTGTAAATTGTGTACAGAGCAACTTAAAACTCCCGTTGTTCACAATACCCAACATCCCAGCAGGTGTCCTAGAGCAGAGCTTCTCAGATTTTAGGCATGGACGTTGTTTAAAATGCAGTCTTAGAATCTGCGGGCCAATGCATTCTTGTCACACTGTGTTGTTTTTCTGTATGTCTAATGTCTTGCCATTAAAAAAAAATATGTACATTCGTGTTATGCCTGCATGTATGTCTGTGTGGTGGTGTTACAGACAGTTGTGAGCTTCCATGTGGGTGCTGGGATTTAAACCTGGGTCCTCTGGAAGAGCATCTGATCCTCTTAATCTTTGGGCTATCTCTCTAGCCCCATGTCTTACCATTTTAAGGCCTGTTCTATCCAGGGCTATGAATTTCTGGAAAGGTCAAAGGACTGGCCTGCAAGTGCGTCTGGCATATGCAAACCTCATAGTTCCAGCCTTCAATTGCTTGCTTTACCCATCTTATATTCTGGGTCACTATTCCCTCCCCTAGGCACCCTAAGGTCAGGTCCCAGACAACAAGGGACAAGACAGCCTTTACACTAAAAGCCCACTTTGATAATTCAGACTAGTCAGTTCTAACCCAGTTCTCTCTGCGCGGCCTATTCCTTTCTCTGGAAACTTCAATAACAGCGTCAGCCTTTATCTTCTCTTTGTTCTGCCCCAGCCTCCTAATAGGGCCATTGATTTCCTATATGGACCTGCACACACAGCATGCCCCACCTCTTGGGAACTGGGAAAAGCAAACTGTCTTGTTATGCATGTGAGTGCCAACTGACCTGAATCAATTCCTAAATACTACTCTTCCCATTCCTGAATAACAAACAAAATGTACATCTTAGACCGTCCAGGGATATCAGTGCCTAAGGACCATCCTTGAGCAGCACTATCTAATTATAGCGTTACAACTGAACAAGGTGCTGGGCTGGCTGAGGGCAACTACAACATAGTGTGCATTTTGGACCACTGCCAGAACCTAGGGTCTTCACGACAGTCAAAAACACAGGTGGCTCAGGCTACTGCCCAGGGGTCCCAAGGACAACTTCCAGCACCCTGTGTCACAGTCACATTCCAGTGAGGGGGTTTCAGTTAAAGAAGGAGCTGCAATGGAGAGGAAGCTAGGCTTTAGGTCTTTGAACTGTAACAGGCACAGTGGTTATACACGTGACTCAGTGCCCAAGGGGGACAGGCTAGCTGGCACAGGACCCTGTTACTGGCTCCCTACCTGAACTATGGCAGATACATAGCACAACGCCTGTAGGCATCAGACACCCAAGTCTGGAGGGCCCAGGGAGTAAGCCTTTGAATCCAAGCAATTTACTGTCCCCTACAGCAAGGTGCTATCCAGGTGTCCAACAATCCCTTCTTGCCTGGAGAGACATGAAGGCCTGACCACTGCTTAGGGAAGCATCCTAGACAAGATCTCAAAGCGTCTGAGTTGAAGAAGCGCACCTCACCCCAGGCCATCACAGTTTATATAAAACTAATTAGAGCAAACCCTGATTAAGAACTATCCATTTTAAGGAATTCACATGGCTTAGCCCTGCTAATCCCCACGGCTCTGTGTAGTAGTAGCTGCTGTGACAATCCTTACTTTCAAGATTGAGTAAGCATGCGCAGAAAGAGAGGCTCTGCAGCTCACCTGGGCTACTCGTTAGTAAGCAGGGCCACTGCAACCCAAACAGTCCCACAGCCTTCATCTTCCATTGCACCCCTTGGGTTTTGGGGTGGTGTCATTCTCTCCAGTGGAGGGCTCACAGGTAGATCCTAGTGTGCCCCATGGCCTGGAATTACTATTCAGCAAACACACACACACACACACACACAGAGAGAGAGAGAGAGAGAGAGAGAGAGAGAGAGAGAGAGAGAGGGAGGGAGGGAGGGAGGGAGGGAGGGAGGGAGGGAGGGAGGGAGGGAGGGAGGGAGGAGCATTCTCCCTCAAATAGTGGGTAATAAGGTGGCCAGGAAAGGCTGAAAGGGACTTGGAAGAGGAAGAGGAAAGACTTTGGGACATTTACGACACAGCACACCTGAGTCATCTGAAGATGACCCTCCCTCAGATATTATCATGAAATCTGCTTTTCAGTCAGAAGAGGTGGGTATGGGCAGAAGTGAAAGGAGAATTTTTTTAAGATAACGAAAAAAATGTAATGCAAGCTTCATTATATAAATAAAAACTCCACTGTGGCAGGCCAGCAGTTACTCCTCATTTCTGTGAGGAGAAATTTCAATAAAAGGATGTAGGTGGCAAAATGAAATCCTGCACAGACATCGTTTGTTTGTTTGTTTGTTTTTCATTATTATTTTCAGCATTTAGAGACTTCCGAAAGGATAGGCTGTTTCATATAGAACTTGGCTGTTTTCTGATCCTTTTTAAGATTCAACCCTTTTTAGACAACAATCAAACCACGGTGGGTTCTGAAATACCTTAAGTCTGGCCCTGACGCAAAATTAAATGAATACCTATTAATTTAACACTGAATTATAAAAACATCAAGTGTATAATAGAGACTTAGAAAATTCAGATATAGTATAAAAGAAAATAAAACTCACCCAGTCCCCACACCATTTTGACTAAAAATATACATTCTTGGTACTGGAACTGTAGTGCAGTGGTAGAGCTCACCCACCGTGCAGGATTTCTGGGTTGATCTGTCTTGGTTAGCTGTAACTGTCAAATTAGCACAGCCTAGTGATCAGAGAAGGAAAGATTAAGCCAAGCATGGTGGCCTAGCCTTTTAATCCCAGGAACTAGGGAGGCAAAGGTAAGTGGATCTCTGAATTAGAGGCCAGCCTGGTCTAGATAGCAAGTTCCGGGCCAGCCAGGGCTATATAATGAGACCTTGTTGGAGGAAGAAGGGAAAAGAGGGAGAGGGAGGGAGAAAAGGAAGAGAGAGAAATGTCTACATGAATTGGTCTGTGTATGTCTTGATTCTTAGCATGTGCAGTTGCAGCTGGGCCCCTCCAGACTGCGCCATTTCTAGGGCAGGTAGCCCTGAGCTGTACAAGAAAACCAGCAATCAAGCATCCTCCTCCACGGTTTCTGCTTTACTCCAACACCATGTAAACTGTGTGTGAAAGCATGTGCTTGTCATCTCAGGGTTTGGGAGACAGAGGTGGGAGGGTCAGAAGTTCAAGTTCACTCTTGACTACATGAGGCCAAGTTCTCAAGAATTTTTTCATATGTACATAATTTTTAAAATGTGGTTCAGGGCTGGAGTGATGGCTCAGCAGTTGAGAGCACTGACTACTCTTCCAGAGGTCCAGGGTTTGATTCCCAGTATGCACACGGCAGCTCATAACCATTCGTAACTCCAGTTCCAGGGGATCCAATGCCCTCTCTGGCCTCTTCAAGGACACATTCGGTATGTAGATATTCATGCAGGTAAAATGTGGATACATATAAATAAAATAAAAATAAATGTGATCGTGTGAGTATCCCTCCTTTGACCTTTTTGTATCATATCAAGGACTTTTTTTTAATGTTATGGTAATACTTTAAAAATATTTTAGATACTACTTAGTATAAATAAGCCCCTATTGTGTGTTTGGCATTGAGACTAGTTGCAAGCTTTTACTTTGAGGGCTAATTCTTTAGTGAAAACATTTTTTAAACAGTCCCACTATTTATTGCAGTCTGGCTTCAAACTCTAGGGAGTCCTGTCTCAGCCTCCTGAGTGCTGGGATTACAGACATGAGTCACCATGGCCAGCTTCTAGAAACAATCTCATACTTACATATCTCTCTTTATTTACTTGCTTGTTTATTTTTGAGATAGGGTTTCATGGTATAGCCTTGGCTGTCCCGGAACTCACTCTGTAGACCAGGCTGGTTTTAATCCATAGAGATCTGCCTGTCTCTGCTACCCAAGTACTGGGACTAAAGGCATGTGCCACCACCATCCAGCATCTCTTTATTTTCTTATATAAATTCTAGGCCCTAGACCTGACAAACAGGAGCCCTTTCTATATCCCCACTAGCTTGGCAGAGAGTCTAGATTGCTTCTTGCTAAAATTGGGTGAGAGTAATTCACACACATTTGCCACTTTGTTAGATGAAAAATATTCTGTGCTTGTTTTAATTTTTGTTTTTGATCACTAGTGTGGTTGAACATTTTTCATGTTAATTGGCCACTTGAGTTTCATCTCCTGTGAATTGTCTATTCATATCTCTTCTTTATTTAGTATAGTCCCTTTTCGTCATTAATCTGTAAGAATTTTGTACATTAAGCATATTACTTATAGCTGGGTGCAATAGTGCATACCTGTAATCCCAGCACTCAGGGAGGCAGAGGCCGATGGATTTCTGTGAGTCCTAGGCCAACCTGGTCTACAAAGCAAGTCCAGGACAGCCAAGGCTATACAGAAAAACCCTATTCAAAAACAAAAACAAAAACAAAAAAAAACAAAACAAAGAAAAATTAAAAAAAGAAAATAATATATTATTTATTCATTATGATGATGGTGGTGGCCATGGTGGTGGTAGTGATGGTGGTGGTGGCAGCAGTGGTGGTGGTGGTTTTTTTTTTTTTTTTTAAGATAAGTCTCTCTACATAGTTCTGGCTGTCCTGGAACTCACTATGTGGACCAAGATGGCCTTGAGCTCACAGAGATCTGCCTGCCACTGCCTCCTGAACGCTGGCATCAAAGGCCTGTGCCACCACACCCAGCATGAATATTACTATTTTAAGTCACAAATTGAAAACCATAACTGACTTAACAAGACTTACAACTATGGGATGTCAATGTCAACATTAACTAGCTCACTAGTGTGGTGTGTGGGGGGGTAGTGTGCAGTAAAAGTGAAATCAGATTTTTATTAACTATAAGAGAATAAACATAGAACTCTCATTTTACCACCTCCTTTTAAAGCAACCTCAACAACAACAAATGTCAGGTCACAGCCGAGGAGCACTTCTGAACCTTTATAAGTCACTTCCTGTCTCCTCCTGGGCCCAGCAGCTGGAAAGAGGACACCTGGGTGGACCAGAGAGTTGGAGTACAGCTGTCCAGTCCCCGGGTCCACAGGTTTGGCAGGGCACTGTGCAGAAGTTCTTGTCTGGATTGAAACTGCAATCTGGGGGGGGTCTGAATTCTGAGTTCCAGGGCACCACCCAGAATTAGCCAAGCGATCATAGGAAACCAGAAAGACAGGATCCAGTTTCGCTCCTGGGAGGAGAGGGCTGAAGCAGCAAGGGAGCCAGGAAGGCCTGTTTTTGCACTACTCACCAATCCAAAGACATCTGAGCAATCCCCAGACTGGTGGCCACTGTCACAGACTCAGACCTCCCAGGCCAGGGAAGCCTTCTTTTCTGTGAACTGTAGAAGCGCAAAGTGGGGCCAGCCGGGTTGGAAGGAGAGGGTGATGACTGTAAAAGGGAGACGGGGAGCCACCTTCCACCAGGGCCAAGCCTGGGGACTAGATGCGGGTCAGGCACTCAGGTCACTGCCTACCATTCCCACATGCCTCGCCACGTGCTTGGCTCGGGCTGCAATGATTCAAAACTAAAACAGGAAGTCGAAGCAAGTGGGCTGCAGCCCAGGAACAGAGGCTGGGGTGGGAGGATCTGTCTGAGAGGGCTCTGACGTCACAGCGGTCTCTTCCATAGGGATGTGAAGACAGACAGTACAGACAGGTGATGAGTGACGTCAGGTATCAAGTTGTCTGCTGTCTCCACGTTACCTCATTCCCACATGAGAAGGATCAGTTGACAGACCTGTTTACCACAGTCACTGGGCTCATGGATTTTTAGATCTATTAAAACAGAGAGTTGTTGGGTTTTTTGGTTTTGTTTTGTTTGGGGCGGGGGGGGGGGGGCAGGGGGGGGCGGTCTTTTTAAAACCAGGATCTGAAGGGTAGATATGCAGAGGGAAATGAAGGAGAAGAGACGGGTGTGGCTGATGGAGAATTTGTGATTTGGCCTCCATTCTCTCTTCTCTCAACCACAGTGCCTGGTTTACTTCTCCACACTCAGTCGGTGAGGGTCCCTGTGAATGGGCCCTTTCTTGAGGGCTCATGTGATGGACACGCCTGACACTCCTGTCAGTGATAAAGCCATTGCTTTCTATAAGGCAGTTACTGTCTAAGTGGCCTCTGGGTTGCGGCCCTCAACGACCATTTCACAGGGATCAAATGACCATGTCACAGGGGTCGCATATCAGATATCCTGCATATCAGATATTTACAGCACAATTCATAACAGTAGCGGAATTACAGTGATGAAGTAGCAATAAAATAATTTTATGGTTGGGGTTCAGGTCGCAGGGTTAAGAAGGCTGAGAAGCCATTTAACACTTTCAGGCCTCCATTCCCAGACTTCCTGCCAGGTTTGGGTCTTTCTTAGCTTCCTAAGCTCATGCATAGAATTTTCTATGGCTCACCAGGTAACATTCTAAAGACTTCCAAGGTGCGGTGTGCACTGTGCCCCAGGAACAATGGCAGAGATGCCTTCTCAGAGAGGAGGGGCATGGCTCGGAAGGACTGGATTATATTTCCAGCAAATCTGATACCTACTCAAATGGGGCATGGGCCTGCAGTCGAGAAAGTGTTAGAGGGTTAGGATTTGACTGCTCCAAACACAGAAGGAAGTTAAAAAAAAAAATCCCAGACTTTCAGAAAAACCAGAAGCAGAGTGAGAGAACTTGCCTTTGGAGGCGATTTCTACTTTCCAGCAAAGGGTGGTACTGAGAAAACCCTTCCATGGCGCTTAGATCGCACTGCCTGCACCTACGGAGGCAGCTTCTGTTTGCTCATGCTACTGACTGGGGATTCTTCTGAAACTCATCAGAGCAACTGTAGAATCTGTCTTCCAGCTCTGAACCTCCCGACACTCCTTTATAATTTAAGCTCTAATAATTTTAGTGGTACCAGCTCAAATGTTTTTTTTTCTTTTTTTTTCTCCTTTATTAATTTATTCTTGTTACATCTCAATGGTTATCCCATCCCTTGTATCCTCCCATTCTTCCCTCCCTCCCATTTTCCCCTTATTCCCCTCCCCTATGACTATATCTGAGGGGGACTCTGTGTTTATTTTCCTCTTTTGAGACAGGTTACCAGAAATCCAGGCTGACCTTAAACTCCCTATGTAGCAGAGGACAGCCATGAACTTCTGATTCTGCCCTGTCTACTTCCCAAGTATTAGGATTACAGGCCCGGGCTACCACACCTGCTTTATTCAGTGATGAGAATTAAATTAGGGCTTTGTTGCAAACACTCTACCAACTTAGCTACATCTCCAGTCAAGCCTGCAATCTTGACCATAAGATAGCCCTTGGGTCAGGATTCCTCCTCAGCGGAGTCTTCCTCAAAGCAGACAGTTAATTCATTAATATCTGTAGAACGTTATCCCAAGAAGACAGACCTCCCATGGCCCATCAGCAACCCAGTGCTTCTCTATACCTCAGGGGAGCTATTGTCTATAGGTCACTAGAAGGCTCTTTGGTGGTTTACCTGTCTGATAGCCAAGGTAGACCTTGGGAAGATCTGATAAGGGTAACCTCCACCTCTGTCCACTCAGACCAAGACACTGTTGGATTTCCTCCTTTGTATTTTCTTCAGACCTTGGGCTATCAGAAGTTTTGCTCAGCATCAAGTACATACCTTCTGCTGCCTTCCTCTGAGCCACAGAAATTCTAACAAGCAGAGCCTTCCCCGCTCTAGCAGCCTGGACGGCAGAACCACAACAGGCACCCAGAGCCGGAGGTGAAGAATGGCTGGACCAGGGCTGGTGGTGTCACACAGTGCTCCCTGAGCTTTGGGGCCTTCCCTTCATTTCTCATGAGCTGGCGAATGGGCAGCTGGCTGGCCCAAAGAAGAGAGCACATACGAGAACCACAGGGTGACATCAGGGTATGGAAGTCACCCTAAATATCTGACTGTGGGTCTTGACCATGGTCAACAGTTTCCATGAGAAAAAATAGTACTAAAGGGGGATAGTGAGCCTGGTGAGCCTTGGGCAGGTCATCACTAGTACCTGGTATGAAGCTGTGGAGCATCTCTCTTTCCCTGAGTCCCCCTCTTTCTTATATGGAGCACTGACCATCCACACTCCTGAAGTCCTTGCTGTATAGCAATGTGGTTTTGTCCCAGGCTAGCGGTACGACACAGGCTGGCATGGAAGGAGTGTATTCCTCTGAGACCTTCTTTTGTAGCAACTATGAACACCCTAGCCCAGAAGGGGGAAACAGGGGGAGGAAAGCTTGGAAGACATCCCAGGGGCTGCTTGGCAGCCTCAGGCGCGCAGCTCTGCCCAGCCAGACACACAGCCCACAGGCTCTGTTTTCCCTTCTGCTGCCTGCTCAGCTTGGGACAACATGGCTGGCTATGGACTTCTTGCAAGTACTGAATGTAGCTACCCTTCTTGAACCCAGCTGGCTTCTGGGACCCTCTTCACAGTGATGAGAACTGGCAGGCTATCCGTGAGCTGTTTCTCGCAGAAGGAACTAGTGTGCCCTCTTTTTAGATGTGTGTATACGTACACACACACACACACACACACACACACACACACACACACACACACACACACGGGTTCCTAAATAGTTCTCATTTGCCCAAATACTCCAACTGCATTGCTCACGGCTTCTTGTGGCGAGTTGTTCTTCATCATACTTCTGACACATTCTAATTCAGTCAAGGGTCCTCTTCTGCCCTCAGATGTTAATGAAGATAAAGCTGGGAAGTACGTGTGCATGCTCGTGCATGAGCACACATGCACACACATGCCCATGTGTGTGCGTGTGTGTGTGCCCTAGTATTTAAAGTTGGGTCCACATTAAGAAGTCACAGCATTGTTTCTTGCTTCTAGGCATCTCAGTCCAGGTGACTGGACCCCTAGCGTGACACTGGGGTCGGTCTTTGCAGAGCAGAAGGCCTAGGGGCTCTGTTAAGACAATCTATGCTGGAATCCTGATTCAGCCAGTTGCTAACTAATTCCCCGGCCAACTTTCTTTTCCCCGTGTACCCCACTTTCCTGATCTATAAATTGAGAATAATGAGAGTCTCTACAGTAAAGCATTCCTGTGATGCCTGCAAATGCTAACACAAGTGCTTACAGACTCTCCTGGCACACGGCATATATTCAATAAATACTTGGTATCGTGTGTATTATTAGTCAACAAATAACAGATGTTATTATTGTACATAAAATGGGGTGGGAAGTTGGGCTGAATCACAGCACAGGTCCTTGCAGCTTTAAAATCTCAGTTTTATGATGTTATGGGAGGCTGAGTAAGTCCTGAACGGATCCTTTGGAAAGCATCAGCCAAGGAGAGGGGCCACTGAGAGTCACTTGAGAATGGCCAAGTTCAGGACTCTGTATTGTGGATTCCGTGGCAAAGCCTGTGCGCTTTGGGTTGGCACAAACCGTGATGGCACCATGGCCCTTAGCCTGTTCACTGGGAATGCCATGGAGTGTGGAGTTGAACCCTCTTGATTTTGCTTGTCTATGGAGGATTTCAGCATCTGCCCACCCGCACACCCCATGCTGCCTAAACTGTTGCCTTGCTCTGCTGGACAGATGAATGGAGTGCCAGGGTCAGAGCTGGCAAGCAGGGAGGGGGGGCATTGAGCACCCCATTGGTGCTCAACTCTGCTGCAGAGCGAGTTGGAATGGGAGAGGTGGCAGAGAAGGCTGGGTTTGGACCTGACAGACTTTATCTCTGGTGGAAACAGGATACTTATACTTAAAACCTCAGTTTCCCAGGATTGCTGTAACAAAGTATCACAGGTTGGGTGGCTCCAAACAATAGGATTCTGTTCTTTCATAATCTAGGATGTCAGAAACATGAACCAAGATATTGGCAGTGTTGGCTCCTTTGGGTCTGAGGGAGAATCTGTTCCAGGTCTTTTTCTTGACTTTTGGTGTCACTGCAACACCTGCTGCTCCTGGGTTGGTGGCTACAGTCTCCAACTGTGTCTCCAAATGGCCTTGTTTCTATGATTCATACACATGTGTGTGCGTATGCATGTCATAACAATTTAGAGTTGGAGTTACAGGTGTTTGTGACCACCCAGTACAGGTGCTGGGAGTGAACTCAGGTCCTCTGAAAGAGCAGCAGCTGTTCTTAACTTCCAAGCCATCTTTCCAGGTCCTCTCTCTGGTCTCTATAATACCAAGTCACCTAACTTAGAGGCCACACCCACCCAATATCACTTTATCTTTATCTCATGATACCTGCAAACTGTCTTTTGAAATGAGGTTATGTTCACAGATACGGAGTGGGTGGGACTTGACCACATCCTTAGGGGACAAATTCAAATCACTACCGAGGTCTAGAATGTTTTAAACACATACACACACACACACACACACACACACACACACACACACACACACCCTGCAGGGGGAAAAGGTCACCTTCTCTTGCTTTACATTAAGCTACAAAATCAGGAAGAAGCCGTCACCACCAGACACTTCCGTGTCTACAATCTGTACCTTGCAACCAGCAGGGACTATGGGGACATGAGGAGACAAGATCTCTGTATCTAGTGTCCCCACAAATGGGGCTCTGTAAAACCTTGAAGCAGGACCCCCATCCCCACTCATCTGATGGCACACCTAGCTTCCCACTGGTGGAGGATTGCAGCCTCTTCTGAAGGCAGCCAGTCTTCAATGTGAAGCACATACCTGGTCCTGACTAATCAGAACAAGGAGGTCGTGAGTGACTTTAATTTTCTGCTCTGATGAAACTGTAGCGTAGCAAGGCATCAGCATTCATGTGCCCACCCACACTCCCAATCCTCTCAGAAATAATTCCAGGAGCACAAAGCAGGCCATGGGAGTGAAGCTGAGAACAGACCTCTGGGGCCCAGGTCTAACACACACACAGCACTCCCATAGCCCCCAGCTCTCAACAACCACATAAAGCTACTGTGTGCATCGCAGCATTTAGAAGCTGAGATGATGGTGGGCAGAGCCAGGTGTGGGCAGTGTGTGGGATCCCTTGTTCTCCTTAGTGCTGGGCTCTATGCCTGGTAGTTAGTAACTTCGGAAAATGCATTCTGGAATGCACTGAATGACCAGCTTGCAGAGGGCATCCCACTGCCCAGCCATCGGGGAAGGGGAAGGGGAAGCCAGGACTGACAGAAGCACTTCCCAGCTGGCTGTGCCTACCTGAGCCCCTGTCAAGCAGAAAGTGCAGATTCTCCCAGATGTGGCAGCCTCTTTTGCAATCAGTTGACAGTGTGCTGAGGAGGCTGTTACACCACACTACCCCGCTTTTCTAACAATTTAACTATTAACATTTTAAAAGCACTTGAAATCATCACAGCATGAGGTTCTTTTAAATAACAGAGATGAGTCTTATCCCCCTAGCTACTATTCTCTAGAGAGGAACATTCAGACAAATTAAAAACTAGCAATCTGATTCTTTCCCACTCAGCCACATAATGCAGAACAAGAATTTTTCCCCCTTCACTTTGAGTATATTGATGGGCAATTTGACAGTAGCTATTAAAATTAAAATGTGTATCTCTATAACCCGGTAGCTCTTAAAGAAACACAGAATAGCAGGGCTGTTATCTGCAATGGGGGAAAAACTATAACCAAGCCAGCACCCATTTGTGGAATCTATTTACAAGGCAAAATCATCATGTACAGACTGCAAATATATCCTCATGGATATATTATTCATGGTATTACACAGGGCTGGCTTTGCCACCGCTGTAACAAAAGAAGAAACTTCACGAAGAAAGAGTTAATGTCAATTGAGAGATTCTGGTAATTAGCCCATCGTGGAGGGGTGGTAAGGTGGAGGGACTGCAAGGCAGCTGGTCACACTGAGTAGTCAGCAGTCGGGAAGTAGTGAGAGAGGACGGCTGCCTTTCAGATCGGTTTCACCTTTCTCCCTACCCCATGAGACAGTGCTGCCCACACTCGGAGTGGTCTTTCCTCCCCAGTCAAACCCTCTAGAAACACCCTCACAGCCAAGCACCCTCACAGGTGTGTCTTCTGCAGGATTCCAATCCAGTAAGGCGACACTGAGAATTAGTTGTCATATTATCATTTATGGAAAAGACTCAAGACCAGGTGAGCTGGCGCATACCTGCAATCCCAGCACTCTGACACAGGAGGGTTGCTGTGAGCTCAGGACCAGACTAAACTACATGACTAGTTGAAGGCCCTCCTGGGCTACATAACAACACTCCATCTTAAAAAAAGCAAAAGATACACAGCAGTACCAGACATTTTCTGTGGGTCCATGTCTATGAATACAAACACAAAAGTAAAATATCCAGGGAGACAAATCCTAGATTGATGAGTTTATATTTGGGGCCTGGACTGGACTTCAAGTGGCATTAAAGGGAATTTGAATTGCATTAATGAATTGCTCATGTGATGTAAGATGCGTTGTTTATTAGAAACAAACAAACAAGAAAACCAACAAGAACTGTGCATTCTACATTGCTTCTCACTGGAGCTGCTCGCAGTGAATTTATTATCCAGCCAGAAGTAATGTTAAATTAAAGTGTCCTCTCAGATCTAGGAAGGGATGCAGACTGTGACGAGAGAATTTAACTGTATTACAAGTGTATGAAACAGCCTCACTGCGGAGGACGGAGAGGAAACTGCTGACTTAAGTAACTTCAGAAGCATTAAAGGCAAAGCAACCTGCTCATAAGTACTGCACTGTAGTTGATGAAGCCAATTCCCATGGGTTACGATTTTGATACTGCAACCCGTGCATACTGGAACTGAATAATTAAGAAAATAAATAGGCATGGGGGAGCAGCCAGGTTTCTTACTATTGCAGTCGAATTTACTGATAGGCAACGGCAAAGTCTAAAATAAAAAGACCTTACAGCAACGGCTTTGAGTTAGAGACACCGAAACAAATCCTTGTTTAACTAATGCAGACACACAGGTGGTGATGCTCAGAAACATTTACAGATACGTGATGTTCATTTATAGCTATATATTCATGGGTCAGGATACACACACTTAGTTCACTGCTCTGTCAGCCAAGTGGGAGACTAGAAGCCAAAACCCTCAGAGGCGGGGAGCACACCTCACCCCTAGAGAGCTTGGCTCCTCGGATTATTCCTTAGTGAAAGGAACTTGGACTCTGGAGAAATGACTGATTCTTAGATAGGAACCGGAAATATACAAGATGAACCTGGAGCAGCTTGCAATGCTGGAAAGCAGAAAAAAAATAAAAATAAAACACTAAGAAGAAATAATAAGGCTTCCAGTGATAGGAATATGGTCCAAACTGAACTGACCTGAGCAACCAAGTAAAGCAGTATTGGATGATAACCCTTAGTCTAAATTGAAGACCAATGTTTTAAAAATCATACATATTGATTGTGTCTCAGTCAATACACAATTGACTGTGTGTCAAAGGTCAGAGGACAACTATGTGGAGCTGGGCATCTCCTTCCACTCTGTGGTGTCTGCTGATCAAATACAGGTCACTGGGCTTGGTGGCAAGTGCCTTAAACCATTTTGATGGCCTTAAAAATTAAAGAATTATGAGTCCATATTGACATAAATAAATGATTGAGCAAACAGACAAATGGGGCAGAAAACACAACTTTTCCTTGTTCCACATATGGCATTCTACCCACGAGGACAGGGACCGTCAATCATCACTCATGAGTGGGTTGTGCTCAGATTCCTTCCAAAGAATATAGCTTGCAAAGGGTGGGGACAGGAGAGAAAAGAGTCACTTTTTGGAGACACTGACCAACTTCTCCAGCCAGGTGGACAGGGGCCATGTTAACAGAAGCCCTTCTGAGCATGGGCTACTGAGAATAAGGTGTGAGGATGTTTTACATCTGTGCTCCTTACCCCAGGAAGCTTAACCCTAGCCTAGCCAATGGAAAAACACAGGCATGATTTTTACAGAGAGCATCCTATGATATATTGTATGGGCCAGTACTCCCCAAAATGTCAAGGTGTAAGGAAACTGGGAGGAACAGGCATGGCTCGAGGGAGTCCAAGGAGCCACGCTGTGTAAAAGGACGACAGAGGAGAACCAGAACAGAAAAGGGGCATTTGACAAAACTAAGGCCTCCTGAACAAACTAGGGCCTTCGTTCGCATAAAAGTATCAGTGTGCCTGGAGTGGTGGTGCTCTCCTGTAATCCCAGCACTCAAGAGAGGCAGAGGCAGGCAGATTTCTGTGAGTTCGAGGCCAGCCTGGTTTACAAAGCGAGTCCAAGACTACGCAGAGAAACCCTGTCTCAAAAACCCAATAAATAAATAAATAAATAAATAAATAATGAATAAAGTGTCAATGCTGTTTCAACCACAGCAGTACATGTCCTCCACTGACATAATGTCATATATAAACACAGGAAACTGTGTTTTCTTCTATAACTCTAAATTGCCCTTAAAGAGGTCAAGCCTATTTAAGAATACCCTTACTATACATCATCTTTTATTTCTCCTTAAAATGAGAGAGAGAGAAAGAGAGGGGGGGGGGGAAGGAGGAGGAGGAGAAAGAAAGAATCAAAGAAGCCAAAATCTAAATGCAGCCTTCAGACTTAAAAGTATAGCTTATAGGCACACCCCACCTACTATTTTTACTTTGGTAGTGATATTTGAGTAATGTTTTTGGGATTCGGCAGTTGTCCTCAAATGAGCATCTGCAGACCAACATCAAGCAAAATAGCATCTATACTGGGTCTGGACAGGGTCACTGTCAGACTTGTACCATAACCTTTAGATTCACTGTAGCTGGTTTAAATGGTGACAGTAGCTTCATTTTTTTTTTAATTTTTATTTTTTGCTTAGAAATTAAAAAAAAACTATTTTCAGTTTTATGAGGATGTATGCTTGTCTGTGAGCAGTGCTCACAGAGGTCAGAAGAAGGTGTCAGATCCCTTGGAGCTGGAGTTAACAATGGTCGTGAGCCGCCATGTAGGTGCTGCAAACCTAGGTCCTCTGCAGGAGCAGCAAATGCTCTTAACCGCTGAGCCATTTCCATAGGCCCTGCTCAGAGCCTTTGACTCTCCTGTAGCTGTCTGCCTCAATGAGTTCTTGGTTGTTCCTCATTCCTACTAAGCATGCTTCTGCCCGGGTGCCTCACCACTTGCTGCTTCTCCTGCTTGGAGTGCTCTTCTGCGCACGACCCCACTGCCTCTGAGCTTCGGCCCAAGTATCACAATATCAGGGAGACCTTAGTGGCTAAAGTAGCAACCCCCACCTCATCACTAGCCAGCTCCATTTTTACTCCTAAGTGGCTTCATCTCCCTCTCAGCCCCTCCCCTGTATTAATATAGCGTCTGCTTAGCTGTTTACTGTCTGAGGTCCTCAAAATGAGGGTGATTTCTATGACAGTAAGCACTTGGGTTTTGTTCTTTGTGGAATTGAACGACTCGGAACAGAACTAGTGCATAGCTGGCAAGAGGCGGCATGCAGCAATCCCTGTGGAGGGTCTACAGAAACAAGTGGGTTTTAAAATTTTCTGTGGCAGGGCATGGGGGCACATTGCCGGGCGTGGTGGCACATGCCTTTAATCTCAGCACTTGGGAGGCAGAGGCAGGTGGGATCTCTGTGAGTTCGAGGCCAGCCTGATCTACAAAGGGAGTCCAGGATAGCCAGACCCTGTCTTGAAAAACCAACCAAGCAAGCAAACAAACAAACTCTGTGTATGGTGTGTGCCTGTGTGTGTGTGTGTGTGTGTGTGTGTGTGTGTGTGTGTGTGCGCGCGTGTGCGCGCGTGCGCGCCTGTGTGCCTGTGTGTGGGCTGTGGCAGGCATGTAGGGGTCAAAGGCCTACCATGGGTGTCAGTCCTGACCTTCTACCTTGCTTTGGATGTACTATCTTTCTTGTTCTCTGTTTTTACTTTTAGGCTAGCTGAGCTGCCATAGGAGTGCTGGGAGAACAGACTGGTGCTACTCTGCTGGGCTGTTCCTTGGTTCTAGGGAATTGAACTCAGGTCTCCACACTTGTGTGGCAAACACTTTACCTATCCATTTATCCAATCACCTCCTCTGATGCTTTTGAGCCCCCATTAAATGTCAATATTACTTGTCTAAGACTCTACTTGGAACATCACCTTATCTCTCTGTCCTGACTGATAATATTCTCAACTGCAGGGAATTTAATTTTTAATTGTAATTATGCCACTGACTAGCTTTCTGACTCTGAAAGCCAAACCACTGAATTCTGAGTATTTGTTTCCTTTCTAGTAAGCTTGGGGTTAGGACCTCATTTTAGCCCCAGCCCACGTGCCACTGGGAATGTCCAAGAAGGTGGAGGCGATCCAAACACAAATGTGCTTTCTCTACTGTGATGTCCCAAACACATGGACGAGATTCTCTGCCAGCAAATGTTAAACACTAAACCCAAATCCCACACAAACAAACCCAAACCCAAACTCGGACCACTTCTCAGTGAGCCTCAGAGCCGAGGCAGCTGCTGCTATGGTGAAAGCAATCTGCCATTACTCAGTAATCAGGACAGGCAGCCCAGCGCCTGTCAAGGCCCTCTGCAGATTAAATAGACCATCAGTAATCTCTGGTTAACATACGAGTCAAGTGGTCACCAGCTCTTCCCACTTTCCCAGACCCCAGCTGGGACCTGCTGGCTTTTGTATGTTATATGCTGTTCCGAAGAAGTCTCAGCAGTCTTTGAGAATTTCTTTCTTTCTTTCTTTCTTTCTTTTTTTTCCTTTCTTCTTTAAGCAAATCCATGCCTTGGCTGTCTTTGGACTTAGGAGGTACAGCTTGGAATGATTCCTCAAGGTTGACATATGAATAGCATTGGTCAGGCCAGGGTCTCTTCAAAAGGAAGGTGCCGTACATCTTCTGAACAGTGATCAAGATCCATTAGTTTGGGAAGGAGAGAGGAAAAGAGGGAGAGAATGGATGTAAAGCAAAGCAAAAAGAGGGACAGAGCACGCAGCGGAGAGTCCATGCTTGACTAGATAGACAGCCTTCCTAGAGGACAAGCAGACCGGAACTCTGGGGTTTCCCCATGTACTTCTGCTCCTCTTCCTGGTGGGATGCATAACCCTGTCAGCATGATCTGAAAAGGCAAGGCCACACAGAGAAACCCTGTCTCAAAAAAATAAAAATAAAAACATAAATAAAAAATAAAAAAGAAAGAGAAAAAAAAAGGCAAAGCCAACAACATTGCTGCTGCAGTGACGATGAAGACAAAGACTAGCCTTTCCTCTGCGCATGCTCACCTAGAGGGGCTAAAACAGTTTCTGGTGAAACACCCAGGAGATACTCTGCTCCCTCAGCCTTCTTCCCTCTGGATCAGCATGTGCTGGGCTATATTAACAACATCTCCAACATTTGACCACTATCTTTTGACATTTTGTTTTTTTCTTTCACTGCTTACAGATGCAGAGGCTCTGGATGGCCCAGCTAGATTTCTGGTTACTCTACTTCAGTGGAAGAGAGTGGACGTACCCAGGTATAGAGCTTGCATTGCTCCATATAAAATGAATCAAGCCTTTATCAATGGCCCGTTCATTTAATTATTCTTGATACAGTAAGAACTGTTCATGCCACTTCATAATTATCATTTACTGAAAAACACAGGGTAGAGATGCTGGATAGATGGTTCAGTGGTTAGGAACACTGGCTGCTTTTCTGGGTTCAATTCCAACCACCCAGGTGGCATCTTACAACCATCTGTAACACCAGGTCCAGGGAGCTGACAACAGGCAGAAAAGCAACTTGTCTCAGGGAAAGGTTTACAGGGGGATGGGCGACCCAAGGGAACTGCAGAATTTCTATCAGGGAACCCCAAGTGCTGAAGAGATGGGGCTGAGGTCGCCCCTCTCTCCCTGTAGAGCTTTGCAGGACTTTATGAAGAGATGCATGCGATCTTATGAACTGGTCCAGTGGACACAGGGCTGTCTACAGTGCTCTGAATGTAGGGACTGGGGACTGTGAAGAGTAAGGAGGCTGGAAATGTGAATTAACTGTGCATACACACTGCTCATTAACTATTTATGTGACCTGCTTACCTCATGTGTTTAATGACCTTGCTGCACACGAACGAAGTGATCTGTCAAAATCTCACTGTATCCCCACATGAAAACTCCCCTGAGCTCTCCTGGTCTTGCTTTGCAGGAGGCAAAGCTCCTGGTATAGGATTTGAAAGAGGAGCAGTGCCATTGTCCTGGTCTCTGGTCACTTGCAGCTTTGTGGTCCCTCCTCAGAGTCTGATGGGAGCTGGTGCATATGCAGCCAAGACATGGTTTCTTAGCTCTGAGAGTGCCAAAGCTTTTGGGGGGGAAATGTCTCTCCTCAAGCTGCCAGAGAGCTAGATGCTCTGCAACTGCACACTAGGTTGTGGGTTTCTGTGATTTGCAGGCACCTTAAAGCAGTGGTTAGAGGGAGCTTGAAAACATAGTGAGGTCCTGTTCCCTGGCTCCCCGGGAGGCCCGAGTGCAGCCAGGAAGTGAGGTGCTGCTTCAGAGCAGGTGCTGGTGCACACGCCTTGTCTTGCTTCCTTCCTCAGCCTTCTTTGTCAGGGTCATCTTTTGCCTCAAAGCTTTTGAGATGGAAGAGGCACACTCTTTTTAGTCTTGACTATTCAGGTCATGCCGGCTTCATAAAAATGAATCGAGGGAGATTTTCATCTTATTCTCTGGTTTCAAATAGTTTGAATAACAAAGGATGTACCTGGGTTTTTGAAGGCTACTACTGCTCAGTTATAAGATGACGGAGGCCTTTTAAAAGGAATATCTCTTTAATAAGCTTTCTAATGTATTTCATGGTTATTGCTCTATTCAGATGTTTTGCTTCATTGGGGGCAAGTATGAGAACTTACATTTTTGCCAGGAGACTCTGCTTTCTGTAGTTTATTTCCATAAATTTCCTAATACAATGCTTTTATAAACTCCCACACTCCTCTCTGAGTTGGGTGAGGGCATCTCCTTTCTCCTTGTGATCTTGCAAACCAAGGGTTTTACAAATGTCCTCCGTGCTGATAACAACCACAACCGTGCACTGCACATTCCTCTGCTCTATTTGGGTTGACTCATTTACTCCTCAGAGCAGTTCAGCCAGGGAGGTCCATGGACACCACACGGCTCACGTTACAGAAGAGTTCCCCAGTCCCCAAAATGCAGGGCACTTAACTGGCCTTTAGGTCACGTGGTGGCAGGCAGCTCCAATATTCTGCCTAGCATCCTCTGTGTATGAGAGAGAGAGAGTGACCATAGCCCATTGTGTGATTATATTATTCTAGGGATCAAGTGCCTGTAATCCCAGAATGCAGGAAGGCTGAGGAAGAAAGATCTTAAGTTTGAAGTCACACGGTGAGACCCTGTTTCAATAAAACCAAGGACTGAGATACAGCTCAGCCCTAGAGTGCTTGGTTAGCACGTAGTAGACCCTGGGTTCAAGCCCCAGTCTCACAATGAAAGAATTTAAGAGGAAAAAGGAATAATGACAAAGTAGGAGTGTGTTCCCTGTGGTCTATTTTTAGTTCTGTGGCCAGAGGTGACATCACAGGCAAAGGGTGGCCTACAGAGAGAAGGCTTTGAGTTCTAATGAGTGGGTGGATTCCGATTCCGTATTCGGGATTCCATATTCGGTGATCTTTGTTGGAGACCTGGTTCAAGGTCACTTAATCACTTAATTGCTTTGAATGGTCACTCAGACAATGAGAGAGGCCTTTACAAACCACAGGCTTCATGAGTTGATGCTGAAGAAGTCACAGTTACTTAAAAGAGGGAGAGTGGCTAGGATCCTCGCACGGTAATCACATGGTACAAACTCTGTATGACAGAGGCATTTAAAATAACCTTCTAGCTGGCCCTTTGTTGCTTCCACAGTGAGTCCCGTTCAGTCTGGCCTTCAGGAAGTTCCTGCACTTGACATCACTCGTGATGCTTCTCAGCACTAGCCAGTGTTCCCTTCAGAGTGAGAGCAGTGCCAGTCATGCCAAATTCCCAGCTCTGTGCGCCCTTGCACACCTGCCGCTGCACCTTGGCCACAGCTGCTTCCACTGTCAAGAAGTCCATGTGTCCATTTTTTGGCCATCTAAATGCAAAGGCTACTTCAAGGGAACTAGCGTTTTCAGTGCTCTCGCCCATCGCTGAGCCATGCCAGCATATGTGTGCCAAGTGTGTTGGTACTTCAGATTTGTTGACTGATTCAGTCTTCAAGACACTGGGAATTAGGTATTACTCTCATCTTTTGTTGGTTTGGGGATCACTGGGAAAACTAAAGTCCAATAACTTGCTGATATTTAGTAGCAGGGCTGGGATTTGTACTCAGGCAATTTGGCTCCAGCTCTTGTCCGGTATCATGCCTCTTGACCAGTATGTGATCTGATGAGCTTTGAGCTTTTTGATCACCCCTACCTGACAACAAGCTTCTTTCCGAATGGCTGTGGGCCTAGTATTCCACTGTCTCTACTAAGTCACACTGAAACTCCTTTCTCAGAGACTAGAGCTAAGCAGAATTGTCCGTGAAGCCTGGGGCATTTATTAGAAATCTTGAGGTCACCAAGCTTGGTCGCCAGGGAGTGGCATTATTAGGAGGAGTGGCCTTGTTGGAGGAAGTGTGTCACTGTAGGGGTGGGCTTAGAAGTTTTCAAATGCTTAAGCCAGGCCCAGTCTCCTTCTCTCTCCTCCCCCCCCCACCCCCTCCTGCTGCCTGCTGATCTGGATGTAGAGCTCTCAGCTCCTTCTCCAGGACCACGTCTGCCTGCCTGCCACCATGCTTTCCACCATGATGACAATGGACTAAACCCCTGAAACTGTAAGGCAGTCCCAATGAAATATTTTCCTTTATAAGAGTTGCTGTGGTCATGGTGTTTGTTTCTTCACAGCAATAGAACACTGACTAAGAGAGAGACACATGAACAGAGAGGAGGTAAAGGGACAGAATATGAATGGAGGAGAGGGAAGCCAAGGCCTGTGCTAGACACAGGGCCAGGTACTCAGCATTACCACCCAATAGGGCTGCACAAAGCTAGGTTTGAATGCAGTGTTCCTTGTGCTGGAGCTAAATGGGAGTCGCAGGAGGCTGCTGTTTTGCTCAGCAGCTGTGACAGGACAAATCTCAGTGCTAGTTCCTGGCGGGTTAAGGAGCCAGGTCAGGCTGTTCTGATCACCGCCTCTGTCTGTCAAAGAAATTTGCTCTCTAGGGCTCTACATGCCCCTCAGGGCGACGTGGTGAGGACAGCTACGCTCACTCAGGATTTTTTTTTCCACCTCAGAAGCCATTGGCCATTCACAGAATGTGCCAGGTGGTGCCCATGTTGGGTGCTGGGGGCTTCTGGCACACCAACCATCAATGTACCAACCATCAATTCTTACAGTGCCAACGCAGGGGCTGTGGAAAATAGAGCTGCGTCTTTATTCCAGTTTGTTTGGAGCAGAGCGAGGGCTGATTTAGGAGGAAACCTGTTACTGCGTCTCAACACAGCAGGGTAGAGAGCGTGAGCTGCAGACCCTGGCTTCAGAGGCACCTCTGCCCGAGAAGGCTGTGCTCCTGCGCCTCCATTTTCCCATTCCTAAAATGAGAACTGTGCACATCTCTCGGGTCACTGAGGGATAAGGACCCATGGGAACAGCCTGGCTCTCGGAGGCTCTGGGCGGTAGCAATGATCTATCAGACACACTTGATATGACTGGAAGAATAAATCTACCGAAGAGAGGGGCCTTTCTCTAGCCCACGTGTTGGCCTAGGATGTGCCCAGACCAGGGGAAAGGGAAGCTGAAGCTGTCTGTCTTACCAGGGACCTCTGCTGCCCAGTCCTTGCCCAGTGGGCTGCTCCTCCATCCCTCCCTTTCTTTTCTTCCTCAGCACTTTCCATTTTTCTGTTACATTCACTCCATATTTCCAGCCTCAGATCTCACCACTCTCAGAAGCTTCCCACACCTCCTAAATGGATAAGCTGAACCCGAGAAAAACACTAGAGGAAATACTCAAGGGCCTCTTTATAGCACCCCTGGCTTGTAACTTTCCAAAGTGTTAAGGCCAGGAGTGGCAAAGTAGACAAAAGACGGCCAAATGCAGCATAATGCTGGATTTAAATGACTTGTTTTGTTTCTAACTTTGCTATAACACACAGTTGACAAAATAAAGTTTCCTGGTCTTGATCATTTTACTGTGTTATTTAAAAGAGTTATCTTTAATTTTAGGACATGCATATTCAAATATTTAATAAGTAAACAGTTATAATACCTGAAACTTACTCTCAGTTTAGAGAAAATAAATGGTGTATTAGATGCACCTACACTTGTATGTACACTATATGGGGAGGTGGTGTTTGTGCATTATATGGGGAGGTGGTGTGTGTGCATTATATGGGGAGGTGGTGTGTGTGCATTATATGGGGAGGTGGTGTGTGTGCATTATAGGGGGAGGTGGTGTGTGTGCATTATATGGGGAGGTGGTGTGTGTGCATTATAGGGGGAGGTGGTGTGTGTGCATTATATGGGGAGGTGGTGTGTGTGCATTATATGGGGAGGTGGTGTGTGTGCATTATATGGGGAGGTGGTGTGTGTGCATTATATGGGGAGGTGGTGTTTGGATTACCGTTGCAACTGCTCCGTAAATTTTATATGTACTTGCTCCCTGAAGAAAAATGTCCCACAGTGGACAGGTTTCCCTTTTCCAACATCTTTGGTGTCACAGTTCTCCATGTGAATGGTGGATCAAGATCCCACTACATTTCTCATACCATTCCTCATGCCAGAGAGGTAATGGAAGGTCCTAAAGGACTGACTAACTGAACCCTTCTAGAAGAGACAACCAAGCTCAGATGGGTCAGGCTAACTCCACCCAGTCAGTGTTGGAGCGGGCTCTGGAGTCGAGGCACTGTTTCCTGCTCTTTGCAATATATGACTGGGCAATCACCAGACTGCAAAGGCATGACAGATGTGCGTGGCCTTTGGAGTCAGTGTCTGTCCACTCCAGAGAGACCACAGTCTAAGGAAGCTCTTCTCACCCCTCAGTCCTCAGGCTCTATGCAGCACCTGTATGCCAAGCACTCTTAGACCTGCCTTTGTAAACCTGACTTCTGCCTGAAGTCCATACCGTGCATCCTGCTGCCAACTCTGGGTCACTAACCAGCACTGTTTATGTAACGTGCGAAAAACCGAATGTTCAGCATGCCCCTGCTTTTCCTTATCTTTGGCTCAGAGTTCATCCATTCACTCAGTAATCAATGATTACTTGCAACAAAACATCACATACTCTCTTATTAATATGCACAATTATTGTGGGTTTACATACCAGCCAGCACAATAAATTTAGTTAGGAATATAGAGCTTTCAGAATTATTATTATTATAGTACTGGGAGGGAAAAAGGGTAAAGGACCACTGCGAGGTATGATGGCTCAGTGGGTTAAAGGTGCTTACAACCAAACCTAATGACCTCAGCTTGACTCCAGAAATCCCACGCAGCAGGAGAGGAGTGACTCCCAAAAGTTGTCTTCTGACCTTTGACCTTCACATATGTGTGTGTATATATATTATATTTATATTATATAATATATTATATTAATATAGTCTATATATATATAAACATGAATAAATGTAATTTCTTAAGGGGGGAAAAGAAAGAAGCAGAATGAGGAACTTTCTCTCTAACTTTGTTTTGATACATACTACATAGGCCAGGCAGACTTTTGAACCCACGGCCGTCCTCCTGCCTCAGCCTTCAAGAACAGGATCACAGGTGAGCACCATGACGTTGGGCAAGAATGAACAATGTTCTTTCTTTGTCTCTTTCTTTCTTTCTTTCTTCCTTTTTTTCTATTTTTTTTTTTCTGAGACAGTTTCTCTGTGTGGCCTTGACTGTCCTAGAACACACTCCATACATCAGGCTGGCTTTGAACTCAGAGATTGCCTGCAGCCTCTTGTCTCCCAAATGCTGGGATTAAAGGTGTGTACCTCCACTGCCCAGTTTGGGAATGAAGAACGTTGAGAAGAAGTTTGATGGTACCTGTGACTGGTTTTCTCTTTTTATTTCTTTTTATTCGCAAGTATGTCTCTGAATATATGCCACATGTACATGGGTGCCCATGGAAGCCAGGAGACGGTGTTGGATCCACTGGACCTGAGTTACAGGTGGTTGTGAGCCATCTGATGTGAGTGCTAGGAGCTGAACTTGGGTCCTTTGTAAGAGCAGTGAGTGCTCTTAACCACCGAACCATCTCTCCAGACCTGATTCCGTTTTCTTAAGCAATGCTTTTAGGCTTATTTTGCCTTTACTATGAAAGCTTAGGAGTTCTAGTTTCTGGAGCCGTTACTTATGGTGTGAGATTAGAGGACAGAAAGCTCACAATCGTGACACTCAGGACAGGGCCACAAGAGGGGCTAGGAAAACCCCACCCCAGGTATTAAGGACAAGATGAAGCTTCCCCTGGTGGGCTTCTGAGGTAGCAGGTTTAAGATAGAGCCAGCAGAGCTGCCACCTCCTCCACGAGGGACAAACCCACTGGTGAAGGCACTCTGGCAGAGTTCTAGACATACCACCCTTAAAACATGGCCTAGGTCACAAGGTTTCTCTCTGTACTTTAAATATAGTCTTCATGCACCCACTCTGCTGGGCTCGGCAGGAAATCTCTCAGCTGTTCACACAGGGGCCTTACATCATCCCCCAACATGCACTTGGACCAGGAATGTATAGCCCACATGTGCTTCAGAGGCTGTCTGCTGTGACTCCCAAGGAGTCAAGTCCCTACTTCCAGCCCCAGGACCTCTTCTGCCATTAACCTGCCAGATTTTCAGACAATACATTTTGTAAACAGTTAAGCATAAAGAATTATTTTTTAAATGATACTCATCAATCACTTTTTTTGAAATATGTTTGTTCACTCCTTCTCAAAACAAAGCTGTCAGGCTGGAGAGATGGCTCAGAGGTTAAGAGCACTGGCTGTTATTCCAAAGGTCCTGAGTTGAATTCCCAGCAACTACATGGTGACTCATAACCATCTATAATGAGAGCTGTGCCCGTATAAATAATAAATAAATCTTTAAATAAACAAACAAACAAACAAAAACCCCAAAACAAAGTTGTCATTTGTCAGTGGCCCTTCCTCTTCCTGTTTGTCATCCTCATCTTCCTGTGGCTTTTAACCTGGGCCAGTCACTGGACTATGGGTGGGTGAGGAGGCAGGTGAGAGGGACAGATCTTTTTATGCTGTTGTAACACACACAGAGGGAAAGACCGGTCACAACACACTACATGATGATATCTCCGAATTTGAGGCCCACAAACTCTAGCCAAGAATACGTAATGTGCCTAGCACCCCAGAAAGGCTTGGGCAGCTCATGCTTTAGTGTCCAGTGCTCAAACTCTGTGGAGGAGGAAACTGGGCAGGAGAAAGGGTTAGCCAGTGGGGGAGACCAAGAGCAATGGGGACCTCACAGGCCTTGGCTAGAACCCTGTAACAAGCTGAAGATCTTATCACCTCTTGGGGCTTTTGACCTTGAACTTGATAGGAAAATCCTACAGCAGTCAGGGCTCTTTTCCTCAGAGCTAAACATACAAGCCTGCCTAGGAGATGAAGCTGAAGAAGATTCCAGAAGACGACAGTGCACTTGCAGTCACAGTGGACAGTTCCGTGACAAGGCACATGTGGCAAAGCGGCTGCAGCTACTCTCCACGCCCAGTTCTCGCAAGATCTTCCACAGCTTATCTCCGTGACAACCTGCCGGCAGGGAATTCTGGAAAACGCAGTCAGTCTTGCCCCATGGACACCTGAGCACTGGGTTTCCAGCTGGGTTTCTACGCATCAGAACACAGGAGGCATTCCGGCTTCCCAGCTTTTACCAACACGAAGCTGTCACTAGGAAGTTCTGTTAACTGAAAGGCTGATGCGAACCTCACTACTACCTCCACCTGGGTCCCTGGAAGACCAATTCTCCTGGCTCTTTGGTCCTAAGAGGAACACAACATGCTCTTGTTGTCTCTCCTTCCTTCCTTTCGGTGCTACAGATGGCACCCAGGACCTCACACTTACCCCTGCACTCCCTACCTGCTGTGTCTCTCAGTTAATGCAGCCACAGCCCCTCGGTAGTCCTCAGCACGGCACTTGCGTGTCCCCCATGACTGAGCCCTGGTGTCCTTTGGTGCTAAGTGGATTAGGAGCAAGGAGTAGAATGCCATCAAGACTGTGGCAAATGACTCCCGCATTTTCACTGCTAAGCTGCTAAATGAAGCAGCTCTTTCTTGCAGGCACAAACTAATTAAGTGATTATGTACAGCAAAGTGGTCAGCGCACACTGAACTGCTGCAAAACAGCAACGGAGCTGGTGGGGGCTTGCGCTGCAGGCTCGCAGGTAGCTGAGCTGCAGGTGCTGAGTCCTCAAAGACAGCTGGAAGAGGAGCCACTGTGGAGGACCACAGAACAGGAAGCAGGAAAGAGCAGGGCTGGGCAGCACTCAGGCTCAAGTTCCAGTACTGACAGGAGTTTGTCACGTGACCTTGGGCAGGTCAGGTAGCTTCTCTATGTCCCAATCAGTCCTGGATGAAGCCAGCTTTGTTGGGTCAATGACAACATCAGCTGAGACAATGGGTCGGAAACTGTGCAGGAAGAAGAGCCGTGGTGGGAAGCCATGTCCATGCAACATTTACACGCTGTTGGTTCAAAAGTAGGATCTCAGGCTTCCAGGCAAGTGCCTTTACCCACTGAGCCATCTCCCCAGCCCTGGGAAGGACTTTTCCAGTGAGGGCTGTTGAAGGATGAGACTGGCATAATAAAAATAAAGCCTTTGTGGGTCTGGAGCCATGGCTCTGCAGCTAAGAGCGCTTGCTGCTCTAGCCGAGAACCCAAGATTGGTTGCCAGTACCCATAAGTGGTGGCTCACAATCATCTATAGCTCCAGTTTTAGGGGATCTGATGATGCCTTCTTTTGACCTTGGCAGGCACCAGGTACCCAAAACATAGTATCCAAACATACATACACACAGGCAAAACATTCAGACATATGAAATAAATCTGAACAAGTTTTAAAAGAAGGCCTTTGGGATAGACTTGCAACTCTTTGTCTCTCTGTCTTTCACTCTGTCTCTGTCTCTGTCTCTCTCCCTCCTCTCTCTCTCTCTCTCTCTCTCTCTCTCTCTCTCTCTCTCCCTCCCTCCCCTGTTCTGGTCCTGCTGTTGCCCATCTCCTCTCTGTTACAGCAGACAGCAAGCAGAACAGTGGAGTCACCCACTCTGAATGCTTTCTGCCGAGAATCCTTCTGAGACCCACAACAGTAAGTCTCTCATGGACCTGCCAGAAATAGACAGGAAGCCTCGTGAGGATGGGCACTGGATCTTCATCCTTTTCATCTGCAGGAAGTTTGTTGGATGTGGGGCTTAAGCCCCAGGTTGTAGTTACAGCTTTGCCCCTCGAATGCCACTTTGCCCATCCTGAGCCTCAAACGCCTCCTCTGGTCCCTAGGACTGCATGCAGTACAACTGAGTCAGGGTGTGTGTAGTCACTTCTAGGCTCCCAAGTGCTGAGCACTTTTGAAATGCTGCATATTGGCTGGCTTTCTTGTCAAGGGCAGGGAGGCAGCGAGTGGAAGGCCCAGGCTAAGATTCCCACGAAGACACACTCCATGGTGGAGATGAGGTGATCACAGGTCCCCAGGACAGTGCAGAGTGGCAGCACTCGCTTCCTCGCTACCCGCCTCGGTAAGTCTGCACAGTGCCTGCCAGTCTGGTCCCTTGTTTATGGCTTCCATTTGTCTATCCAACATACGTTTACTGAGTACCTACTATGAGATCTTAGTGATGGCAAAACCAGACCAAGCCTGCCTTCCCATAATCTAGCCCGTTCATTTTCTACATAGGCATGGGCTCAGACATGCATGTTGAAGAGGGGACAGCTGGTAGGTTCCAGGCAGCTCACTGAAAGCTCCACATGTTGCATTTTTGTGGGATTCTAGATTTCAACTGAAAAAAAATATTAGCAAGTTCAGGTGGTCCCTGGAAAGAAGTATCAGAAAGGGTGAAACGCTGCCCTTCCCCTCTGAGGCCCTTTCTGTGAGTCACCTCAGGTTTTCAGGGCCTCGTTCATCATCACCCAACTCCCTCCTGAACCGTCCACCCATCTTACTAAAACCTCGGTGGTGGATCTTCACCTAATGGGGATGAAGGCCTTAAAGGGACCATGCATGAGCCAGAAGGAGGGTCATTTCAGAGGGACACTAAAACCACAGCCTTCGGAGAGCCACTCCCTGTAGCCTGGCATTTGCAAGGGCAAGAGAGGCAAGAGGAACCAGGTTCTGTCCCCTAACAAATATCACTGCTAAGGATGAGTGAAGGTCCAAAGGGGTGTAGCAGGGAGCAGGGAGAAGGCCTGCGTGGGTCCAGTTTTGATTTAGGGGAGGTGGCAGTGCAGACTAAAGAAATAGCCACCTAATGCGTTCTAAGGAGCAGAGATGTTTATGGCAGCCACAGCTCAGAGAAGCTTCATGCACACGCTTCTTTCTACGCTGCTGACCCTGGTAGCAGACAAAGCCCATGGGGAGCTTCCAGGCGAGCTTCTAACTCCTCTCAATGAGAGAACAGAGATGCATCTTATTCTATGATGACACTCCCAAAGCCAAAAGTCTTGAAAAACAGGTCATGAGATCACCATATGGACTCCATTAAAACAAAAACAAAAAAACAAAACAAAAACAAAAACGACTTGGGGAAATAAAAAGCAAAGGTACCACACTAATACAGACAAAGGTACAGACACCTTCATAAGCCACACAACCAAAGGGACAGATCTGGGACAGTCCCCTTCGGCCAGAGTGTGTTGGCTAGGACACTAGGAGCTAGCTGCTCCCTGTGAAGGAGCCATTTGCGGTCTTCAGAATTCACGTTGCTTCAGGCATTGCCACCATAGACACTGAGCCCCTCTTCTCTTCTTTTTTACACACCTTGGCTTGGTATATTTGGTTTTGAGACAGTCTCCCATTGTAGTTCACACTGGCCTGGAACTCTCACAAGTCCTCCTCCTTCAGCCGCTGGGATTAGAGGCGTGACACCACCACGCACAGCCTTTACAGTTCCGCCCATCTACTTCTTTCCTTACAAATCGATCTATTAAAGACTGTGCTACCGAACCTGTAGTTTCCAATATGGCCATGTGCACTCAATTTTAATGGTAATATCAGCTGAAAATCATTGTTTCCCAGCCAGGTTCTATTTAAAAAATACTTTTTAAATGCATTTATTGTATGTACATTGGTGTTTTGCCTTTATGTATGTCTGTATAGGGCTGTCAGATCCTGAAGTTACAGACAGTTGTGAGCTGCCAGCCAATGCTCTTTTTTAATTAATTAATTTTATTCACTTTACATCCCCATTGCAGCCCCCTCCCTCCCTCCCTCCCTCCCTCCTCTTGGTCCCACCTCTTAGCCGATAAGCCATCTCTCCAGGCCTGCCAGCCACGTTCTTCAGGGTAAGATAACCAGCGGTCATCGTTTTCTCATGATTGTGTGGACCAAGGGATCCTTCACCATAGAGGTAAGACAGGGAAGAAAGCAGGGTCAGGGGATCCTCTGTGGAACAAGAGGTGTGTGTGTGTGTGTGTGTGTGTGTGTGTGTGTGTGTGTGTGTGTGTGTGTGTGTGTGTGTGTGTCTGTTATACTTTCTGCAATTGGAAGTGGCCAGGGAAATACATCTACACAAAGTCTTCCAATACAGTCTGCTCCAGTAGGAAGCACACCTGTAATGGGTGTTGGCTCCCATGATCCTCCAGGGTCCACAGTTGTATATATTAGGTTTCATCAAACACGATTACATAATAAGGAAGCTGATGCAGCAAAAGCCTACAGAATCTAAACCACTACCCAGGCTCACCAAATGTGCGGAATATAAATTCTAGATGAATGGGAGATTAAATCTGGACATTTACTTAGGGTTTTGAGTAAGGAAAGCAAGTGTTAAGATTTTTTTTTTTCCTTTCTCTAATCTCAGCGGGCAGTCCCACAAATACAATTACCAGCACTTTTGAAAGGTCTTATCAAATACCGACTTAATAAAAAGCCCATCTACTTAATGGTGACCTCTAGACACCCCTAATAAGTCCACAGCCCTAAATTATATACTACTAAGCCACGGCATCCACACAGTGAACAAAATAAGTGAGTTGTTCTAGGGGTCTGTCCTAGGAGGCAGAGCTCTTACCATTGAAAATTGAGCGTGTTTGGGGTGGACTTGCAGAGGGGGACAAAGAGTTCCCAAACGGGAATTTGATGAAAAAAGATGCAATTATCAAGGTGCTTTTCAAATTCAATAGGCTACTGAAATTATCTTCAAATATTTATTACAGGATTAGTGGTGCCACCAAAGAAGAACCTTGTGTGTGTAGGCAGAAGTTAGGCTTAACTGGTCACTGGCCAGGGCCCTGCTCTTATTTCCTTCCTTGGTTCTCCCAAGGACTGTGTTTGTAAGAGAAACCTGGCTTGCAAGGCCTCCTGCCAGCTCACAGTGGAGAAAGGGTGTGGGCAGGTGGCACAAGAAGAGAGAAAGCACTAAATGCAAATTTGACAGGCAGACGATTTCTTTCCTGAGCTCTGGAGTTTTAAAAATCTACTTGCAAGACTGAGTTCCTGCTCTAAGAGCGTAGATGGTAAAAGATATCCAATCCTGACTTTATAATGCTCTAGGGTACAGCCCAATGATTACAATGTGTGCGTTTAAAATTCTCAAAGCCAAATTAATCTCAATTCCCGTTCACTGAAAGGGCGAATATCACTCAAAAGCTCCCTCGCCTTAGCTGTTGTCCTGGTGCGCCATCTGAAAGCTGTAGCAAGCACTTCCTGGAGTCTCTTCCTCGGCCTGGGCTGGGTAAGGCTGCGACCCAGGCAGTTCTTGTCAAAGCTCTTCTCTCTCCCTTCTAGGGGCAGTCTCTAACTCACTAGGAATTCCAGAATTCTCTGAGCTCTTTTCCTCTCCCTGCCCCCTTGCCAGGCCTTCTCCAAGGCTCTCTCGGATCCTGTCTCTGAGCCCAGCAGTGATGCCTGCAGGCAATCCAGAGCTTATCAGGGGAATAAACCTATTATGACTTCTATCAGCTCACTTCTCCCGCCTGGCGAGCTGGGCTAAGTGTGCTGCATGCAGTAAGGCGTTTAATCCTCGCTCGAACTCTCCGGAAAAGCATGACATACTCATTTTCCACCCATAAGAAGGCTTAAGCTCAAGTAGAAGCACAGTTAGCCAAGGTGAGCTGAGCAGGGAACCCAGCTGCAAATCTGGTTCAGGAAGTTCTGAGAGACCACTTGCTTCTACCTGAAGCTGGAGGTTTGGCCTCCTGTTTCTGAGCAGCGCAAGGACTCTAGAGTGCTGTTCCTTCAGTAGAGACTAGGAGGACCAGTCAGGGGTTACACCCCAATGCTGCTGCCCCACCAGCAGCAGTCCCTGATCTGCTGGGCTTGGGCCTATACTATCCTGGGAGGTGCTGGGTCTTCCTACTGACTGATGGGACAGGGGCATCGGTACACTTCCTTGTCAGTCTGTGAGCATCAGTCCAAAGGCAATGGCCTCATCTGCTGACAAGACCAGGGCTGTCAAGGATAGTCCTTGATTGGGAGATGCTCTTGAGCCATCCCTGCTGAGGAGTATTCCAACTTGCTTAAAAGCCTCTCTGAAGACTGCCTCTTTTTTTCAGTTCAGGCTTGGGCCCAGCAGTGCAAGGCTACTGGGCTATGGGTCACTGGCCTGGAAAAAGATTAATGTTGCTCTCAGGGAGGAATAGTGGGTTGTGAAGCAAGAACATCCCACATGCTTGGTGCCTTCAGCATGCTCCTGTGTCCTTCCCTTCTTCTCAACCAAGTGCAGATATCCCTAGAAATCCCTAACAAACAGTTAAGGTTGCTTGGTCTTGAGTGTTTAGACTCCAACATTATGAGCTAAATAAACCTGTTTTCCTTACAAGGTACCAAGACCCAGGTATTCTGTTATAACTATAGGCAAAGGGTGAAGACACCCATCAATCCACATTTTATACTACCAGTCATGAAAATAAAATATCTGCAGGGCTTTTCCTTTAGTCTGTTCTTACCTTTTTTCCCCTCCTGGACCTACTACAACCAACCATATTTGGAGCCAAGAGACTTCATGTATTTGTCATGTGCTTTTTTATTCAGAGTCACCTGTGAGATGGCAGGTGTAGGGGCCATGTATGCCCAGCCACGTATTCTCAAGACCCCCCACAAAGACTCAGTAGACCAGGTGCTTGGTTGTCCACGTAGGTAGAGTGGGCAATCAAAAGGGCCGGAACTTCAGCCAGAGAAAGAGAGAGAGAGAGAAAGAGAGAGAGAGAGAGAGAGAGAGAGAGAGAGAGAGAGAGAGAGAGAAGTGTGTGTGTGGTGGTGGTGGGGCGTGGGGAAGGGAATGTGTGTAGGTATTCACACATGACTTACCCCAGGAGGGTGGCAGCGGTAGAGAGTGGGATGTGAAGAGGAAAAACAAAAGCAAAACCATAGATATTATGAGCATGTGTGACAGGGTCTCATACCACACCTACAGGCAGCAATCTTACCAGAACGCAGGGAGTTAAAAATGAAACCAGTTTTGAAACTGAAACCAATTATCCATGGCAATGTATTAAATAAGGAGGGTTTCTAGGCCTTATTAAAGTGAATGTTTAGTGCATTTTCTCAGCCTCAGACATCCACTTCTTCACTTGTCAGCACCTGCTGGCAGCAGCTGGAGGAACTGCACCAATTTTGCTGTATGTGCAAATCAATTTGGTTTCTCCCCCAAAGACAAAAATCGGTAAAGTGATTAAGCTATAACGAAGGCATGTCATTGACAGCGCAGACATGAAGAGGCTGAGGAGGAGTAGTGGCCCTGAGGTCACCAGTGACTTCTTTCTGCCTAGGTTAAGTGATTTTCACGAGGATTTTTCGTGCCAGTCCCATCAGTGTGGGGCACAAGATAGGGTCAATGAGTGCCCCCGTCTCCAAGTCTCTGGCTCTTTGGCTTCCTTCTCACTTGCACCAGCTCCATAACTGTTAATATATGCACTCATCCGCTGGCTCCATAACTGTTAATATGTGCACTCATCCGCTGGCCTATCCATCCATCAGTCCACCCACCCACCCACCCAGTCATCCATTTATCCATCTACTCACCCACTTATCCACCTATCCGCCAGCCAACCCTCTATCCATCCATCCATCCATCCATCCACCTAATTGCTCCATCCGTCTATCCATCCATTGAACCAGAATCTATCCATCCACCATCCATCTAATAGATATTTGAGAAGAACTCAATGTACAGGCACCTAGAGAGTAACAGAGTATATTTATATCTGGTTTTAGAGTCAAAAATGCTTTTGTATACATTATTTCATGAAATTATCACAATGACCATACAAGGTGGCTGTTAGTATCACAGGTTGACAGGCGAGGGACACAGATTCTGAAGGACTTATAACTTACTAAAACAACATAGCCAGCAGGTGTCAGAGTCTGGACATAAATTCAGGGTTTCATTCCGTTAAAAATTGGTAATAGCGCGCTTCTAGAAACTGGTCTGTGTAATTTTTCTATTTGTCTTGTTTGCTGTTACTAACTAAATGCCATGATCCAATCAACACATATAGGCTCTAAGGGGTATAAACACCAAGTTTCTGCCCTAACAGAACTTGTGTTGTAGTTAGGGAAACAGACATTAAAACATATGTTCACACAATAAATATTTGTTTTCAACACATGAGGGAATACTCATCTAGATGTGAAAATTAGGGACGTTTCCAAGAGGAAGTAATCATTAAGATGTATTCCGAAGGATGAGTCAGAGTTTGAGGAAGGGAGGATGAAAGAAAACCACCGTTAGGGAGGGGAGAGCATATGCAAAGGCCCTATGGCAGGAGGACCCAGTGTGAGGAGAATTTCAGGCCGGGTGCTCTGGCATGTGGAAGGGAGCCTGGCCCAGGCTGTGCTTCAGACCACACAGCCATGATAACGGTTTTCAGTTTCAGCTTAAGAGCAAGGGGAAGCCACAAGTCACGGGAATGACACGATCAACTCTGATTTGGATTCTGATTTTGGTGTGCAGAGGACGGGTTGTAGAGGAGCAAGAGTGGAGGCAGGGAAAACAGCTGGAAGGCGTTGGCAGTTGTCCGGGTGAGGCGTGATGACAGCTTGGACGTGCGTGGTGGCGGTGGGAATGGAGAGAAGAGCCCCAATAGGTGCCCCCTGTTCTGCTCAAGCCCACTTCCTCTCCAGACCCTGTCACCACAGTGTGCTCACGAATTCGCAGTACATGGAAGCTTGTCCACAATTCGGGGCTCTCTGCTGGAGTGTCCTCTTCCAGGAAGCCTTCCGCAGACAAAGCCAGTCCCTGGGCGATCTTTCGGAAGTTGTCTTCTGCACTGCGCATGCTCACACCTGACGCTGTTCTAGGGGCTGGCGGCTCTCTGCTCCACTCCAGGAGATGCTTGCATTTCTCTTGCTGTCTTGCTTTCTCCCTTTGGAAAGTAAATGCTTTGTTGGCATTTGCTGAATGGTATCAACAGGACGCCTCTGGAAATTACATTTGTCAATGATTGCTCATGCCAACTGTCTTCCCCCACCACATTAAACACTGGCCGCTTACATCTGCCTTCATGATCAAGTTCTAGCAAAACGCATGTCCTAGTTTCCCCATTATTTCCTCTCAGCTCGTTTCCATATATTATTTTTTAAGCAGAAAGCCATTCCAGGGAGAAAGGAGTAGGGTGGGGAGGGGGCAGGAGTGTAATTAAACAGGGGCGGTCTGACTGGAATTCCTATACCTTTTAATGGGGTATTTGATTAATCCTTTCCACAGACCCCATTATTCATGCTGTGATGAAATCTCATTTTATAGCTCTTAATACATGGACCCAATTTATCCACATCACATTGTATTCTAATACTTGTCACCCAAGTTATTAGCTATCTCCTTCTCAGTGTAAAACCATCAGCAAGTTTGATTAGCTTATTCCCTAGGGATGATAGGGAGATAAGAGAGACACAGAAAAGCATGGGCACGGATGGCTATGTCCTCAGAGCATTGCTACCCAGCACCCTTTGAAGAGGCCAGGGTGACCACAGTGGACCTCCCCACCTTCCCACCATGGTAAAAGCTCTCAGTAGAACCCAGGGACCTTGGTTGCAAAGGGTTAACTGCAGGTCCCCCTGGAGCCCAGTCAACCTCCTAAACAGGACCAGTCTTGGGTCTTCCTCATAGCCTCCTCCCCAGGCCAGAATGCCCTCTTATTTACTCCAGGGCAAGTCTTGTGCCAGAGTTCCGACCCTCCTGAGCACTGGAGGGCAGGCTTGATGTTGGCTGCTGCTCTTGCCGGGCAGAGCTGGTTCTCTCAGCAGCTTCCCCCTTCCTCCTCTCAGGAATAAATCACAACTGGATGCAAGAGTCTCATCCATCGTTGGGGAGATGCCCTTGCCCTTGTGACACAGAGCTTCACTCCCCATCCCCCACCATATGAGTGTGTATACCCGCATGCTGTACTTACAGAATCACTTCTAACAAACACAAAAGCAAAGTGGCACTGTCTCAGCCCCAAGGCTCCCTCTCCGCCCTAGGGAAAGTCAACTGCTTTGTTATGAACAGCTCTGTGGATGTTAGCTATCCATGCCGAGCCACTCACAGGCACCCTTTGCAAACTTTGTATATTTTGTAAAAGGCAGGAAAAGTGGCCAGCCCCTGTCTGAGGAACTCCAGCAGCCAAGTCCCTCCCTCAGACCTCTCTGTCATAGCAGTGTTTCCAGCCACTGTAACTGTCACAAGGCTCATCTCCAGGCCCTCAATAGGACCCTTCCTGGATTGTTGCTAATTTTAGGTGAAAAGTCTGAACAAAACCCCACCAATCCCTGAACTCCCTAAACTCAGGACTTGAAATCCCATTAATCCTCACCCTGGAAATCTCTGCCCTAAAAATCCACCCCCGAAGAAATCCTATACAAAGGTGGTCTTTGCTCAGTTCCCTGCTATCCTTTCCTGGGGGCAGGGGCACCCAACCCTGGATTTGTCCCTCTACACTTTGAGTCCTCCAATAAATCTCTCTGCTTGATGTGACTCTGTCATTGGAAAAAACGAAGAAGCAATGAAGAGAAGAAGGGAACAAGCGAAGATGTGGAGCAGAGCTGAGGCCCCTGGGCTCCTGAGCCTCCTGGGCTCCTGAGCTCATCTGGGGATACCTTCCACTGGGAGCTGCACCACCTCCGCTGAGGAGGCCTCCTCTCAGAGCTGTGTGGTCCCTGGGCCCCCCAAGTCCCAGGACATCCTTCCATCCAAGCAGAAAGGCCAGCAGTGGAGAACCTTGGTGAACTGAGAACAAGGAATTGAGGCTTCCAGGCAATAGCCAGGCAAGTGAGCCATCAAGGAAACAGGTCCCCAACTGGTCACATCTTCAGGCGGATAGCTTGTAACCTCATGAGAGACGTGGAGCCAGAACTACCTAACTATCTAACCCACAGAAGTGTTCAAGACTATACATTTTCATCACTCATCACTGTTGAATGTTGGGAATATCTGTTATACAGCAGCTTGTTACTCATACACACTGTCCACCTCAGGGCGAGGTCCCCAGTGAGTTCCTTCTTAGGTTCTACATCATCTCCTTTATGTCCAGGAAGCCCGATCCTTGGAATACTCTCGACTGACCTGTCCCTGGCCTCTCTAGTATGTCCACACATCCTCACAGTCTCCCAGGAGAAGAGGCTGGAGGGAGGAGGAATTCCACCTCCTTGCTTGCCATCCTGAGTGACACCTGGCATTAGGAGGATGATTTTCTGGAGAGGGCAGCCTTCTTTGGGCCACAAAACTCCCTCTTGTTTCTGAATCCTGGGGCCAAATGACATCAGTCAGGCCCAGAGCCAAATGAGAAGTTTTGCAGACAACATGTTCCCTTTAGTTATTACAGGCTCGTGTCCCGTGTCCTCTCTGCTCATGTATGTGCAACTGTCTGAGAAAGGTCACATCTCTTTTGACTTTGCAGGGAAATGCATCTGATACAGAGTGGGTGGTAGTGGTCCAAAATCAGATGGAGATGAAATTGGGCTTACATGTTGCAAGGTGTACCACTGTACTCCAGCTGACAAAGCTATGTTCTGCAAGCACAGGCTGTCATGAGGGAGGTGACACCTGGCTATCCATCTCTTATAGTACACAAGGGGCAAAATGTAGTTGGTGTTTGTTACTCCCCCACCTCGTGTGTGTGTGTGTGTGTGTGTGTGTGTGTGTGTGTGTGTGTGTGTGTTTCTTGTATCCTAGGCCAGCCTCCAACATGAAATACAGCTGAAGATGACCTTGAACTTCCGACCTTCCTGTCTCCACTTCCTGCAGTGCTGACACTGAACCCAGAGCATGCCAGGCAAATACTCTATCAACTGAGCTCACTGGTTAAAACAAAACAAAACCCAACACCACCACAAAAGTAAAAAAGAAAACCTCAACGTGCTTTTCCATTTGGTGAAATCCTCATGATTGTTTTACAAAATCTACCTCTGTTCTGAGAGACACTGACTTAGAAGACCTAGGAAAAGGAAGGCATCTGAGCAGTGACAGGTCCTCACAGCAGTGTGTCCTCAAAGCACAGTGCTAGGCATGTGCACACACTCATAGCCCAGACTCCTGGAAAGGCAAATTCAAGGTGGGGCCCAGGGATTCACTTTCACTAGCTAATTCACTAGTGTTCTGATTCTTGTCTACAGGGTGAGCAGCCTGAGGTTTAATTATTCACTCACCCATTCATTCATTCATTTATTCAGAAGACAGTGACAGAGTGCCTACTACGCCAGACACTGAGCTCCAGGGCACTGACAAGACCGGAAGGAATGCCTTCCTTTAGGTCTGCACTGTCTTTCTTCTCTTGCTTTATGACAACGCGTGCCAAGATTGGGGAAATCCCAGGATGCAAAATCAAGGGCTGGGAGTCAGAGGGAATTCTTTCCCTGGACAGGAGGCACACCAAAACTGTCCCCTACGATCGTCCTGTCAACACAAGCAGCCTTTCTAAAGTCAGAGAATGTGCTTTTCTAGCCTGCATGATGATTGTAGCACACATGAAATACATGGCTGCTTTAGGGACCGCTATGACATATGCTCATGTTCATTTTTTAATAAACCAGCTTGTTGTTCCTCTACTTTCCAGGAAGTGGGTGCTTGCCCCCTTTTTTTTTCTACAAGTCTAAATACAATCTGACAGCCAAGACGCCTGGTGTGTTTTCTATGGCGAGGCTCTCATTTACTCACTCTGCCCTTCCCCCATTCTACAAGTAGATATAGCAAACACAGACTTCATAGATAGAGACACAAGAAGCAGGACCAGAAAATTCAGAGGCAGAGGGATCATATCTATGCAAATGGCTTGCAACACACAGCCCTTGGGAGTGGGCACAAGGCTTGCCTAACTAAGCTCCTGTAACCCACATAGCCCTCCTTGACCTCTGATAAGGAATGCCTTCCCTGAGGCCTGCACTGTTTTGTCTCTTGCTTTATGACAGGGCCTGTCAAGATTTGGGGAAATCCAAGGATGCAAATCCAAGGGTTGGGAGTCACACACTGGTCACGCAGAGATTAGCAATTAGCTGAGAGGCCTTTGCATCTCCCTGAGAATAACTGGGTGCTTTTATATAACCATGGGACCCAAAGTCTGTGGGGCCTGACTGGAACACCTTTCGGCATCCTTCAAGCTTCTCTAGAGGTTGCGACTTGAGGGACCGGAAGCATGCCCGCCTAGCCCCCCCCCCCCAGCTTTCCATAATCAAGGCTTTTTTAAAACAGAAAGCCCAGCCTCTTTCTATTTTTAATTCAGGAATGCTTGTTGGCTTTTTGCTGAGACATTGATTTGATTAGTAGCATTCTGTGGAACTACAGACACGAGATGTTGAGCTCACAGGCAGGATGATTCACTTCAGGGTTCTGCAGCGAGAAACGTTACCTATCAATGGCGCACTGGAGGCTGGGAGATTCTGAGAAAGCATTTCCTGCCTGCATAGAAATGGGGCAAGCAATGAAGAAATGTGCTTATGGCTACAGTCATGAAGCCGGGGACCACCCCACGGGCACGCTCTACATAGAGGTAGAGTAGATGCCCCTGCATTTGGACATCCATATGCTATCTCATTTTTCTACCTGTGACAGGGACAATGTTGGAAGAGAATCAAAAGATGACAAATTGCTTCTGGTTTTACAGGAGCTGTTCAGGCTAGGTGCATGCCCAGGGCGGGGACAGGATTTTGTGCCAGGAGCAGACATGTCTTCCCATTATATGTCCACATTTTGGCAAACACCCTCCAGCAAATGACCAACGTCTCCTTTCACCAATGGACTACAAAATACTTGCTCTGCGAGCCCCACATGCCAACTTCCTAACAATGTGCACAGCAGAGGGCAGAGCCAGCCTACCCTGTACCAGGGGAGGACCAGAAATAAAGCAAGAGGTCTAGATGACAGGAGTTTTCTCTGCTGGAGAAAGACAGATGAAGGGGGACTCCTGTGCATGATTCCAGGGCTCAGAGAGATACGGCATCAGTCAATGGCTCTGAGAGAGAGCTGACTTGTATGAGGTAAGTAGTAAATGTCCTGGATGCTGGCCTCTGGAATCTGCTTTTGGGGGCACAGGCACCCCTAATCTTCTGTCATCCCTGAAGGCAAGAAAGAGATGAACTGGGGTGTCAGTAGGTCCATGAGAGTGGAACAGCCCTCACGCCTCTCCTCTCTAGGCGGCTGGTGGGTTGTTGGAGCCTGCTTCCCATGCCAGATACAGCCTTGCTCCTCCCTACCTCTGGAAACAACATGGAGTTTCTACTTGCATACAGCCAAAAACAAGCTAAAGTCTGCAGGGGCCGGGCAGAACACCTTGCATATTTTAAGCCTCTAGAGATGAGTTTCTACTAGTCATGTCACCTGTGTGTCAACCTCTACCACGCCTGAGGACCCCCCCACCCAGGCTGAGCCAAGGCCTCAAAATGCTCACAATGCCCCAATACCAGGCGTTCTCTTATGCTACAGTCCTAGCTGCCTACTCTGTCTTCTTGAACACCTCTATGGGTCGGGAACTATGTCAGCCCCATTTTATAGATGAGAAAACTGAGGCTTAGAGAAGCTGAAGGACTGGTAGACATCACTTAAGGAATGTCAGAGACCAAATCAAGCCTTGGCCACGTAGCTGGAGAATCAAGCTCTTCCCTAGTCCTCTGCCCGTCTCTCTAACCTAATGCCCATCACCCCCTGCAGCTGGATCCCTGAAGGACACTAGCTGACTTGGGTCCCCTCCCAGCCTCCTAGAATCCAGGGGTGCCGAGTTTCAATACAGAGCCCGTAGTGTGAAAAGACACTCATCTCCGCATTCAAGCCAGACAGCAGAATGTCATTTTGTGTTTGTTTGAGCCTTCCACCATGCAGCCAGAGACAGCCTCATAGATGGTCTCTGTTCGCTTTCTCCAGCCCAACACCCGGCCCCTCCCTTCCCACTGCCAGTCTCTGCCCGTGCTCCTGCAGCCGGCAACCGACGTTTCCCGTCTAATCTCATTATATTTTTCATCTAAAGATGCCTATTCTTCACGTGGCAGCGAGGCATATTTTTAGCGCAAGATACATGCCAAGGCAACTTCAAATTTATCATTTCTAATAATAACCTCGGAGCAGAATCCAATACCCATTCCACACGTGGACAAACAGAGGTGGGAGGCTCCGGCAAGGTCATGGAGTCCCAAACTGCCCTGGATTGCCGCCTCTTAACTTCCCATTTAACAAACTCCTCGTTTTGAGGCCCGGGAATGAGAGTGTTGTCGGCTGGAAATGTACCTGTGTTTGTGCTGGGCCTTCAGCATACTAACTAGCAGCTTAGGCTCTGCTGGCAGGGCTGTCACCGCCTAGCTCTCTGCAAACCCCTTCTCATTAGTAGCTTTACATGCACAAGGCTCTCACTTGGCGTCTTGGGCTGCATCTCTCTCTCTCTCTCATCACCCAGCATGGTGAAAGAATTTCCTCTCTGCAGAACATAACCAACTGCCTGTAGTACCCACTGAAACGAACGCTGCTTCTGATGGAATCTTCAGGCTGGGAAATGAAGGGATAGATCAGAACCTCTAAGCAGACTAGAGCTTCCTTCAGCCTCACATCACTGCAGGGCTTTTCTAATAGTCACTAGAGACAGCTCAGATGCATAAGCTGGAGACCGACTGTGTCCCTTAGTTGCATTAGAAAGTCCTGCATTAGAAACCGAATCTGAACTTTCCTAAAAGTGCGTTTGTCTCCTGGAGTGAGCACAGTGTCTTTGCTATTGTTCCCCTTTTGTTCCTGGGAACTGCAAAGAGGTGGTAATCATGGGGAAGAGACAAGGGACAGGAGTTCTAGCCCCCCCAACCACCCCCCCCCATTCTGCCAATGCTAATGGTGTGACCTCAAGTCTCTGATTTCTTTTTCTCTTAGGCCTTCAGAATCGGCAAAAGCTACCATTCCCGTGCACTTCCTCCGTTCCTCTGCAAGTCCAAATGCACAAACTGTGGGAAGGTGCTTGGGTGCACACTGCAAGATGCTGAGGCAATGTGAGGGCTCTTGAAGGTAAACACTAGACCAGCAACAGCAGCCCTGTCCCCCCAGCACACAAGTGGCTTGCTGCTGTTTTCAGAGGCACTGTTGGGAGATGGCACCAGGGAGTGTGACCATGGAAGACAGAGTCTTGTGTCACAGCATTAGAAGCAGGCAGCAGCACAGCTCATGTGTGTTCTGAAATCTTCATCTCACCATCCGGCATGGCGGCTGGCACATCATGGGCACTCAAAAACAAGCCGACAGTCGAAGACTGCAGCCTAAGGGCTTGTTTTGGTTTCTATGGGGAAGAAAGATTGCTGTCAAGAAAGGGAATGGGGCAGAGAGAGGGAGTTCCTGGAAGCCTAACTGTAGGGTGACCAGTTGAGCAGATGTGAGAGACCCGGGCAAAAGAGGGTCACTCCATATGCATTATGTGTTTGCTCAACAGCAGAGAATGAAATATCTAAACTGAGAGGAATTTGGTGGCAGTCACATGAGGCTTTGGGTTCCCGAGAGTGGATCCCCTTTACCTTACCCCTCTTTTGCTCCCATTCACTTCCCTTTTCCTGCCCGATATCCTTCTGGAATTCAACAGAATCACACTTCTTTTCTTTTTGCTGGATCAGATGATCACCCAAGATAATTCCCTGATCCCTGCGGGTGGCTTCCTGCCTTGCCTCGGCTACATCATCCCTAACAGCTCCTGGCATTCAGTGTAAAGCTGCAGCCTTTACCAGGCTTTGCACTTGGGATTGACACATGTACTTTGTGAAGTGTTTGCCAGAAACATGCATGTACCACAGCATAACCACCTGGATCAAGGTCCAACTTGGTGCACGGGGCAGCAAAGAGACAGTTGGGACCAGGCGACTGACTATATCATCAAGCAGGGAATTTCCCCTTTAAACTTGTGCAGCATCAGCCTGCCTGGGCCAACTCAATATTCATAAGTGGGAAGTGGAGATGGCATTTCTGTTTCGCCAAAAGCACTAGCTATTTATCATGGCGAACGACTGAAACAGTTGTACATACAGTGCTTTCCTCGCTGCTGTAAATTACAGTATACAGAAGATTAAACTTAAGCCTAATGCTACCCTTGAGCTTCAACAGCTGAGTCCTATAAATGGATCCCCGTTAAGAGAAGAGAGTCTTGTTCCTGGTTACTATTTTAAAATGTATCTCTATTAAAAGCTTGTCTTAAACATAAATTTACCAGGCAGCCTGCCCCAGTCTTAGGCAAGTACTTCCTCAGGGCACTGACTGGTAGAGTCCCATCAAATGACACAGAGACTTGGCCTCAGTAGAGGCAGGAGAGCAATGGATGCATAGAGACATTTAGGGTACCGGCTGAGCACTCACTCACTTGCTGCCACTGGGACCTGGGTTGGAAGGGGGCAGAGGGCATAAGGAGAGACCTTCAGAAGCACAACTGCCCCAAACCCCTGTTTCTTCTGGTGTCTGATGATCTGGGAAGCGGCAGGGAACTCTGACCTGGAGCTAACTATCGTTAACTTTCCCAGCCTTTGCTCCTTAAAAAGAGGGCTGCAGAGCAAAAGCACCATGTCACCTAAGGGAGGTATTACTACGCAGGATCTGTGTTCTAACAAGATTCTGCACAGGCTGCATGTGCATTCAGATGTGAGAAGCTAGCGTAGGTAAACAGGGGCCAGGACGGAAGAGCCCTTCTGATATTCCCTCTGGAAATCATGACAAATAACAAATACGACTATCAAAACAGGCCCCTGATAATGAACCAAAGGATTCTAAGTTGTACTCTCAGGACGCATTTTAAAAGGAACTTGAGATATAAGCTTTTATGGCCATGAATGAATGAATGTATCACTTTACACCTGAGAGATGTCACAAATAAATCAAGGTATAAAACGCAGTGAATTAGCAAAAAGCTCAGACTCACCACATTAATCACTGTGTCTCCAGCCCCTCTACTAGTGAGTAGTTTGACACTGCACTGCCAGTGTTTTGGGTTGTAATTAGCAGTTCATTCTAAGTGATAAGGTATGCAAAGGGCTCTGTGCTGTTTGAGAAGATCCAGATTCTGTGTAACTTTAATATTAGAAAAAAAAACTGTAGTTCAATGTGCATGACAAAACATAATTACTAATCACTAAATAAATAGAAAATTTGAAATAAAATCTAAAATATGGGGACAGATAAAAAGCAGGATGAACAAATACAAAATTAAAAGAAAGAAATAAGTACAAGTTTATTAAGCAATCACAATAAATGTAAATGGATAAAAGACATTATCAGATGGGCCTCTTTTAAAAGCTAGATATATATTGCTGATAGGAGAAACAATTAAAACAAAAATAATATCAAAGACTGGGTAGAGATAAACGAGGGAATTTCATATTAACCAAAAGATGGTTAGATAGCAGTGTCATTCAGATAAAATAGAACCAAAGGCAAATTAATAGGTACAAAGACACCAACCACTAGAAAGGTTTGACTCAAGGTTGTATGCATTCAACCAAACAGCCTCAAAATTGTAAAGCAAAGCCACCAGAGTTACAGGAAAGAGTGGCATTTTATAACCACCACAGGAGATTGATAACAGCTCCCTTCCCAGAAACTGTAGTGTGAGTAGGCAAAATATGGTGAGGACACACAAGATGCGAAGAAAATAATAAATACACTCAACCCTACACCCAAATGAGAGCTGTGTAAATTTTCCAGTCACACAGAAGACATTTATAGAAACTGCCCCTGCTCTTACTAATCTCTAAGGAAGTATACAATGTATTATAAACAGAGTAGCACAGTTAAATTCTTGGGCCACCACAAATTAAGCTAGACATCAAAAATAAAACAATAGTAAGCTTCTGCCTGGGCACTTTTTATGACTGAAAATAAAACCACACACTTAAGTTACCAGTTGGCAGCAGTGTGATTTTGTTCTGTGTGGTCTACTTGTTATGGGGCTAGGTTAATTTACATGGCATTTATCAGTAGCATCACAAGAAACAGGAAACTCTCAGATCATTATAGCTTCACTACTTTGACTTTGAACTAAATTCTGGCCCAAGAGGAAAGAAGGGATGTGCACAGAGGTCAGTCAGGACAACGTCCTAACAACACAAGGAGCTGTGCTTGGTACGTTTTCCAGACTGTGTCCTACTTAGCCATATTATACTCAATATGGCTCGCCGGTGCTGGTTGGACAAGCAGATTGTTTGTCCAGTCTGGCTCCTGGGGAAAGGAGTTGTTCAACTAATTGGGCACCTTACAATTAATGCCATCCTGGAATCGAGAAATACTATAGTGAGCAATGTGTATGGCTTAAAACTTCCAAAAACCAAAACAAGTGAGGGAGGCTGTTGTGGTGGTTTGAACAAGGATGGCCCCCATAGGCTCATATGTGAATGTTTGGTCATCATTAGAGAGTAGTGTTACTGGACAGGAATTAGGAGGTATGGCTTTATTGGAGTAGGTGTGGCCTTGTTGGAGGAAGTGTGTCACTGTGGGTAGTTCTTTCTCCAGCTCCATGTCTGCCTGTGTGCTGCCGTGCTTCCTGCCATGCACATACTGGTCTAAAGCTCTAAAACTGTAAGCCAGCCCCCATTAAATGCTTTCCTTTATAAAAGAGTTGCCATGGTCATGCTGTCTCCTCACAGCAACAGAACACTGACTGAGACAGCTGCCTAGGTCTACACACGGGGAAAAAATATAGGGCCAGGGGAGGGAGAGCTTGCTTGTGAAATTACTGCAAGCAGCCCAAACCAGATGCATTGCTTCTCCCTTCTAAGACACTGCCCACCTAATACAATTCCAGTGCCAGCCACAGGGAGTCGAATATTAAAAAGAACACAAGTGGTTACACAATTGCCTCATATGTACAAAGTCCTGGGTTCCATCCAGGATACACACACACACACACACACACACACACACACACACACACACACACACACACTGTGAGGAGCAGGGGAGAGAAAGGAAGACAGAATCCAAACTTTAAGTTACATTATATCAATGACAGGCCTGCAAGTTCTGTGAACAAGTGAGAACGGGTGATGAGTGGACAAAGAAGTCAGGAAGGCCCATCCAAAGCTCTCCAGGATGTGTACTGGGTGGTGAAGGTCTTGCTGGTTCTCATGGAAAGAGCAGGGTGGATCTCAGGGAGGAGCGCCCTCCTCCACTCTTGGCCTTCCCACTGCTCTTTGAGCCCCTCTCTGCACTTTCATCACCACCATCATCCACTTGAAAGAACTGCAGGCTCTTATCAACAGATTGTAGAGTCTCTCGAATGGTGAACGTCACAGTTTCTAAGAGTATGGCAGGAGGTGGGGGGGGGGGTTTGGGGTATGGGGTGTGGGGTGGGGCTAGGCTGAAGTGGCAGACTCTTAACAGAGCTCCTGTCTAGCCCCTGTCCACTTGCGTTGATAAGCTTCTATCGTATGGGCTTGGAAACAGTGCTACCACAAGGATGACCCCAGGTACCACCAGAGCTGAGAGCAAAGTGGGCCAGTGGAGTAGGGCTCAGCCAATGCAAGCATCATGCTAATTGGGATGAACACCAGAGGCCCCCTGGTTAGGAAGTTACCTTCTGTAAAAAAGGACTCCTTTCAGAAGGTTGTAAACTAAGTAGAGGTTGCCACTCACAGAAGGGCACCACTGGAGAAACTTCAGGAAGAAATAATGCAGGGGGAGGAAAGCTAAGGATCTATAACGACAACAAACAAACAAACAAACAAATAACAGTAGTCAACTTTGCTTTCAACAGCAGCCTGTAGTTCCAGTGCTGTGGGACAAAGGATACGGTTGCTTTCTCTGGAACAAAATTATGATTAATTCCACGGGAAGTGGGATTCATCAGTGAAATTGCTGACTTACTCTTTCACAGTTATTCTCCCCATTTGCATGTCCCCCTGGACCTATTTATTTCCCACGTGTCTCCTATGCAACGTTCCCCAATTTGCACTCATTTTTCAGAAGCGCCTGCCTGGGAGAGAGCATCAGGAAGGTCCCACACAAGCACGAACTCCAGAGCTGCCGTGATTGCAGGAGGCCCCACACAGTCAAATGCCCCATCAGCCTTTCCCTGGGGGGAAACAAAGGCAAGAAGCCTGCCATAGGAAATGTACTCATGCCTCATTTCAGACAAGCGGGCCTGGAAGGCTTGCTGCATCCCCGAAGCCAGCCTGCACACGCTGTCTGGTACGTAATGCTTCTGGAGGAAGCAGTCGGTGACCTTGCCAGGAGAAAACAGACTGTGGGGTGTTGCAGATCAGCTGTGAGTGAGGTTCTGACACTAGCGCGTGAGGTGACAATTGTGTAGAATCATGGCCACTATTATAAACCCTTCTGCTTATAAAGTACAGTGCACAGGGCTGGGAGGATGGAGAGCCCCACCCACTGCCAGATCCCTGGCCAAGATGAATAACAGTCTTTGCCTCACTGCACAGTCACCAGAGGAAGATAAGGACTTGCCCTCGAGAGCACATTATTAGGACAAAGATGCATTATTGGTATTGCTGCTGTTATTGCTGGACAGTATGGATGGGCACATTTAGCAAGAATGACTGATTCCAGGGTGAAGCGGATACGCTTTTGCTCGGTACTTTAAAACCCTAACGGCCGCTTTAGGTTTTTAGGAGGTAAGTCTGGCACCATGTCTGGAGGACGTGTGTCCAGCAAACTCTTGCTTTCTCTTTACTGACTTGGGCTTTCGGGGAAGGACCATCGGGAAGTGCTGCTCTGCTCATCGCTAAGGATGGGGACATTGCCAAATGGACCCTTTGAAGCAGCATTGGCAACTTCTACTTGGATTTAAATAAAGCAGTGACTGTTGCCCTAATTCAGCGCTGAGGAGCGGGGTGGATGGGAGCAGCCTGCGCGGCACGGATGTGCCAGGGATGAGTCAGAAGCCAGGGGTCACATTACAGCACAAAGCCCTCCAGAAATCAGCTGTGGTCACAGATCAAAGCGGTGGCTCCCAGCACTTGCTGAGAACGGATGTCTGTCCTGCAGCAGCCTTTCCAGTTGTGTCTGAACGGAGACCGGCATTCTCTTTCCAGTGGCAGGCCTTCCAACGGAGTGTGCTTGCTCAAGTGGTTTCCCTCCTCCTGAGAGCCATTTGAGAGGCTAAACCTACTGAGCACTTTTTTGACCCAGCACTTACTGCGTTAAGTTGGGTGGGGGCTTAATTATTTTTATTGTGTGATTGATTTAGTGCATGAATGCGTGTGTGTGCGTGCGCGCGCGCACTATAAAGCATGTGTGGAAGTCAGGGAACAGCTTCTGGAGTCCTTCTCTCTCCACCATGTGAGCTCCTGGAATTACGCTTCAGTCATTAGGCTTGGAGGCAAATGCTTTCCCCAGTGAGTCATGTTGTAGCCTCAAAGGAGTCTAATAGTGAATGAGACAGCGTTTCTGGTGCCTGGAAATTCCTAGTCTCCTGTACATGAGTGCATGCATGTACAACCATGTTGGTAAGTATCTGCAATAGCCAACATAAATACTAACACCGGTGAAACAGCAGGGGCCATGAGCACTTTTAATTAGTGGTTGAAGAAACCTTTCCTTTGGTCTAGATACCTGTTTATCACAAACACCTGTGAGCATCTTCCAAAAGTCAACAAATGTGCTCCATGCTGAGACTCATGGGAGGTACGGCACAGGACTAGCCCTCGGCAACTCCCTATCCAGCACAGGGACTGGCCTGCAGAGGAGGCAGGAGGCAGAGGTGCCAGGTGAGAGTTGGTCTGGGTGGCTCAGCACAAACACAGGTCAATCAAACACTTAGGGTGCTCCAATCTGAAAAGAGGCCTATGGGTGATGGACCTAAGAAGCCACCTGCACTTGGGAAGGCCATGCCAAGATAAATGAATGGTTACTCCAACCTCACCTGGCCAATCCAATGCCTTCCTCTCTTTTCTCCTGTTACCCAACTTGGCGGCATCGGACACGTTCTGCGAGACACGTTCTTCTCTTGGCTTCCACATCTCCCACTGCCAAATCCCTGGCCATTCCCCATAAATGTCCCCTCCTGTTTTCCTAATCCTGTCCAATCCAATCTAATCCAGTTCTACCCAAAATAGATCTCAAGTCATCCACCCTTTTCTTTCTACTCCTATCCAAGCATACACCTGGACCTCCTCTCACTAGCCACACATTAGTCCTATGTTTCCCAGGATGCAAGGTACCATGGCAAGAATGACTTCTGAAAAAACACAACTCACATTTACATCTGTCCCTAGCTCAGACTCTCCAGGGTCTTCCAACTACACTCAGAAAGGAGAAGAGCTAGCCAGCCTCTGGATTCTGGCATCCACCACGGTTCTCCTGGCTCGGAATCCCTCAGCCCCGCTTTTGCTCTTGCTGTGTTCTCTGCTGGGAGGGACCTGCCCCACCACCCTCTGCCCCCGCGCCCTGTGCCAGCTACGCATGTGTTCTGAGTGCATTCATGTTATTCAGCATACCGGATCATAAAGCCAACAAGGCCAGGCCCTTCTCACTGGACCCGTGGCTCTGGGACAACACTTGGCACACAGTTGGTGTTAAAATAAAACATACTCAAATGCATCAAAACTAGGAGGTTGCGGTGTCAAGAAACAGATCCCTATGAAACTATGAGTGTGTGTGTGTGGGGGGGGGTATTTATTTACTTTTGTGTTTGCTAGAATGAGTGTGCGTGTGTGTTTGCATGTGGAGGTCAGAGGGCAACCTTGAGTACTGTTCCTCAGGCACCGCACCCCTTTTATTTTGAGACAGGGCCTCTCACTAGCTAATTAGTTTACTAATTAGCCAGCCTTGTTGACCAGTGAGCCTAGGAACGCACCACACCTGTTTCCACCTCTCTAGTACATGGAATACAAGCGAATGCCACTGTGCCAGGTGTTAGACATGGGCTCTGGTGATCAACGTCAGGTCTTTATGCTTGTATGCAAGCACTTTACTGACTGGGCCATCTCCCTAGACCCATAAGTTTATCTTCAATTAAAGGTGGACTGCAATTCTCTAAGGTTCCAAACGATCCTAGTGCTGTAAGCTTATTGCCACAGTTCTATTAACCTCACAGAGAGACATAAAAGGGTATTTATTTCATTGACTATGGATGGAGTTATCCATTGTTCGTGGGCCGAGTGGGCTTCCTTATTTGTTGGGAGGTCAGGAAGACCCTGCAGGCAGACAGGATGAGAGAACACACAGTTCCCGTGTCATCTTTTCTACAAGCTTCTTTCTTTTTACTTTCTCGTGTCTAAAGGTCTAGTTCAAACACCGCAGCCAAGCACAGCCACATTTTCACGATTACCCACTTATTCTTCCCATCTTTTCTCACCCCCACCAACAAGCAGCGAAGATTAGCATCATAGCCTAGCAAGGTGCTAAGGAGACACAAAGCACCTGTGACTTCCCCCACATCTGCCGAGAAACAGAGATGATCTGCGCGCACCACAGGTCAGTTGAGCTGTTTCAGGGAGTTGAGGCGTTGCAGGCCCTCCACTAGTGCAAGGGGGGCACGCTCTGGAGTCTGTGTCTGCTACTCATCTCACGCACATTTCTTCCTTCCTTCCTTCCTTCCTTCCTTCCTTCCTTCCTTCCTTCCTTCGGAACTTCCTTTCTTCCTTTCTTTTTGGTTTTTCAAGACAGGGTTTCTCTGTGTAGCCTTAGCTGTCCTAGACTTGCTTTGTAGACCAGGCTCACAGCGATCTACCTGCCTCTGCCTCCTGAGTGCTGGGATTAAAGGCGTGTGCCACCACCGCCCCACTTCACACACATTTCTTAAGCGTTCACAGTTTATTTTCCTTGAGTGTGAGATAAGGGGAACACACCCAAAGTTCCTTAGGGTGACAACAGGGCTGAATAAGGCTCAAAAATACTCAGCACAGAGTAAGTGCTCACTAGAGGCCTGAGCTTTCTAGCCACTGCTTCCATCTGTGAGGGAAAAGAAGCCTGAGGGTTAGGGACTAGATAGATGCTATGTTCTTGATCCAGCATTAAATCTAATTTGAGCGGCTGTGAGCTCATAATAAAAAAAAACTGTTTTGTTTGATATAGTATCTCCCTATACCGCCTAATATGGTCTTGAACTCAAAAATCTTCCTGCTTTAGTCTCCCAAGTGCAGGGATCACTGGCAAGAGTCACTGGATCCAACTCCAGATACAAAAATTATCAAGTAGAAGAAAATAGTTGTCCTCGGTTGTAGACTCTTTTGGTTGTAACGCCTGACTTAGAGCATAATCATTTGCTAATCAGTCATCCCTCCACTTGTTTCCTTAGATTTATGCACTGTCTCCACCCACCCCCACCCCTCCCAGCCCTGCCTCTCTCTGAGGTGGGGAGGTGGGGAGGTGGGGCTTCTCTTTCAGGTCTACCACAAGTTATATGGTGTGCTAACACTTTTCCAGAGACCCAGGAGAGAAGGAATAAGAAAACCACAGCAGACATTTTTATAGTCATAAGAACAGAAAAGATAAGGTTCGCCGCTGGAGTTCATTTGAGATCTGGATACAATGATCAAATTAAAGTTTAAAAAAAAAAATCTTAACAATATGAAGGCTACGCAAGTTCACATACTTTTGCGAAGTCTATTAATTAATGCTGCCATGTTGACAAAGAATATATTCAATGAGACAAAGTTCTTTAGCTATTTTATGCTTCTTTGGTGTAAGGAAAAGAAAATAGTTTTACAAATGAAAATTAATGATAAAATACAAAATTCACCTTAAAAATCAAATCTAAGTCAACTGACATAAAAAAAAAAAATCCAAGTCCTGTGCTGTGGCAATCAGAAAGGAAGCCCTGGCAGGCTAATTAACTGGTGCCAATACCCCTGATGCCCCAGGAAGCCCAGGGGCACTGACATCAGCAGGGGCTCACTTTCCCTGGGACTCAGAAGCACATGTGACTTGTCATTTCTTCAACTCGAGGTCACCTAGAGAGAGACAGAATTGGCAACACACACACACACACACACACACACACACACACACACACACACTATCTCAGGAAGCCTCGGAACCTCATTAATTAGGCTCCCCCACGCAGCACGGCAGGGCGGGCAGCTGCTTGTCCCCACCAGTGCTGGCATCTGGATATGCACAGAAGGAACAGGGTGCCAGCCAGGACACGCCGCGCCTCACTCCAGGAGCCAGCTCCCACACTCCTCTATTTTGCCACTCTCTGCTGTAGCTCACACTTCATTAAATTCTACCGCATCGCATCAACATGCAAAACAGCTATTTGAAGGGCATTCAAAAATATATCATCAGAAAGGGAATAAAAACCTCTCCGAGAAAGGGGTGGGTGAGTGGAGGCCTCTCCTGTCTAGTCAATGACATCCAGGTCCTTTGCTTCCAACCCATGTTTTTAAAGCGCAGTGACAAAGGAGGATTGTTTCTATCTGACTGGTGGGGCGTGGAACTGTGTGTTCTCTGCTGACAGGCCGAGCACCAAGGGCAGCTGCAAAAGCCTGGAGGATCTGTCGGATTTCTTCTGCCTCCTATTCTAATTTTAATTTGAAAGTGGGCAGCTCTGCAGCTTTCCCAACTTTCCTATGATGCCGTGTTTTCCGCTTTGCATATACCTGTGGGTCAGAAATGATCTTTTCTTTCTTTTTTAATGTCCTAAAAGCACTCATTTGGATCCAGTTAAGTTGGCCCAAAGCTGGGCAAAGCACTTGCTGCCAGTCTTCATGGCAGGGCCCAACTGACTCCGGCAAGTCGTCTTCTAAAGCTGGCATGCACACTGTGGCACAAGTATACCCAGCTACCCACAACAGAACAAACATACAAACAAACAAACAAATGGCTGTGGTGGTGCACATCTTTAATCCCAGCACTCAGGAGGCTGAGGCAGGCAGATTGCTGTGAGTTTGAGGCCAGCCTGGTCCACAAATCGAGTCTAGGACAGCTAAGGCTACACAGAGAAACCCTGTCTCGAAAAAAACAAAACAAAACAAAAAGGAAAAACTAAAAGCATTAATTTAATCTATAACCAACTGAGTCCACAAGCACAATCAGCCATTGGCTTTAGATTTGTTATTTTTGTAACGTAAGCATCTTCTGTTTTATTGGCATATAATAATCATATATAGTACTGGTTCTCATGAAGACACTTTCATACAAAAACCTAAGGAAGTTATCTTGATGAGTGAGTAGCTCTGTGCAAGTAGAAGTGTCAACTCTGTATGTGGCTAAGATTAGTGTGCACACATGCACACACTAGAACACACACACTCCTATCCTATGGAAAGAAATGTAACCACAGTAAGTAAGGCTACCATGATGAACAGGGGCCTTACGTTTCACGGTATTGGTTCTCAGATGTGGACAATCGTGTCTCCCTGGGTGAATTGCAATGCCTGCTTCCGCTGTCGAGATCAGGGGCAAGACCACTCACTGCTGCTTTCACATGCAGTGGGCGGGGGCCAGGGAAACTCCACCCTCAGCAACCTAGAGGACACACAGGCCAGCCTCACTGAAGACAAGTGCCAAAGACCCCCTGCAGAAAGGCCACCTTAGCAGCAGTTATTCTACCAACAGATCAGATGATGAGCATTAGAAAGAAGTTGTGTTCATCCCTTCACTTAGGCAAATCCTAAGACTTTATAGATATTGGGCCTAATCCCCAAATCCAACTGCATCTGTTACTTTCTCCATTACAAGATGTACAACGGGTTAAAAGCACAATTACTAAACACAGTAACATGGGGTTTCCCATCGCAGCACCACACACCAGCTGTCTTCCCCTCCGGTGCAGACCTATGTAGACCTCCAGACAGCACACCCCAGCAGTCTTCTTAGAAATGACCACTGTGTTCTTTCTGGATAGAGCTTAGGGTGACTGCAGTCCTGCCACAAACAATGATATCACCAAGGTCTCCTCTTCCTCTGCAATGATTACAAGTGAAAATCCTTTGGGCAATAACTTCATTACAGATCTCTGAGGTTTATCATTCAATAATCATTTTTATTTTTATTGTTGTTGTTGTTGTTAATCGGTGTGTGTGCGCGCATGCGTGTATGTATGTGTGTGTGTGTGTGTGTGTGTGTGTGTGTGTGTGTGTATGTGCGCACGCCAGAGGTCAACCTTGAGGAAAACAACTAGAGGTGTTTTCCTCAGGAGCTGTCCACCTTGCTTGTTTTTTGGACACAGGATCTCTTAACTGACCTGAAGGTCCTTGAAAAAGCTGGGCTGGCTGGCCTATGGGCTCCAGAGAGCCACCACTCTACCTCTGTAGCACTGGGCTTACAATGGGCGAAAATTCCCACACCAGCCTCTTCCATCTGAGTTCTGGGGATCAAACTCTGGCTCTCACGCCAGAACAGCAAGCACTTGACTGAGTTATCTCCCCAGGCCCAGGAAAACAGTTTCTTAAAGCAAACTTTGTTCCAGTACCACGCTTTCCATATTCAAGCATGCCCCCTTCAGTCGTCAAGAAGACGGCAGCAGATAAGCTATTAACCCATGTGAAGAATAAGGAAACTGAAGTAGAGAGAGGTGGAGTAACCTGCCAAGGTCACGTAGCTAATAAGGGTCGAAGCTGGAACATAAATCTAGATAAACTGATGCTAAAGAGGCTCCGTTCAACCTGCACCCTGTCCCACCATGCCACAGCCTGGGCCAGACAACCCAGACAGACAGAGATGGCTGCCGAGAGGAGTCAGGACCCCAAGGCCAGGTGAACTGATTTGGTTTCCTTCTTTCTATTACCTGGGCTGCATCAGCAGTTCACCTGTTGAGCTTTAGACCCCTTGAAATCACCAACTTCTGAGTAGCAGACTAAAAGAACTGGACAGGCCCTGGGGGTGGGTGGCTCATCCATGACACCAAACCCACACCAAGCATGGGAGATTCTGGAGCACAGGTCACACCCGCCATCGATGTCTGAGGCACTGGTTGCGGCATATGCCGGCAGCAAAGAGAGAGAGAGTGGCCAGTCCTCCTGAGAGGCGCAATGCCTCTTGTCAGGGGACCCAGAGATATACTGGAGCTTTGTGGCACTTCTCCGGAGCTGACACCAGGGCCTAATGAGAATGTAAACCAATATTTGCAAAGTGCAATCCTCGAGGCTCCCAGCAGATGTGATCACATCCAGGCAGACTGATCCTGTCTCCAAGGGTAGGAGGAGGCACAGTGAATCACAGGCTCGTGCCATGGGCTGACCTCAGAGTGGTATCTCCGGAGAGCAGGGAGCAAAGACAGGAAGCACTTGGCTAAAGCGGCTTTCCCATTTTTCATAAGAAACTTTCAACTTCATAAAAAAGGGGGGCATACTTTATTGACAATAAAAGATAACCTTTATTCCCTACTCCATGCCAGCAAAGTATACATCCTTTTTCCTTTCCTCACAGCAATTCTGCAGAGCAAGGACTGGCATTCTCACTTCCTAGGTGGGGAGAACCAGGTTCGAAAAGGAAGGTAGTGTAATTAGCCGAAGGCTGCACACTAGCAATGTGAGTCAGGAGTTTAGCCTCCTGAGTTACTCAGTGAGTGTTTCCCTTGATGACATTCCGTTTCTTCATATGGCTGCTGTGACAGTGATGTCACAGGAAGTATGTGGTCTTTGCAACAAATTCCTGGCAGATGCTTAAATTTGTAGCTTCCTTAGTGACAGGTGACAAGTAATAAGAGGGGGAGGGTATTATCTGTTGTCATGCTTGGTTCTAGACTTCAGTTTCTGGATACTAGACATTTAGAACCCCTGGGGCTTCTGGAATAAGTATCCTTGTATATGCTGCTGAGGTGATTAGGATTGCAGACAGTTTAGCATATGGGCTGGTGCTCAGAATGACCAGACACAAGTAGAAAATTGGAATTCTCAGTCACCCTGGACCAGGGCTAGAGACTGTACTAAACACCAAAGCCCAGTGCTTTGGATCTGTGTGTGGTGGCACATCTTCAAACACCCTGAGAGACAAAGCGGAGAGAGTCTGGGAGGGTCAGTGCAGCCACATGTTAAAGTTACAGCTCAACTGTACAACAACAACAACAAAAGTGCCAGTGCTCAGGACCTCTGACCCCACTCTATGCAGTTCTATGTGTTAGTCTGAGGCTCTGTCACATCCTTTATGACAGCATTGAGAGCTATAATAAGTTTAAGGTCAGCTTGGTCTACATAGCATGTTCCAGGGCAGCTAGGGCTAGACAGAGAAACCTTCGGGGGAGGGGAGAGAAAGACAGAGACACAGAGAGAGAAAGAGAGAGAGACAGACAGACAGACAGACAGACAGACACACACACAGACAGAGGAACAGAAACAGAGTAAACATAAGCAAACTGTTTCCCTGAGCTCTGTGAGTCATTACAGCAGAGTGAGACATGTGGGGATCCCCATGTCAAACAAAAGTACAAGTAACCTTGGGACCATTATCTGTGATTGCCATCTAAAATGGAGGCCACTTGTATGGGACTGAACCCTTAACTTGTGAGTCTACTGGGTGGTGACGGTCTTAATAAGGTTAAATTGTGCTTGGTGTGGAAAGCAAATATCTGGTGTGAGAAGTATTGAGTAAGAAAGAGCCAGTGTCAGACAAGTGCCCACAACCACAGCCATGTGTGCACACACAGAAACGTACACATACACACGCATGCGCAGAGGAAACACACACACACACACAGACACAGACACACTTTTTATTTTTCAATTTAGATTAAGTAACCTGTACACCAAGATCATGAATGCCGGCATGCACCCGAGACAGTCTTAGGTTGAGGGCGCTGGGAACACAGAAGTGCAAAGAAATATTCCTAGCAGTGACAGACAACTGCGTGGTAAAAGGTGGCAAGTGAACAGAGGTTTGTATGTATCCAGAAGGAGGAATTCCTCCCACCTGACCACCAATCAGGGTCGACACAGAAAGATACCATGCAGAGAGGAGGAGGAGGAAAAGGAAATGGAGAAGGAGGAGGAGGAGGAGGAGGAGGAAGTGAACTCCAAGTGTCACAGCCATAGGTCATGTTGTCCAAACAGCTCCACAAAGCAGGCAACAAGTATCCACTTTTTAGATGTACCATCTGAGGTAGAGAAAGATGAGTGTCAAGCCCACACATATATACACAGACAGTGAGTGAAAGTCCAGAATCATTTTGCCTGTTCCCAAAGGTGATATTTCCACAACATGAACACATTTCGAGTTACACTAGGGAAGGCTGCTAGTCTGCCTGGGGAGTCACAGAAGGCCTGACTAGTGGGTGGGGCTTGAGGCCCTGCACTGTTTTTCTATCCCCAAAATTCACTTTCCACATATCTCCATAGTTTGCATGGGGCTCCATGTGGACAGGCTGTAAGCACAATGGCTATGGAAGTACTTGCCTTGCTCTGCGACCCCACCTGCACTCAGAACCAGGCTCTCTCTGCCTCGCTTTGAGACCTTGGACACAGCACCCAACCCCTTAAGCTCCAGCTTCCTCAACTCCAAACTGGGTGTACCATTCACACCCACTCCACAGGGCTGCTGCAAGGGTTGTGTTTTCAAAGATATGCAAAGCACCTGGCGTGCTGCCCAGCACTTAGCACAATGGCACTCTTATTAACTTACTGAAAACAGCAAGGCTCATCACACAAGGTAAAGCCGGAAGGGGGAGGAAAAGGAAGCCGCTGCGCTGTGCCTTGCTTGTTTGCTCTGGAGCTCAAGCTCTCTCAGGCAAGCCAGAGAAGTGCTCACCAGCTGACTTACAACTCCAGCCCACGAATGCTTCTGCCCTGCCCCCCCCCCCCCCAATCTCTGAAAGTCCCACACTGACATCCCAACACAGGATACATGATGCTGTTGGAAGGTGGGGCCTGTGACCTCACAGGAGGGGAGACCTCAAGGATGAGCTTTGTGCCCTTATAAATGAGGCTTCAGGGAGCTCTTGCCCCGTCTTCTGCCACAGGAGAATACAGTAAGAAGGTACCAGGCAGCACTAGAAGATAGTCCTCACCAACATCCGACGCAGCATCCTAACCTCAGACTGCAGCCTCCAGAGTCGGGAGGAGTCAATCTCTTGATTTTAAACAACCCACCCTGTGATACTGTGGTGTGGCCTGAGCCGACAAGGACCGTCATGGAAGTGTAGAAGACATTCTGAGGAGAGTTTTAGAAAAGCTCCCCCAAAGACTTGCCAAAGTTCTCAGCTGCACCTCTCATTCTCTCTGGACTCTTGAGAAATGTAGGGTTTGTATTATTGGAACACACAACTGGGGGACGAATGACATTTCTTTGCCTCAGATTTGCCGGGTTATGGTTCAGCAAAAAGCTCACTGTAGCCCCAGGCTTCACGTGATGAGGTCAGTACACCCAAAGCTCCAAACTAATTTTCAGCCTCTGCTCAGAACAGGTGGCCACCATGTCACTGGCTTTCTTCCTAGCTGAGACCCAGGTCCAGCATGGAAAGCCAGAGGGTCCACAGGCCTATCACCAACTATACCAAGCCTCCCCTGCTTGTGAGAGGGTCCCTTTCTCTGAAGAAGAGCCTGCATGGAAGAGATCCTCATCCTTTTCTGGATGCTTCCATGCATGCAGGGAAGCTAAATTTCCAGGGACAGTTCTGATGGCTTACAATTGAGTGACAGCCATACCAGGGCTGGGACCAGCCTCGTGTTCACTGCAGCGTCTGAGTGCCCGGAGCAGCAGAACAGTCCTATGAATGACTGAGTGATAAGCACCCGGGACAATCTGGAGTCCTCGTGAGCACCGAACACACAGAGCCATATCCCACAGCTCTTCACTGAGTGACAGGCTTGTGGGGACCTCCTTGCGACTGCCACACTTTTGATGGTTTACCTACAGCCTCAGCTAGTGGTAGCACCGCCGCACCGCCGGGCCCCCTCCAGAAAGGTGTGACCTTTTTTCTCTTCCAGGCAGAAGAGGGTCACTTGCTACAGAACACCGACCAAGATCATCTCGTGCTGAATGCACGCTTAGTTCGTTTATGCTCACACTGCCAGAAATGAACATGCCAGCATAGACGTGCACACATAAGTCACCTCCTCGTGGAAGAGACAAAGACATACACAGCTGGGTCCCACCTGTCGTCAGAACCCTTTGTAGAGTACTTTATAGAAGCCCCTCTCTTCCTTGGACTTACTCAACACAGTGTCCTCCAAAGCTTGAATTCTCTGCCTACTCATTATAATAGTAAGCCACACTACAGTTGGCACCCGGCTTTTATCTATATGTTCATATCATAGACATGTATTATCGATGCTCAGCTATTGTACTACCCAAACACATTTACTTCTTTTGTTTCATGACTACTTATCACAGCATGGTAATGTAAAAGGGGGTAGGGGAAGTCAGAATACAGCGCGAGAAAGGGGAAACGCGTGTAATTTACAAAAGCACACTCAACATTATAATCGCTTCTTTTGTTCACCATATAATGTTGAATGTGCTTTGGAAACAACAGCAGATGGGGGGGGGCATTCAGATCCCGTTCACCACCAGGGGTCATGGTTAAATAAGACTAGAAAACACTGTCTTGGACTCGCAGCACATGACAGCTGTGGGAATCACCTGGCCTAACTCCTGGCACGGAGAAGGAAACAGCCACCTAGAGAGATTAAATGACGTCTTGTTTAAGGTCAGAGAGCTGCTTAGCAGTGCCACCTGACTCCTGTCTGTACTCATGTCCACCTCTATTGAGTGGAGTGTACAGTTTGCTACTGACAGAGTCAAGGAATTTCTCACAGCGCCAGAGCCAGGATGTTACTATACTCAGGGAGAAGTGAGTTATTAAGCACCCTTTACAAAGAGGGGAAGGGGCTGTTCTCAAAAGCACAACAGGTAGTGCTTTACCTACGTCCTGCGAGCACCAATCAATGCGACGGACACTGTGCCCCTGGGGCTCCAGCCCTCCCCTGTGTGCTCAAATCTGGGGAGTCTTTTCTATGAGCTTCTTTCAGGGAAGAAGATGGCAAGTTGCGGGAGGAAAGAGCGCTTCCTCAAGGCACTGTCTCCCCTCCTCTTGGCTACCTGCAGAGGCCGCCAGGAAGGTGCACAAAGCTTTCAGGTGAGCCCCATCCACAGAGGCATGCAACAGGCTTTCTCCTGTTTGCTCTGACAGGAAGGAGCACAGGAGCAGGAGGACTGAGCTTGCACCAGGTCCTCTGCGTGCAGAGGCAGCAGCCCCAGGCAACTGTACCCACAGCTCTGGACTGAGACAGACACAGGAGCACCCAGCTGGGGAGCCCAGGGTCACTGGCTGCCCATGCATCCACCAGGTTGCAGGGTCCACTTACCGCAGTGCGACTGGAACACCTGTGGCTTCACGACCTGATTGCAGGCACTGCACACGACCAGATAGAAGTCATCATGTGCTGGATAATGGCCAAATAGGTGCATATCTGTGGGGGAAATGAAAACAGAAGTTTAGTTTAAAAAAAAAAAAGCAATTAAGTCTCAGAAAGTATGAAGTTTCCTCTTGGAATTTCTTCCCCAGGAAAAGATTTTTACAAGACACACACAGACAGTCAATCATCTCCAGGGAACACAGCTACCCAGCTTGCAAAGATGCAAAGGCCTTCCGGCGCCCCTCTGTTCGTCACTCCCGGAAGCTGGCTGTGATAGCAACAATCTGGTCAGCCATCTTGGGGCTCCCTCGAGTCACAAACTAGGGGAATGGCTAAGCCAAAGTCCACAGCTCAGTCTTTATTGCAGGACTGTGGGGTTTCCCCCAGGGAGAGTAGAGACGGAAGAACACGGCTGGGGTGGGAAAGGGAGGCCTCTGGGCCTCAGCTGGGAGAAGAGCCTTCTGAACAAGCAGCCTGTTCGCCGCCATCATTATTTGAGTTCACTTGGTAAATAACTACTGGGGGCCTGGGGAGTAAGAATGGTGTCGCTGCTCTCCTGCAGCTTATGGTGGCAGAAGGAAGGGCATGAGTCACGTAGCCACACTGGGTGTCATTGGTGTGGTGGCGGTGGTGACAACAGTTGCAGAACAAGTTGGATAGAGTCCTAAGAAAGCTTGACAGGTAAGCTAGCTTAGTCTGAGGCAGCAAGTGGGCCAGCTGAGGCCTTCACATGAGGGATTGGAGAAACCCCTCTAGTGAATTGGTGGTGGTGGGGGCGGGTTTCAAAGTTCAAGCCAAGAAAGGAGGCTCTGTACCCTGGAGGTGGCTCTTATTCTTTTTTGGTTGGGATAGAACAAGGAGGGGGCTAGGGTTGAAGCTGGCAAGGGGCCGGAAGCTACAGCTGTGTAGACCAAGGAAAGGACAAATGGAAGCTACTGAGTATTTGGAAGCAGAGATGTAAAGCAATTAGACAGCTACTGTGGTCTCCTAACTGTGTGTTCCCCTCAGGTCTTGTATTCTCTCTGCAACTCTTGAGCTTTGCACTGCTCTGCTCAGAGCATGTCTCCTGTGAAAAGGACCTGCATGTCTACAATGCTTATGCCACAGCAAGCCAACCTCAGGGCTCCTCCATGGGCTGCCCAGGATCTGGGATGCAGGGGACCTGGTAGACACAGAATAAGGTACTTGGATTCCAGGAGACTCACCCCTGGTCAAAGGTCAGCGTGTTGTTCGATTAAAGTAACAAGAACCAAGGATAAAGGAGTAAAGACAAGGTAGAAAAACAATGTGCTGGTCATAATGCTAGCTACTCAATATTCTCTCTCTTAATTCATCCCTTAAGAAAAACAGTAGTTAAAAACAAAACAAACAAACAGTGGTATGCTGATGTGGGCTTGTACCGTGTTTAAGAGCACGCATGTCCATTGACTGGACCTAGGCTCCCTACACATATGTAGCTGATGAGCAGTGGATCCCCTCAGTTGAGCAGGTGCTGTCTATGGCATAGACTCTGTTGCCTGCTTTCCATCACTTCCCCCAACAGGGCTGCCTTGCCTGGCCTCAGTGAATGAAGAGGAGCTTGGTCCTGATGCGACTTGACGTGCTGGAGTGGGCTGGTGGTGAGGACTCCCCTTTTCTGAGGAGAAGGGGTGAGGGGATGGGGGAAGAAGGTAGGTGGGAGGGACTGAGAAGAGAGGAGGGAGGGGGCTATGATCAGGATACAAAGTGAATATATAAATTAATTTTTTAAATTAAATGTAAACAAGGATAAAAGGAAAAAAAGAAAAAGAAAAAGAGCATGCATGTCTTCCTAGCTCCATGTTCAGAGCTGTTACTGAGGCAGTGTGGAATCAGCCTCAAGGGAATATTCATACCATGGAAATAGGCAAACAGTTATGACCCAGACCTTTGCTTTTAGAGAACTTGTTATTAAACATTTACCAACTCAATACTGAATCTGGGTAGGCAAAAGTAAAAGGCAAAACTCCATGTGCCACATCTAATGGTAACCACCAAGTACACACTAATACATGCCCTTGTGGAGTCTGTGATGTGCAAACATCACGTTACTCTTCATCATTAACCTGTGAAGTCAATGCTCTGCTTTGCAAGCAAAGGAATAAAGGGGAAAGCAAGTTGCCAGAACTCCTAAGGCAAGATGAGATCACAGGCCACCGACTCCAAAGCTGGAGTTCCACTTCTTAGAAAACGCTACATCTTTAATAACAGAGCAAGGCCCCATATTACAGATGAAGAAATCAATTTGAAAGGCTCTATGGTTTGAATCTGGTTTTTCCTAAGATTGTCATGGACTTTCATGTCCTGCTTTGGTGGCAGTGTCGGGGGTCACAGTGAAGACTGTGTTTCTCGTGGCAGTAGGGTCCACCTAGCAAAAGCAGATTGTCATAGCAACAGTCCCCACTGCACGTACAATTTCTACCCTTCTACATTCTACCAGTGCGATACAGGTGCCTCACCAGATGGAGCTATCTTGCTCAGGACTCCCAGTCTTTACAGCAGTGAGCCAAAATAAACCTTCCTTTATAAACTGCCTGGCTTCCAGGATCCTGCCGCATTAATAAAAATGGACTAAAACAGAAGGTTGTCTGAATAACCAAAAGGCTCCTGTGGCTAAGAAGGGGGTGGGTCGTGTATACACAGTGGATACTCTGGATACAGGGCCGATTCACATCCTGGCTGGAACAGCACCTTTCATCACAATTCTCATTCTGGCAACTAAAAACTCGTGAACTGTTTATTTCAGGATTTTTCTGGTGAATGTCTCTGACCACAGGTAACTGAAACCATGAAAATCAAACATACTGGATTAAGGGGACCAGTGTATTTACAATGCAGAAATCATCACTCACTATATTCCATATTCACCGCCTTGGCCTGGAGAGCTGGTCATTAAAAACAAACTAACAACAACAACAACAACAACAACAACAACAACAACAACAACAACAACCTAGCCGCCCCGTCCCCCCACCAGCATCACACGTCCCAGTATTCATCGTACCACACTGAGGTACAGACAAGCTTTTGTGAATGAATAAAAGATCATATTTATGACATCAATTATTATAGCAAGAATTTCTTGGGTCAAATGGGTACCTTCATTACTTCCTGCCTGGCTCTGAGGCTCTCACCTGAACTTCCTCCATTGTAGATGGCAGATGGCAGAGGGAGGGGCAGGGCTAGAGCTCAAGAGATGCAAAGTCTGAGACAATAAAATGGTTTCTATGAAAGTGTTAGCTGATAAACTGCTTCTAACGTCAATGCTAAGGAAAGAATCGGCAGAATGGGGGTAGCTCTTTGTTCAGGATAAACAATTTCTAGGGGGAACTCTTTTGCTAAGTAAAACTGTATGTGCATAAACCAGTTTACAGCCAATATTCTCTTGCTGAAAATGGCTGCAGTCGTGGAAAGGGCAGGCGATAGCTCCAGTTCGCTATTTGTATATACTTGTTGCCGAGATGGGGAGACAGCTGGCTTTCTGGATTTGAGATCACACTAGATGCCGGGCACTTTTGAATTTGCCCCTGGACACCTTCCAAAGATCAGGACTTTGACATTAAGAAGCACCAACTGGAGAAGGCCAGAAACATGAGACTCAGCCAGGCTAGAGAAAGGGCAGGGCTCTCGCTCCGCAGTGGGGACCCCACGTGAAGTCCGGCGTGTACAGGCAGAATGCTTTGAAGGCAGCTGAACAGCTTATTGGCAATTGATGCTACCTGTGATCAGGAGAGAAAAGCCCCACAGTGGGAAAAACAAGACAACAGGACAGACAACCTTGAAGTTTAACTCCATGGAAGAAATAATAAGCCCCTAGGAAATGGCCTTCGGTTTCCCCAAAAGTCTTTCCAGGGTTGTGAAAGCATTCTAGGCACAACAGGAATTACAAAATGCTGAGGTGAAGCCGGGCGTGGTGGCGCACGCCTTTAGTCCCAGCACTCGGGAGGCAGAGGCAGGAGGATTGCTGTGAGTTCAAGGCCAGCCTGGTCTACAAAGCGAGTCCAGGACAGCCAAGACTACACAGAGAAACCCTGTCTCGGAAAAAAAAACAAAAAAACAAAAAAAAACCAAAATGCTGAGGTGGTACTTGCTACACACACACACACACACACACACACACATATGTATGTGTATACACATATATACTATAGCACATCAAAAATACTTTTACAACACTTAAACATGTTTCCCTTTTGAAATTTACTCTAAAAAATATTGTTATAAAAATAAGTGTTAATTTCGACACTTTATGCTTCTTTCCAGAAGGGAGATGTGAGCCACAGAGGTAAGAAGTTTACTTCTGCCCTCACGAGTCTTTGATAGGTGCCACCAGGGTTCCCTTGGAAAGCTCTCAAGATGACATGCTGGTGGCTGGTGGCAGTTTTGGTTTGTGGGCTTCCACTGACATGGACTTGTGCTGGACGATTTGGAGGAGCAGCCACTGTGGTTCAAGGACAAATCTTTGGCTCCGAGTAGATTCAAATTAGGACACTGAACAACTGGCCCTAAGAGCTGTCCTTTTCCTACCAATCTTCATGGGCTTCCTTACATGGTTTTTATTAATACTTTTTTTTTCAGTAGCATTTTCTACATTTTGAATACTGATGATGCCACATGGAGAGCGGGAAGGTGGGGGCACAGAAATATCTCTGCTTTGCTACCACAGAGTGATTTTGTTAGCTAACTCCAACATCTTTTTACATCAGTGTTTCTCAACCTGTGGGTCACAAACTCCTTTAGGGTCGAAAGACTTTTTCATGGGGGTTTCCCAAGACAACCCAGAAAACACAGATATTTATATTACGATTTACAACAGTGGCAAAACCACAGTTGTGAAGTAAGCAACAGAAATAATTTTATGGTTGGGGCACACCACAACATGAGGAACTATATTAAAAGGTCACAGCATTAGGAAGGTTGAGAACCTCTGCTTTATATCCATGCAGCAAAACTCCCTAGGGTCGTCCTATGACCACGAACCTGGCACTTCCTCTTTCCCCAGGAGGGTTGAGCTCCCCTCTAGGAAAAGCTAGTGGCTTTCAGTTCCTCAGAATGCTGAAAACCAAAGCCTGTGTGCCTCAGAGCTAGCAAGATCTGGAAAGGGAGGCCAGGGAGGAAGCAGTGGGGGTTGTGGAGGCCAGGCACAGCCTGCATGGGTACAGGTGCCAGGAGCCAGGAGCCAGGCCCTCCTCTGCTTCCTAGGGCTGGATGGTATACCTTGCCTGCCTGGCAGCCAGGTGCTAGGAAGCACAGGGAGCAAGCAGAATGCCCTACACAGCTGTTTCATGTCCTCTCTGGGTCCCCAAGCCCAGATCAACAAGGCCACAAGAAGGTCCTTTAGAGGCAATCGCTCAAGGTGTATGGGGGTCAAAGGGCTGCACCAACCCCCCCCAACTCTTCCTCAGGCTTTAAAAAATACAGTGTCTGGTTGCTGCACCCTGGAGTTGGCACCCCGAGTTCATGTTCTGGCTCAACCATTTGGTTTGATAATGCCCGCAAAGCTGCATTTCTACCTCTGGAACAGAAAGGCGCATGTGTGAAAAGAGCTGGCACGCGGTTGAGATTTCTATGGTTCTCTTATCTCTTAGAACTGACCTGACCCCTTCCCCGGGAAATGTTCTCGCTTTCCTCTGGCACAGCCTCACTCAGCAGTAAAAACGGGACTTCCTGGCTCAAGTCTCTGATTCTCACCATGGTGAGGTCTTTGGGAAGACAGGATCTGTGATGCATTGCTCTCGAGATCTTCAACAGCCAAACAGCCTGGCACCCAGTAGCTGTTTAATCAATGCTAACACATCAACCAGGCTGAAGATCCCAAGAAGATGATTTATTTCCCAACCTCCTTCATCGTTTCTCTCAAAGGGGGCATAGCAAATGGTAATAAATTGGCCCAATAACCATGTTGTTATCTACATTACAAGGTCAATAATTTTATCAATTCATTCATTCTGTGAACTCCTTGGAAGGCAAGTCCTCTGTGAATCAAAGGAAGTCGCAGGTGGGCCATGTTAGTGAAGAGGTGGCGTGTGCCCATCTCACCATGCAAAGTGTGCAGATGGCTGGACCCTTCTAAAACTGACAGTCACCAGTGCTTCCTGCTCTTATCTCTAGCAGGGACCCCTCGGAGCTTATACTAGGGGTGGGCTTGGGTGTTCTTTTTTTTTTTTACTTGCTAGTTCAAGCCTCTTTTAATTCAAGACCATGTGTGATCCAAGGCATGGACTACCTAGACTTTCCCAAGCCTTCCTGCTTAGCTGTAACCTGTGAGATCCTGGGCCAGCACACAGTCAGGTTCGGTTCAGGGCACATTGTGTTAGCCCCAGCCCGGCCTGGCAGAGAATATGACTGGCCAGCTGGGCAGTAATGACCTTGGCAGCTAGGAGATTAATTTTGCAAAGGGCTCCCGCTTGCCTATACCTCACAAATCTGACACTAAAAATGTTCTTCTGCGTGCAAAACCAGCCTTGGCTCTTCCAAGCAATTACAGGGCCACCAGGCTTCTCCCTGCCCACCAGTACCCACCTTTATCCACCATCCTAGCTAGGCATCCTGGTAGCTCCTAGCCTGTTAGCCTCTGCTCTAGCCTTCAGGACAGAGGAGGCACATGATGCCCTTTGGCAGATTTCTGCGGTGTCTGGCCAAGGCTTCTCTTACAGCAAGAACGGCTTGAGCTTAGAGGTCAGCTGTGTAGGCAGAACAGCTCCATTCCTCCCCCCCCCCACCCCCACCCCCTTATCAAGTTGGTCCCAGAGTCCATGACCTCTGTGAAGGCCAAAGCTAGGAAGGCACAGCATGTTCAGCCCAGGGCCTGCCAAGGAAAGCGGCATAGCTCACTGTAACACAACCGGAGAAGAATGAAGCCTCAGTTTATGGGGTGAGATCTTAGTCCCTCCTGCTTGCTTTCTTACTTGAGGGCACTTTAAGAACTGAGTAATGAGGTCTGCTCTCAAGAGTCACCACCAGACGCCACCCCCTTTCTTCTTTCTGCTAGATTTAAATGTTCATGCTTATATATTCTTTAAGGACTATGTTTGGGAGATTTTTTTCTCCCTCAACTCTTATTCTGTAGGCCGTGTGTGTGTGTGTGTGTGTGTGTGTGTGTGTGTGTGTGTGTGTGTGTGTGTGTGTGTGTACACACTCCCTACTCCGATCCTTAATGTTCAAAAAACTTCAAGAGCTTGTTTATATGAGGCCAATTTCTAGTAAATTCTGGGGTGATTTCTACACCCTCCATCTGGGGTGCTTCTTAAATTTGAGTTTGGTCTTCTGATACAGTCTGTGATATCTTCCCTGTTCCTTTACTCCAACCCCACCCGCTTTGTGAGGTTGAGGGAGAAGTCATACTTCAAGGAACAGGGCAGTGGGTTTGTGAACCAGGAAGTAATGACTCCCATATTTTTCCCTTACAAAACAGGTCATGATCATCTGTGATTTGAACACATCCACCCCCCCCCCCGAAAATACATGTGCTGGAAACCCAATCCCCAGCACAACATTGTGGATCCCTTAGCGTTGAACGGGTTACCAGGGCAGAGGACAAACACTGTTACCACAGCTGTGGGATAGCCTCCCTTCCCTGTCCAGCCCATACCAGCAGGGGCCTGTTGCCTTGCCTCCCAGCGCCATGGTACAGCCCAGCAAGAAGACAGTCAAGATCTAGGGTCCCTTGACCTTAGACTTCCAAGCCTCTAGAACTGTAAGAAATAAATTACTCTGTAAGCCAGGCAGTCTGTGATAACACCATTATAACAAGAGAAAATGTACTAAGACAAGGCCAAAGAGGATGCTCAGGCCGAACACAGAGGTGCTATTAGAACACCCTAAGTGGTCCATGGGAAAATCAATGCCAGCCTCTGCTTTCATGTCTGCTCACAAAGGACACTCCGCTCTCTCCTAACCGTGACTGGAGGATGCACTAACTGGCCCTCTGAGCTCCTTTTTGGCTCCTTAGTTACGTTAGATGGTCCAAAAAGAAGAGTGCCAAGGAAAGGCTTGTGAGGAAGGGAAAATGGACATGCCAGCTGCAACACAGAAAATTTCTATAAAGAGCAAATAAGCATAAAATCAGAGTGGCTCATTCTTGAGAAGAGTTAAGGGGGTTCTACCTGCGTATGCACCCCATCGTCTCTGCCTGCCACAGGAAGCATTAGATGACTTAAACACTGTGATTTAACTTGGTCTCTACCTGCCTTATTGCTTCACTTTGTGGGAAGGGGACAAAAGGAAGACTCAGTTTGGAAATCAATCACTCAATTAAGATCTAAAAACTAAAACAAAACAAAAACTTTAACCAACAACAAGTAAATTCAGCTGGTCTTCGGGGCTACAATACAGCTCAGTCTTGATTGGACTGATGCACATTGTCACTTCTTCAGCATGTCACAGGTCTGTGCACACATTCTGCGTCAGGTGGAAGTCTGTGAGCATTTTCTTGCAAAGCAACAGAATCCAGACTTCTCTTTGACATGAAAATGGTCTTTCTGCTTAAAAAAAAAAAAGTGGCTGCATGAGGTCAGCCATCTTGCTTCATGTCCTTTGTGTTCTGAGAGGCTTTTATTGTAGGTGCATACAAGATAGAAAGCTTAGGGCAGGGGTTAGGGATGGGTAGTCAGCTGCCTATGACAGTCAAGCCCATGCCATTTTGAGGGTTTCAACAGTCCTGCTAAGGACTCGGAAGGAAGCCATTCTCTCTGGTTCTGCTGCCATTACTGATAAATGCACCCAAACGGCCTCCAGAGGAACTGGACAGCATCCACCCACCAGACACACGCACACCTCTACTTAGAAGATTTCCTGAGGGGCAGGTTGCAGAAGTACGCTGAAAGTAGAGCCTTGAAAAAGCCCTGTGGGTAGCCCAGAAACACGGGAGAGCTGAAGCAACAAACCATTCTCCAGTGATACCACACGAAGGCAGGCTCTGCTGTTAGGGTAACGCTAATAAAGTCACCCAAAACACGTGATAGAGGCTAATAACCCACACAGTCAAGGAAACATGGATCAGAAAAAAAATCCCTCCATCATTTCACATATACCATCCCTGGTTCCACAATGGAAGGCTACCTCAGAGTTCTGTTTGCAGACAGAAACACGACGAAGAGATACACTACAAGATTCCATGGAGTCCAGGATCAGTGGGTGGCCCCAGATATTCTTGGTATGTTGGTAGCACTGGTGAGCTGACTCTTATGTGGAGACCCATGGCAAAACTCCATGTGGTGGCACTGGTGTCTCCAGGCAAAAGGCAAAAGTATGCTGTGGCTGTGGTTTATCCAAACGGGCGAGGCAATGGCTCGCCCCCCAGAGAGCCATTAGTCAAGGCTGCAGAACACTCCAAGCCCCCGTCAAGATTACAATGGTGCTGCCAGGACTCAAGGGGTAAACGTGCCATCTGGCTCCATTAAGAGAAGTGTGTCCACTCGGCAGAGCCAGTGGCCAGTGGAAACGATCTGTTTAATAGTCCTGAATCAGTGTGCAAAGCACTTAGGCTCCTGGGACAGTGGGATGTGGGATATCCCAAAGCCTAACGGCAAGAATAGGTACTAACAAGATGAGCTACAGCCTCTCCAGTTGGACCAGCCACTGCATCACGGTCCATGAGGGGACAGAAACACTTATCTGCTCTAAGAGAAGAAAAAACAAAACACCCAAGTATCTCCTCCTCACACTTGGGCTGCTCTTGCCTGTCACTCACCTGACAACCCACTATAAGGCAGCCACCTTCAGAGCACAGAGGACTCGGGAGAGCGAGCTGTAGGGAGCCAGGGCTATAAAGGTGGTTTTAAGGTAATGGAAAAGAAGATCGATCAGGAGAAAACCAGGTCTTTGATTGCAAATCAAACATCAGACTAGTTATGGCCTGAGGTGAGAAGGGAGCCTGGGAACAGGGTGGGTGGGGCCCTGGGATCTGGACCCAAGCCCAGGGGCCCAGATTCAGCTCCCAACAAGCTTTCCCTGGCTGCCTCCCTCACACCCCCTCAGTCTCTGCAATCATACGAGCCCTGACAGGGCTTGCCAGTGCAGCCTCATCTGGGAATCTTCTATTCCCACAGACATAACTCACCCTTTCTCCACACACGCTCGGCCTTTTGCCTCTTACTGTTGCCTTCAGCCAATTTCTTGCAGGGGCGGAGGGTTGTTTCTTGATACATCTGTCTTCCCCACGTGTACACTTATGTTTTATTTACAGACTCGGATGTTTAACAGTCAAAAATGAAGACTGCTAGAAACAAGCTCAAATGTTGAAATAAGTACCAAGGAATCAGAGCTGTTTTACACTAGCCTAAGGGACCACTGCAAAGAGTCAGCTAGGTAGCTGGGGTAGAGGAAGGAGCAACTCATGCCTGCTCTGTCCCTAGATGGCTGTGCAGCACCTATCAAGCCGCAGGAGGGACCTCTCTGGGTCTGCTTTTCCTCCTCTGGAAGACAGTCATCACGCCTTCCCCACGAGGTTGCCGCTTGGATTAAACAAGACGCCTTAGGCCAGCGCTGGCGTCTTACACTCAGTTAAGTTCCCACAAAACCGAGCTGAACTTCAGCCTGGATTAGCCAGGCTGTAAGCCAAAGACCCTCAGAGGAACACTGTTCTTCAGAGGCAGCCCAGCGCCATGCTTACAATACAGGCTGTGGAGTCAAGACTGCCTGGCTTTGAAACCCGGCATCACCTCCTTGGAAGATGGCTCTAGGACCCTCATTTTGTCATCTGTAAAATGGGGCTGGTGATAACCGAGATGTTGTTAGGGTGAAATGGGGTAGCATGGAACACTCTCCGTTAACAATGTTAGGACCAGGTTTTGCATGGTGGGGCTTTATATATAAGAGTCCTCTTGTTCTGCAATGTCACAGCGAGTGATGAAGAGTAAAGTCACTGTGTCAAAAGTCACTAGATCTTGAGCTTTCAAGTCATCGAAGCCATCCGGTAAGTAAACAGTGTGGCAAGGTTTCCTCAGGTGTAACTTGTTATCTGCTATTTGCTTCACTACAGATAGATATCTGGACTCCACGGCATCAGACCCCCTGGGACATCGAGTCCAAGCAGATGCATTTTCATTTTACTTATTTATTTCATTTTACAATGTATTTATTATTTATTTGTGAGTGTGTATGTGCGACATGGGCTTGTGTTTGTGCCTGTGGTGCCGGATACTAAACTCTGGTCCTTTGGAGGAGCAGCAGGGACTGTACTCTTCACCACAAGCCATCTCTCTAGCCCCACCAGATGCATCTTTAATAAGCTCTTCAAGGGATGTGGTAACACTGAAAGTTATCCAGTCATTGTCTTACCACAACAGGTATCAAAGAGGAGACAACTGGTTACTGGTTACTCGGTATAGTTATAGACACCCACTACTTATCCAGTCTGGCAACATGGATTTCTGGCTGTTGTGACATCAAGGGGTGGGGGGAGAGTTCTGTATATGCAGAGGCATCTCAGAGAACTCATAGCACATTGCTCACTTTGCCCCTCTCAGTCTCCACTTATTCATGGAGCTCAACAGTGTGCTACAGTGAGGGTCGTTAACCTTTCCAGAAAGCCAAGAAACTAGTACACGCCTGGGCGCACCTCATAGAGATGCTCTGGCCTGAAATATGGTCCAGGGGATTATATTTAGGACTCTGGGTGGTTTGGGGCTAGTGAAAGCCTATTTCTGAAAATCTATCTAAATAGGATGTTAGCGATGGCCTGATATTTTTTACACTCACCTCTTGACTCAAAAGAAAACCTCCTTTGTGCTCTGTGGTCAGACACTAATCCCAGTGCTAGGCTGGCCATCTGGCAAATAACAATCTCAGTATCCATGGAGAACTGAGTCAAAGTGTGGATGCTTCAGGCCAAACCTGCATCACCACTAGACAAACAACCCTGTTCTGAGGGCTGCCCAGTGGCCATCAGACCAAAGATGCGACTTCACTTCTTACTCTGGGGTCAGGCCTAGGGTGCTCAGCTAACTTTCAGCCCCATCCCGGCCTGTGGCTCATATATCCCAGCTGGCTTTTAGAAGGTCACCCATTCGAACTGTCAGGCCTGCAGTGGGCCCTGTCTCAGCAGATCCACTGGAGAAGCACCGCTCCTTCTGAATTTCTCCACTCAGCAGTCAGGTGAGCAAAGGGAATTGAATCCAATTTTTCAGTAAATCCTACTATGTTCTGAAAGGACATGGTTTGAAAAATCTATTTTTGTGCTTCTATTTACTTAAGGTCTGCATGCCTGGGGAGCTTTTTCATAGTGCCATGAAACTGCCTCTTGCTGAACACACCATACACCACACACACACACACACATACACACAAAGACACCACACACACATGCACACATACACACCACACACATGCACACACCACACACACACACACACCACACACACATGCACACATACACACCACACACATGCACACACCACATGCACACACCACATACACAAACACACCATATATCACACACACACAAACACATCATATACCACACACACAAACACAACATACACCACACACACACACACACATGCACACATACACACCACACACACACATACCACACACAAACACACCATACACCACACACACACACACACATACACACCACACACACACACACACACAAACACACCATACACCACACACACACACACACATACACACCACACACACACACAAACACACACACACACACACACATACACACACACACACACACACAGTTAGAAGAAAAAGAAAAAGATCTCACCTTCTTGTAATAGTACCAACAATATTCCAGGTTCACCTGCCAAAGGGCCCTCACCTCCTGACCCTAGGCTCCAGACGGCAGGCAGGGAACCCTTCTAGGTGCCTGCCTATGGTGTGCGACTCCCCGCTCCAGGGCTACCCAGAGTTTACTCATTTTGCTTTTCGTGACTTAAGCACTGATTTTTTTCTTTTTTTCTTTTTTTTTAATCTGGAAACACAATTCTCTTGCTAGTTACACGGGCCCACTCTTCTAGTGGTTTGCCAGTGCCAACTGCTGGGGGCCCAGGGTCCTGCTGCATCTTGGGATGATTGTGCTCTAGAAAGATCAAGAGCTCAAATGAGACGTTAGAAGGTCTTCAATCTATGCACAGTTTGGGGATGTTAGACCTAGTCCCAGCTTTCTGTTGCTGTCTCAGGTCCACTTATTTGGGTCAGTATCCAGGGAATTTCAACTGACACTCCACAATTTTGCACACGAATGTCATGCCTGGTCACTGCCATGGGTGGACAGTATATGTGCATTCTTAGCCTTCTTCTCTGCCTTGATTCCCTCACAGCTTGCCAGCCACCACTCCCACCACCGCCCCCACCCATCCAGATGCCTTGATTTCATTCAGTGCAGAAACAGTTCTGGCCCCAGCTGCTGAGATCAAGGCAGGAGCTGTACAGTAGCCTGAGTGTTCTGGGCCTCTGTCACACACCTGTCAAATCTCTCTGGGGCTCCTCAGCACCTGCCCCCACTGGGGAAGTAAGGCATCAAACACATGAGGTTTACCGTGCCACAGCTGAGTACCACAGTCTCTCAGGGTGCTTCAAAGACAGATTCCTGGGCCCAGACAGACTGATAGAATTGGAAATTGTGAAGGCGAGTTCCAGGAACCTACAATTTGGAATAGAGCTCGCTGGGTGTCTCTGATATAGCTGTTTGACCCTCACTGGGTGACAGTTCCAACATTTCCTCCCATAGAAAGAGCTTAGTGGTTTAAGTGCTTTCACCCTTTGATCAATTGGGATGAGGAAGGGATGCACAGAATGAGAAACACCATACAGGGGGAGGAGGTCCCCCTCAGTCACAGACATAGGGAAAGGGAGTAGGGGGAAAGCAGGAGGGAGGGAGGAATGGGAGGATACAAAGGATGGGATAACAACTGAGATGTAATATGAATAAATTAAAAAATATTTTAAAAAGAGAGAGAGAGAAACACCCATTTGATTTGCTGGTCCAGCCAACTACCACAGGGCTACAATACTCTCTTATGCAGGTGGGGAGTTACCAGCCAGTCAGGGGAAGCAGCCAGGAAGAGACCCCCTACAGCAAGGGACCAGGAGTGCCCTCACCCTGAACTTCAGTAGTCACTGCCAGCTCTGGTCAGAGAGAGAGAGAGACTTGGGGGAGTCACACACCTCAGCTGTGGCCCTGAGACTCACAGATGTGGGCTAGACTCTCCTCACTTAGAGGAAGGAATTTCTCACAACACAGAAAGCTTTTTAAGATAAGCAACAGCATCCTGGGGACCTCCTCAAACCGAGAAAAGCAAATCCTGAACCCTGAAATGAATAGATGGAACGGGGCCAGCTGCTGTGCCTACAAACGTGGCTGATTAAGGAGGCTGCTGTCCCTGGTTATCCCAGGCAGTGTGCGTGGAGGTACAGAGCCAGCTCAGTCTCTGTTTAACCACGACTCGGAACACTGGCTATGCCCTCTGAAGGAAGACTGTGGTGGGACAAATGGAAATACCTCCCCAGTGCCTCTCCCTACCCCAAGGAAAGTTATTCTTCCATTCCAGCTAACAAGAAAGGGGGGGTAGGCTTCACCACAACTCAGGACTTGGAGTATGCTAGCCCGACAGATATTTAGAGCAAGATTTATTGATAAAACAATAGTATTGAAAACATCAATCACAGCAGCCAACCTTCACTTCATGCTAGGCGCTTCACTGCCTGCTTTATACAGATCATTTCATTTAACCCTCTCAGCAGCCCACTGGGAGGATCCTACCTCTGTTTCAGAGATGAGGAGCCAGAGGCTTAGACATTAAGCTGTCTGCTCTCCAGACCCTGGCTTGGATTAGAGGAAACCACATTTGAAACCAGTCTGATGACACACGACTCCTGGGCTGCTCTGTCTTTCCAAAGGGGATCTAGCTCAGAGAAAGGGAGGCAGGCAGAGAAGTAAGTCAACTCCAAGGCCAGTTATGAATACACAGTGTGAAGAAGAGTTAACTAAATGCCTGATGACCAAGAAAGAATGGAGCACCAGGAGTGGTGGTGCATGCCTTTGATCCCAGCACACCACAGGCAGAGGCAGGTGGATCTCTGAGTTCAAAGCCAGCCTGGTCTACAGAGCAAGTTCCAGGATGGCTAGTGCTACACAGAGAAATCCTATCTCAAAAAAAGAAAAGAAAAGAAGGATAGAAGGAAGGAAGGAGCATAAACCAAAGCCTCAGTCTATAGCAAGGAGTAAGATTTACTGAAAACAGTGAGCGGGGCAGACAGAAGATCAGACAGGTGTCACACTGGGCTGGGCTGCATCAGACTGTTAGAGGACAGACAAGCAGAGAGAAAACAAGAGTGGAGCAGCAGGGCTGAAAGGGAAAAAATAAATGGAAACTCAAGCTGAGGCCTTCCTCAGGAGGGCATTCATGTGGGCAGACAGGATCTTAGCAGGGTCTTGAGGAGGAAAAGGGAACTCTCATGGCTCCCTGTGGTGCTTGAATGTGTGTGCAGGAAGTACCAAGCACAGCAGCTGATGGCACTCACTCCAGCAGTGCACTGGAGATAGCAGAGTGGGGAAGAGGTTACTGTTCCCACCCACTGCCCTCTTCCTCTCAGTCTCCTGTTGGTCCAACATGCCTTTGCTGTCGTTGAGTGAGATGACTCCTGCCCTCAAGGAGCTCACAGACAATTCCGGGAGGCAGGCCTAAGCACAGATGCCCTCAATGCAATACAGTTAAAAACAAGGCACGTGGAAAGCTCACCATGTCTGGGGGCAAGTTAGGCCTCACCAAGGTGACCCAGGGTTGGGTTCTGGCAGATGAGCATGAGTCCCGGAGGCCACGTGTATGTGGCGGGGAGGGGGTGCCCCAAGTAGAGGCAAGAATAAGAACATGGAAATGCATGTGGTCTGACAGGTACCGTGCATGGGCAGGTTAGTATACTAGATAAGTTGCCAGGATCAAGGGCGGGCCTGCCAGAGTGGGGAGATGTGGCGTGTGCTGTGCCTAAGTGTATGCACCAGAGTACAGAGAACAGTGGTTGGGTATTTCTCCCAGGAGCAATGCTCAACTGGGTCAGACAAGCTGGGGATGAGGGGCCAGGGTAGTGTCTGTGAGGAGTAAATGGATGTGTGACTGGCAGGCAGTAGCTGCAGTGACTGAGAAGGCCAGAGTACCTGGAGACACTTGGCAGTGGCCACTGTGGACAATGATGTCACTTTCTGGCTCGGGTTACTGGCAAGAGGGGAGATGGGCAGGAACGCGGCAGGAAGGGGGGTTAGGACACACTATGGGCCAAGATGTGTCTAGTGCATTTGTAGAGGCACAAAGCCCCCAGGGATGGTGGGAGAAGGTGAGGCCTCTGGGAGATGGTGCAGTTTAGATGAGTCATGAGAGGGGCCCCTACAACAGGATTAGTGCCCTTCCAAGAAGGGCATGAAACACCGGGCTGTTCTCTGTGCTGTACCAGCACAAAGCTGTAAGCCGGGAAGATCTCCACCCCTTGTAGTCACCCTGACCTTGAACTTCCAGCCTCCAGAACTGTGAGGGAAAAAACATCGTCAGAGAAGCCACGCAGTCCACAGGATTTTGTTATTGCAGCTGGATTAGACTAAGGCATATCAGGAAGACAAAAATCACTCTGTACCTACAAAGTCTGAATAACTGATCTGTAGCTCAGGGAGGCAAGCTAGGGCAAGAGAGAGGATGGGATGGAGATAATGATACAGATGGCCTAGAAACAGGAAAAGGGCAGCAGACAGCCTACAAAAACTGCTGCCTGGCAATGTCACTAAGGATAGGATGTGGGGAACACCTACAAATAGAGACAAAAAGAGGGAAAGGGCAGGCATAGGTGAGAAGGCACCTCAGAAAGGCTGGTGCTAAAGCATGATAAACAGCAAGAGGAGCACAGCACCAGCTGCCCAGAGAAGTTAGACTGGATGGATGCTGCAACGCTGCCAGTGCGCGACCCCCACCCACCCTCACCCCTACCCCCGGCAGAGGGAGGCCAGTGCCCCAAGTCAGTGCCTCGGGTAGCAGGAAGCCAGCGCCCGGGAAGCCAACACTTTCTAAGGAGGAGTGGGAGAGTATAGATGTCAGCTCTCAGTTGCTGGTAGTGCTGTGCCACAAGGAAACATGAGTGGTCTGTTTCGATTGTAAATAGCCTACAATGCAACAAGGATTAAGCAGGCAAGAACTTAGCTTCATTTTTCTTCCCCTATCAGGAGCCTTTGTCCAGCCTCTTGGGAGTGGGAGTGCTATAGATCAGGGACTCAGTCAAGCTCCCTGCAAACAGAAGACCACCCTGTCACCTAGGAGTGGCACTTTCCAGCCTCCTGCTATGAGTAACTTGCTGGTTCTACACTGATACCAAGACTGGGGTGTAGATCACATATCAGACAACCCACTTTACAGCAACAGCAAGCTGAGGAGCCCTTCGATTGGTCAAGTCCAGTAATACAAGTGAACAATCAGGCTCAAACTCACACATCTTGCAAACAGTGGGAACAATTGCAACCATGTTGAATTCTGTTTAAAAGCTATCTTCCTTAACCAAGACATCCATGCTGACTTTCCCTGCCACACGCACAGCCTCCCTGGAGCAACTGTGGCTGGAATGATCCTTGAATGCTTGTCAGAGCTTGATCACATGACTTGCTTTGGCCAATGGATCTTTCGCAAATGCGACACTGACACAAAATTATTGTGTGCGGGCGGGGAGGGGTTGTCTTCCCTCTCTGGCTGTCTTTGGAAGCCCAAGCTAGCGCACAGGAAGGTGGAAGGAAGGAGCACATGGACCAGGGAAGAACCTGAATTGCCCAAGCCTCTCCAGAGTTCAGCTCTAGACAGGTGAGTAAGATGACTTAAGCTGTCCACACCAGAAAGACCTCAGACACACAAGCATGGTACAGTGTTGGTTTCCTTTCTGTTCTGTTTGAGATAGAGTGTTCTGAAGTACAAGCTGGCTTTGAACTTGCTATATAGGCGAGACTAGCTTTGAACTCCTGATCCTCCTGTCTCCATCTTTCAAGTGCTGAGGTTAGAGACATGTTCCATCATAGCCAGCGTGTGTTTGTAGTCTGAAGCCATCAAGATTTGGGAGAGTCCCTCCAAGACTCAGGGGACATTGTGGGAGAGGAGGCAGAAAGAACATATAGTAAAGTAGGGGTGAGTCATGAAGGCTGCTACCTTCTGGATAGAGCTTGGCCACAGAACTCTTAACTCAGAAGGTGCCCACCCTCCCTCAAGACTGATAGGCAGGTTAATGGTTGGGGCGAGTAGAGAGATATTTTCTCCAGTAGTGTATCCACTGGTAAGTTGCTCATACTCCTATAAGTAAATAACCCATCACTCATGCTCTTGTAGGTAACCTTAGTTAAAACCATGTGGTGACAAAACAAAAAAAACCCAAACAACAACTATAACAAACAGAATGGAAGTGGAAGGGGGACTGGCTGGGGGAAAGAAAGGAAGGAGATGAATTAGGAAGATGGTTCAGTGGGTAAAGTAAGCCCTTGCTGTACAAGCACGAGGGCCTGAGTCTGGCTTCCCAGTAGGCACATAAATGCTGGAAGTGGTGGGGTACACTGGGAGGCAAAAGCAAGTGGATCCTGGGGGCTCAATGGCCAGCCAGTCTAGTCATTCAGTGACATTCAAGTCCAGTGAGACCCTGTCTCAAGATAGCAGAGTGACAAGAAGGCAACCAATATTGACCTCTGTTCTTTACACACACACACACACACACACACACACACACACACACACACACACCCATAGACATGGATACAACACACAAGCGCACACACTCACACAGAGCAAGGATATTGGCGGAGCGGAAGGGGGTAAGAGAGAGTAATGAGGAGGAGATATGATCAAAAAACATAGATGTATGAAGACATCATACTGAAATCCATTATTATGTATAGTTCACATGTATTAGAAAGAAAGAAAGAAAGAAAGAAAGAAAGAAAGAAAGAAAGAAAGGTAGGTTGGTTAGGAGTGGGCCCATCAAACAGCACAACTCAATGAAGCCTGCACTCAGGAAGCAGAGGCACGCAGGTCTCTGTGACTTGGAGGCCAGTTTGGTATACATAATAGGCTCCAGGCCTGGCAGAGCTACATAGGGAGAATGTGTCTCAAAAGGGGATGGGGAGGGTGAGGAAAGAAAACTGTTAAAACTCAGTCCTTCAAGAAGATTCAAGACAGTCTCTCCTTCCTGCTATGAAGCAGGGGAGGAGTCTTGGATCGCTAGCATCTGCTCAGATCTGTAGTGTCTAAGATCGGCTCAGTCCTTCAGCAATGGAAAAACCACCTGGGGTGGTCTGAAGGAGAATGGCCCCCACAGACTCAAATGTTTGGGTACTTGGCCCCTAGTTTGTGGAACCCTTAGGGAGGATTATGAGCCAGCCTTGTTGGAGGAGGCATGTCACTTTTAGCATCCCCAGGGTGTAAATCGAGACGTGGGCTCTCAGTTCTTCCTGTCACTGTGCCTTCATTTTGCCATCATGGAGCCTAGCTCTTTGAAACCATGAGGCCAATCAAATTCTTTATTTTCTAAGTTGCCTTGGTCATCATGCTGTTTACCACAGCAACAAAAGAGCAAGTAACACACCACCCGAGAATATCCTGTCTTGGGTTTGGAGGGCCATTGTACTGTTACAAGTGTGTCCCCACTGTTTCCCCAGGGGCACCAAGTTACTTTGGAGCAGGTGGCAGTAGCACACTCAGTGACACTAGTCTCACACAAATGTTTTCTAGCGAGGAGAAAGCACACTAGCGTTCCAGGAAAGCTCACTGCATCAGAGGACACAGGGTCTTCAGAGGAGACTGAAATCCAGAAACCACAAGTACCACTTAGCAAAGAGCCTTCTGTTTCCACCCCCAAGAGGCACAAAAGTGAATAAAAACACAGGAAAGCCAACCTGGCCCATAGCACATTAACAGGGTGACCTGATCCCTCCCTCCGTCAACCTGAGCCTGCTCTGTGCGGTGAACTACTGGGGACAAAGCCGGGTAATTAGGTGCAGCACCTCGGTGTGGGAAGAGCCAGAACCTCTGAAGCCTGGGAAGAAAACGTCTTGTTACATGGACAGGAAACAAAAGCTGGCCAGGATCTCCCTTCCCCAAGCACATTTACACAGGGAGGAGGCTAGAAGAATGACTTAGGGCAGAGTGCCTACCCAGATGGCATGGGAGACAATGATCTCTGCTGCTCTCACAGACGGAAGTGTCCTTTCCAGGTGGGGAACCAATTTCCTGGGCTGCCCGACACGGTGAAAAGGGACTTTTAGCTTCGCTTGTTTTAATGAGCTTGAAGTTAAGACAGTAAGTAACCAGTTGTGAAGCCACAGCTGGCCATCAGGGATCTCAATCTAGATGGTTTATTTCTCACACCCAACCTATGCGCCATAGGAGAACTTCACATAACCAACACGCAGGGAGTGTGGGCGCACCTCGTGGTCCTGTGTGACCTGGGATTTCTTGTTTGTTTTTTGAGACAGGGTTTCTCTGTAGCCCTAGCTGTCTTGCTCTGTAGACCAGGCTGGCCTCTAACTCGGAGATCCATTAGCATCGGCTTACTGAGTGCTGGGATTAAAGGCCTGTGCTGCTACCTGGCATATCTTTTTAAAAAATTGCGTTTATTATTTATACATGTTGGGGTGGTGTGCATGCATGTTTGTGGAAGACAGGACAACTTGTGGCATCTGTTCTCTCCTTCCCTGTGTGGATTCTAGATTATATGTTGGTTGTCATGCTTGGCATCGAGTACCTTTACTTGCTAAGCCATCTTGCCTGCTCTGTAAGACAGGTTTTGACTAATAGTTGTGACACTCAACTCTGAACAGGGCAAAGCTCTCTGGGTACTAAAGGTCTGCTTCCTGTCGTTGTCTGATACTGATTTGAGGCCCTGGATAAGTCCCTTAACCTTGAAATTTTCAATATATAATAAAGGTCAGTGAATGAAAAACTCATTTTTTAAATTGTGGTTAGAAACTCCCTATAATCTGAGATGGCAATAAGCAGTGTATAGTGCATTCTTCAGCAGACGCAGCACGTTGCAGAAGATTGTCCTAGAACTCTCCCGTTGTACACAACTGAACTGCACCCACGTGTGGCAATTCATAGTTCCCTTCTTCCCAACCCCCTGGAAATCTCTGTTCTACCTCCTGCTCCTGTGAATTTGAGAACTTTAGATACCTGACATGACAGAATTATAATTCAGTGTTTGAGCATCTGTGACTGGCTCATTTCACTTAGCACAATGCCCTCAGGTCCAAGCACCCTACATCCTTAGAACACACTTGCATGACATTTCCTGTCTGTATGGTAACATATATATTATTATTTTATTTAACTAACCTTTAATAAAATGGTACGTGAACACAGATACGATGAAGGAGAGGTGGCCAGCCACACAGCAGGAGTACACACAGGGGTATAAAGAGGTACAGAGCCTACACTGTTAACGTGAAGACTCTAGGAAGAGAGTTTAGGAGCTGTAAGGCAGAGTGGCTGGCCAGAGGACACAAGAGCTGAGTGTGGGTGGCACACACCTATAATCATATGAGGAGGCTGAGGCAGGAGGATTGTGAGCTTTAGGCCACTCTAGGCTACATAGTGAGTGAGTGCAAGCCCAGCTTGAATTAGTGGCAAGACCCTGTCTCAAAAAAAAAAACCAGCAAAAGAGATGAATCACAGGTGCCAGAGTACACAGGCAGGATGGCACGGACCAAGGACATGGGTAACAACTCTGCCTGGCATGAGAAGACACGTGGGGTCTTATGTAACAAGATGGCATGATCTCACGGCTAGGCTTGGTGGTCCTTTGTAACTGGAATCAGGGTAGCAGAGGTGGAGTTGGGAGAAGTGGCCGGGTTTGGACTTGACCCTGTAGTTATTGGCAGCAGAGTATTTGAGTGCACTGGACGGGGGAGGGGGACACAAAAAAACATTGGGAGCCATGCACACTGCAGTAGATTCCATCAGGAGACCTCTAGGAAAGACATGGCTATCAACTGGCCTGGAAAGGCTGCAGGAATTACTGAACCCCTTCACAGTGATTTGTTTAAAAGTCCTATCCCTGGCCCCTGTGGAGCCAGTATCCTTGAACTCACAATCCTTCTTTCCTCGGCCTCCAAACTGGTCAGGCTGGGACCACCAGTGCGCACTGCTTACTTGGAAATGGTCTCTTTTAAGAAGTGACGGCAGTGAGATGGTCATCCGTAGAAACCCTAACCTAACATGACTGCTGCTCTTCTACAAAGAGAAGAGACAGGTATGCATGAGAGAAGACACCGTGGACACATGAGGGAGAGTAATACCACGTGAGGAAGAAGGCAGACACCAGAGTGAAGCGCCTTCTGACAAGGAGGACTGTGGACAATACCACCCCAGGAGTGGCCAGGCACAGCCTCTCAGCATCCTTTAGGGAGAGCAGGCCTGCCGATGTCATCAGTTTGGACTTCTCCCTTCCAGAGCTGCTGAGAGAACAGTTCTGTGATTGCAGCCAGGCATTTGTGGCGCTTTGTTAGGGCATCCCCAACAGACACGGTACAGATGCTCGCGCAGAGGCTTTGATATGCTCAGTAGGGGGGGGCGTCGTGTAGGCAGTGGGATGGGGTCCTGAGCTCAGGATGAGAAGCACAGGCTGCTGACAGAAATTTGGGGCATGTGTGAAAAACAGGCCATGTTTAAAGTTGTGGTACTGGTTGGGACCAGCAAGAGAGGGAAAGGATGTGGGGAAGGAGAGCCCAAGGATGGAGCCTGGGGCTCTCCAAAGTGGAAACCAAAGAAATGAGATAGATCTAAGATATCCCAGGCTGCAATGCAGGAGGACACTCAGCCGGCAGACCCCTGGGGTCTGCACGCCTCTGTGGCTCCCCCTCCTCCTGGCCTTCCCCAGCATCCTGTCCTGCTCACCACACAATTGCTCTCACTGGACCACCAACCTAATATTGGCCACAGCCTTTACTCCTTGTATTTGGGCCCAGTGCTTCTTCCAGTGGTACCCTTCTCCTCCTTGCTTGCTGTATCTCAGCCCAGGCAGAGGAGAAGGCTCTGCCCCGCTCCAGTCCAGCATACCTGTTTGCCTGCAGCCCACCCTCCACTGCCCCTGCACAGCGCTTTGGCACATGGCAGGCTCTCAACAAGCATTTGCCAAAATTAATGAACCAGTGACTCAATGACTTGCCAGGAGCCTCTTCGGGCCATCATAACTGACCTGTCTGCACACTAAGCTTAGAGTCAACTAAAGCGTAAAAACTTACAAGGTTTCTCAAGCTGTGTATCTCTTCTTGTACTTGTTCAATTGACTTTAAACTCGCAACAACGGGATGTACATATTTTCCCTTGACCTTTTCTTCTGACCTGCACAACTTGGGAGGAACGAGATGGCTGCGAGTCTTGGTTCTGTCGATTTAGGCTGGTGAAGCTCTGCTGTCACAGATTGGTACAAACATGCCATCAGCTATTGCTAATAAAACCGCTAAAAGTAACGGGGCAGGAAAGACTCCTGCAGTGTTCCACAGAGCTGTCGCTCACACCCTTCCGTTCCATATACATGCCTGGCACCCTTCTAACTGTCGAGAAGCTGTCCCTCACACCCTTCCATTCCATATACATGCCTGGCACCGCTTTAACTGTCAGGGATTTATGGGTGAACACAGAAAGATAAGATCTGTCTGTTACAATCTAGCTATAAAATGGCTCACGCGCTGACTGACAGCTTGGCCCTAACCAGAAAGGCTATTGAAAACTGATTGGATCATAACAGCAATAAGCTTATCAATGAGTGAAGCAATCGACGGATTTATAGATGAACGAACAGTAGGAGGTAGGGCCTGGTTGGGAAAAGTAGGTCGCTTGGAGCATCGTGTCTGAAGGGGGCAGATCTTGGTCCAGGATCTCTCGTCTCCGTTTCTCCTCTTCTTTTCCTCTAAGTCGCCAGGCAGCATCTCTAACCTACTATGCCTTTCTCATGATGCTCTGCATCACAACCAAGCGACCATAGGCTGAAACTTTTGAAACCATGAGCCAAAAAACAAACCTTTCTTCTTTTAGGTTGATTTCTCTCAGGCATTTTGTCACAATCATGGAATGCTAACGAGCACACAATTTTACCTGAACTATAGTCAGGGGCAACCTTTCAGCCTGTCACACATCTACCTGCCTGCATGACTTATATTCACCGACTCCATGAGGCTTTCGCTAAAATACCTTTCTCAAACCAGATACTAACTGTATCACATTCCCTGAGCTTCCAGCGGAGAGTCTCTGGGACAGCAAATGGTACCTCTTCTGTTGTAAAAAAAAACAAAGCAAAAAACCAAACCAAAACAAACAACAACAACAACAAAAAACTGCCTAGTAATCCCAGGAGGCTCCTGCGGATCATCCATCTCTTTGACTAGTCATTTCAGTGATGTAGACTGGACATCTCTAAATCTTGAAATGAAGACATCAGATCTTTTGTGATAGGAATTTTAAAATGGGCCAGTACACCACTGAACAAGAAAGGGTTGGAAGGAGGAAAAACACTCTAGTAAGGTCATTTGTTTTTCCCTCCAGGGTCTATAGATGAGGGATTTGAAGGCCCAGACACACTCAGATCCAGTAGAATAAAGTCACATTATATTTACAGATGCTTTTAGGTCTTCATTCCCTCTGACTTGCTCTGGAGGTTGGTTTTTTTATTGTTGTTTATTTGCTTTAATTTCCCCCTCTGTTTTTTACCTCCTCCTGTACTTCAGCGATTCATTAACTCCAAAGCTCAGAAATCTTTTAAAACACATACATGAAAGGTTTCAAAAATAGTAAAAGAACAAAAGACTGAGGAGGGGAGGGCCAGCGAGAGGGCTGGCAGCACTGCAGTTTCTTTTATTTATTTAGTGCATAGTGAGTTTACTTACTTATTTTTGAGACAGGGTCTACTGTGTAGACCAAGTCGACCTTGAATTCAGAGAGATCTGTCTGCCTCTGGGACTGGGATTAAAGGCGTGTACCACTACACCCAGCTTCCTTGAAAAGTCTAAAAGATAACATTTTAATTTGTCTCACCTTCTCATGGCTAGACATTGAGAAAAGATCCCGAAAGTTTGATGTAAAAATAAATTCTTTAAATAAGAAGCAAATGTTCTGAACAGCCTCTTCCTGGGGTTTTGTATTTATTACTCTGCTTCAGAGAAACTGCCAGTCAGGAACAATCAGTTCCCAGGCCTGTTACAAAAGATCATTTACTGGGAAATCTAAGGAACAGGGTGGCTGCTAAAAGGAGGTAGGGGGTTGTGGGTGGGGCTGGCTGACTCTAGGAGAGGGGCTCTGGATGTTCGTCCTGTATTCAATCCTCATCTCACAACTGTCTGGGGTGGAGGGATGTAATATCAAGGTGTGTGTGTGTGTGTGTGTGTGTGTGTGTATGTGTGTGTGTGTGTGTGTGTGTCAGACTTTTGGCAAGCTGCCTCCTTACGTCTGCAGAAGAGGGAAGGCGCAGCAGGTTCAGGGTCAGCACCACAGCAACCCAGGATCCTTTCCCGTAATTGCTCAGGAAAAGGTATACACGCTGCAGGGTGACTTTCTGCCTCTTACATGTGGTTTCCCCTGAAATGTACTATGTTGAGCTTGTTTCATTTTTTAAATTTTTTTAATGGAAAGGCAGTGATCTTATAAATCTCCAGAGAGAAAACCACGACTCAAAATGGCAATAAAGTGCTACTTTTAAATTTTAATTAATTTTGCAATTTTCTGTGTGGGGTGGTGTGCAATGTGTGTATAGGAATATTCGCATGCGTGTGGGTATGTGTGGAGGCCCTAGGCAGTTTCAGGAATCACCCTTAATCCCACGTCCATTGTACTCATTGAGGCAGGGTCTCTCAATCAAACCTAGAGCTTGTGGATATGGCAATCTTGCTAGCTAGCTTGCTCTGAAGATCGCCTGGTCTCTGCCTCTGGGAACTGGAATTACAGGCAGGCCCCTGCGCCCAGATGGCATTTGCACAGGCTCTTGGGGAACCAAGCTCCAATCATCATACTATGCTTTGTCACTGAGCCATCTCCAGCCCTGACTTCAGATTTAAGATGTCAAGTTTTCAAATTCTGTACGACACCCCACCAAGCCACTTTAAGCTCTGTGTAGCCTCTAAAAATTTACCTCCTGTGCACCTTCCCAAGAAGCTCCTGGAAGATGACCACCCCCATCCCCCAAAGGCACAAAACACCAACAAACAATGCAACAACAAAATCAACCAACCAACCAACAACAGCAACAAAAAACCAGGACTTGGAAGCCAAAAACAAACAAACAAACAAACAAACAAACAAAACAATCTAAGCTAGAGCACAGCAAAGGGAATCCCAGGAAAACAAGTCTAGGCCGGAACAGAAAGACAGGAGATGCAGGGGGAGGGGCTGTCTGAACTGATAGGCAGGGCTGGGAACAGTGAGTCAATGGTGGCCATAGGCAAACCCTCATAGGTCTCCCGGAGCAATGGGGAAGAACTTGAAATGGGTAGGCAGTAAAACCAAACAGTCTCTTAAAGAAAATTATTAGCTCAGAGAAAAACAGTTGAACAGTTGTACAAGCAAAGAAACGCCATCTCCATCCAATTGTCAATTCTCTAGTGAATAATGTTTAAATCATCTTCATAGTGGAAACCCAACTACTGGGCCTGCCCGATGTGGCATGGCTGTGGGAAGGGGGGAGGGGAAAAGAGGGTGTGTGTTCAGAGGGGCCCAGTCCTTCTCACCAGGAGTCAGTAGGCAACATTTAAAAACCAATAAACCAGGACCGCACTCAAGACATCTGACTGAGGGCAATGATTTGGAAGAAAAAAGCAAAGGAGTTCAAAGAGGTTCCCCTGGGAAGTGAGGCTTGGGCTGAGAAAGACCACTGCTACTTGACTTTTAATCTATGTTTTTATAAAGCGGATAAAAATAAAATGTAATTTAAAAATGAAAGCATTGTCTTGAAATTTTAATACAAAAATCTTTCAGTTGGGAAATGAGGGAAGCAAGCCAAAGGTAGAGAAGTAAGAAACATGATGAAATCTTTAGCACCCCGAACTTCCCAGCATAGCACTCCCGAAGCGCCCCACCCTTCCACTTGCAGGAGGCCTGGTCTAATTACGGCCTTCAGGAGGCATTTTGCCACTGAGGCAGTCTCATCACTGCCACCCTCAAAGCCTCTGAGCACAAGCAGGGGCCTCACATGGGAAGAATGTTTTGAGACTTGTCCTGCTTCCAGCTGTGATGTTTTGGAATGTTTGATTCCTAAGCGATGGGGAAAGGGAAGCCACAGACTTCAGGAAGCTCACAGTGTGGGGGACACAGGGTTGGATGCAGGGTATCAGGGTGAGATGCAGTGAGGACAAATGTCAAAAATAAGGACCACTGGTAGGTTGGGATCTGGGGCACGGGTGAGTTCACATTGAAAATCTACAGAAGAGGGGCCCAGAAAGAGTGTGTGAAGCTTAGAGCTCTCTGTTAGGGCTAGTCATAAATGGCATCTGTCACTTCCTACTGGGAAAGTGTTAAATGGTATCCATGTTAACTCTTTGATTTCCAGGACCTGAGAACGAATTTATTTTGATCACCTCCCTGATGTATTTAAGAGACCCTAATGAGAGCAGAAAATAAACATCACTTGATTGGGGGAAAAAAGGATATCAATATGCACTCATTATTGCTACTTATTGTTGATACAGTAAAAAGCAATTTCATTAAGCTGGGTATAAAAAATTTTTTAAATAAAATCTCAAGCTAGGCTTGGTGGTACACATCTTTAATCCTAACACTCTGAGTTAGGGATAGGGAATCAGCGGCAGGAGGATCTCTGCGAGTTAGAGATCAGCCTGGTCCACATAGTGAGTTCCAGAGGCCAGCTAGAATTACACACATACACACGCACGCGCACACACACACACACAGTGGTGCCGCATCTCTGTCTCCAAGGCTGGCCTGGTGTGCAGAGCAAGTTCCAGGACAGCCAGAGCTACGCAGAGAAACCCCAACTTAAAAAGATCATGCGATGGCTCAGTGGGTGAAGCCTGCCAAGCCTCATGGCCTGAGTTTGATCTTCCAGACCCAGATGGTAGAAGGGGAGAGCTGACACCTCTATACTGTCCTCTAACCTACCATGTGCACACACACACACATCACATACAAATACACTCACACTAAATACATGCACTTAAACATTTTTAAATAGTGAAGCAATTGGGCTTGCAGATGGCTAGATGCAAACCACATGAAAACAGGCGTACCATTCAGTGGGAAGGGAAATAAACTGATGTTTGCTGGTGAGGCTTTTTTTTTCTTCTTCTTCTTCTTCTTCTTCTGATTATATTAAAGTAAATTCCTGGGTGTTATATTTCTGGAGGTTGAAAAATCACACTAAGGTTAGACAAGAGCACACTCTAGTCTTAGGCTATGCCCACTGAAGTAACTGGAAAAGAACCAGGAAGAATGTAGCCATACTTCAGGAAAGCAGTATGCATGACTACCAAAGATACATAACTGGATCTCTCTGCCCCTGTTCCTCACCCATCCCGAGACTAACCGATAAAGGCAATGAAACAAGCTAATAACAGCTGGATTTTGGTAAAGGCAACAGGTGCTCTGTGTTCTGTTCTTGGTAAAGAAAAAGTTAAAGATGACAAAAAGAGTATGAATGAATGCTTGGTATCTCAGGGGAAGCCAGGAGAAAATGACACTCACAAACATCTCCCAAACCCTGAATTTGTGCTGGAAATCCCTTAGAACCAGTAAGACTGCCCCCAGAACAGGCAATATGAAAGAAAAGAAAACTTCTTTCTTGGGGGGCCCAAATTCAAGGATGAATGTCCTGTTTGCATAACACAGCTTTAGCTGGAACTAAATGAACCTTCTATCCACTTACCAACCTCACGGTAGTTACGGAAAGGGGTCTTTAAAGGCTTGGCCAGTCTTCGATAAGTTTTGAAAACAAAGTATGCATATAGGCTACATAGAGGCCAGCAAAGGCTGGGGACAAAGCTGCAGAAACAACTACAATCGTAGAGAGGGGAAGCACTTCAACTAAAACATGGGGTGCCAAACCAGCTGGGACTGCAAAATACTGCAGCTAGGAATGGCTGCCAGGGTTTACTGTTATTGCTAAACTTGAGGGGGATGGGGAAGAGAAACCTTTACACTGAGTTTAACCTGTCATTTAAATTTCAGGTCCCTTGTTTTGGGGAAAGTAGACTGATCATCAGGAGAGGCTCAAAGTGGCCTGGCGGTGACTGTGCCTGATGAGTGTGCACATTTGCTTTAAGAAGTGTTCTGTATTCGGGCTAGCTTTCTGTTTATTTATTTTATTTTAATCTTACTTTATCTGTATAATGTCTGGTCTATCTGTCTATCTATGTGTGTGCCTGGTGCCTGTGGAGCATATCCAGAAGAGCATATCCAAACCACTGGAACTAAAGTTCCGAGTGTTTGTGAGGCAGCACGTGGGTGCTGGACACTGAGCCCAGGTCCTCTGGAAGAGCAGCACTCTTGACTACTGAGCCAATCCCTCTAGTCCCTGGGTTAACTTTTTATTTTTTATTTTTTAAAGACAAAACTATACCTGTTGGATGTTTAACAATAAAAATATGATTTAAAATTAAAGAAAGGCAAAAATCCATCGACTTGTCCTTGCATTCAGTGAGAAAAATGTATGTCGCAGTCAGATGTCCTCTATTCGTGTAAAACGGAAGAGTGAAGGTCACAGAAACCGAAGCTTTTCAAACTGATGTTTGAAAAAAAATTCTCACAATGTGCATGCACCCTGTCAGATACTGGGAGACAAATGGGTGGCAGCCTAGTGTCTTCAAGAATAGACCAAAGGGCCCTGGAGGCAGCAGGGGCACGAGGCCCATTGGGTTCTGTGAGCGGAAGGAGGTGCACATGTTGGAGAGAGACTGTAGCTGGCTCTGTAAAGAAGCCAAGACATCGAAGGACAGACAGGCAGAGCATTCCCAGCACCAAAAAGACCAGGCATTCCAGCATCTCCCTTTGACATCTCTCTCCTGCTGTGCTGCAGATGTGACAGGCTAACACTTTCTGGCTTTCTTGCCTTGAAAGGAGAGGGGCTTGGCTGTCCACCATAGGACACCCTAACATACTCCTTGCTTCGGTCTTATTGACCTGGCAATGCAGTGGGAGTCTGCGTTCTAAACTCAGTACAATGACTGGCTTGGGATTCTAAACTCGGCCCCTTTTTTGACTAGAGTATAGAAATTAGAACTCGGGTTATAGGCAGAAGAACAGAGCACTTATAGGCAGAGGTGCTGGAGGCAGAAGCATCTGCATTCAAATGGTTCCGTTTCCTTAATCCTGCAACCTCTAAGCACCAAGTGAGCTTGTTCTTGGCATACATACCTAGGGCAAGCTGGCTTCAAGTGAAGCGCTCAATACAGTTCACTGTGATTATTGCTACTGTCCTCACGGCACTTTTATTAACAGCTACTTGGAACATCTTATTTTCCCCCTGCATAATTAATCCTCAGCATTGGTGGATGCCAGAAATGTAGGTTTTGCTCCATGGTGACATTGCACGTACTCAAAATGTGTAAGCTCCAGACACCTTCCGAGTGACCTTGCTGCAGAGCTCAGAGACTCGCCACTCCCAGCCCACGGAGCTGTCTCGCTGAGAGCACTGAGCCCTTTCTGGCATTTGAGCTGTTGTTCACAGCAAGATTCTGAAGCCTCAGGGATGATAGCTCTGCTCCTCAGCACAGCATTCCCTCTTGCAAAACCCATGAAAAGTGCATGGCAGCCCTGGAAACATGCTGCTCTGGACAGTAGCTACAAGTCTACTAGCTGCAGATTTGGGCGGGCTACCTTTGGGTTTTTGTTTTTCTCTGAATGGTGGTGATGTTGGTGTTGGTGGTGCTATTGGTTGGGTGGTGGTGGTGTGGGCTCCTGGGGTGGTGGATAAACCCACGGAGCAGCTGGTGGCTGGGGCATGGAGGTGGCAGATTGGTCACACTATTGGGCTTGGTGTTGAGAGTTGCATGCTCAGCAGTTTATAAAAAAACTCCCAACTATAACAAGTTGACAACACATGACAACCGACTACTAGATGCCACAGACAATCAAATAAAAAGCCCAGTCTAGGAATGGGTTACATCTTTGAAGATGCTGACCACTGAGGTCCCATATCCCTGAACATTACAGGCTATTGCCATCTCTTAGTTATCCTCCAGAAGTAAATAGTAAAACCCTAAACGTGAAGACACCACATCCTTGAGATGTAGAACATGGAGAAATCAAGCTGGTACTTACTTAGAAGCTTCATTCCTATTGGCTAGCTTTCACAGGGCTGGAAGGTGCTACACAAGCTACTCAAGGAAAAAAGTACTCACCAATCTTACTCAGCTGTGAACCCTGCAAGTTACAGTGATAGCTGCCTGGACAAGACATGCCCACTGGTGCAATAGTGGCATGCATGTTATGGCTATAACCAACTACTTCTTGTTTGGGTCTACGTTCTGACCCACAGAATGAAACCTATGCTTGGCACCAATATCAGGCACCAATATCCTAACCTACGCATAGACCCTAAGGGACTGCCCACAACTGCCATTCTGTCAAATAGGCATAGTATTAAGCCAAGTCTAATGATTTATTATTATACCCATTAATCAGTACATCTCTCAACCCCTCCCCCAGACAGGTTTCTTTTTTGCAGTAGCAATTACCATAGAAAAGTCACAACTAGTCAAGGTGCAGAGAATAAGAGAATGGAACATTCAATTCTAGAAGGAACATCTAAATCACACCCTGTCCTTCTAAGGCTCAGAGATCACTGTAGCAGAGAGGGTAGGAGACTGTAAGAGACAGAGGTGGTAGATGACTACAACACAACAGTGTCTTCCAGACATAACACGGCTGTTGCGTTTATGAACTCACAGGAACTGTGACAGCATGCACAAAACCTGTGCAAGCTCAAGCCAGGCAAAATCCCATTGTGAAGAGGGGAAGTGGCACAAAGCCCCACCTAGCTTTCTCCTATCAGAGAAGCTGTCAGCAGTTGACAGCTGCTGGGACGTGGACTGGGTCTCTCTCTCTCTCTCTCTCCTCTCTCTGTCTCTCTGTCTCTGTCTGTTTCTGTCTCTCTCTCCCTCTCTCAAATGATTTATTCTTTTTAATTTTATGTACATTGGTGTTTTGCCTGCATGGATGCCTGTATGAGGGTGTCAGATCCCCTAGAGGTGGCTTACAGACAGGTGTGAACCTCCTGCGAGTGCTAGGAACTGAACCTGGGTTCCCTGGAAAAGCAGCAAGTGCTCTTTCAGCCTTTTCTCCAGCTCTGGACTCAGTTTTGGTGTTTGTTTGTTTGTTTGTTTTTAAGGCAGATGGGCTCAGTTTTTAAGGGTATATACTGACTATGGTCCAGTGGGTAGCCACACACCCAGGAGTACATGGGTACAAATTGGACTCAGTGGGTTTAAAAAAACTAAGTAGAGGGGTTGTATGGAAACCTAATACAGGAGAAGCTTCATATATATATATATATATATTCTAAATGGAATCGTCAAAAAAAAAACAAAACAGGGGAGATGGAGGCACCACTCATCACCAAATGAAGCCATGAGATCTGGGAATGGGTTATATTTCTTCAATTTATTGGCAAAAGGGGCATGGGAACTATCAAACAACCCAGGCTACGGCCAAGACTGTTGGTTCCTCTCCACAAACTAATGGTAAGGTCTTATTGCTGAAGAGAACACCTAGACAACTCTCTGAATATGGAAAATGATGCCTGCCTGGAGCTTTCACCCTTACTCACTAGTGTTTACAATGTTGGAAGGTACTCTGTATGCTAACCAACGGACAAAGGTTAAGTAACAGCTCAGCTAGGGGAAAACTTAACACTACTGTTCTGCTAAGGGAATGTAGCACTAAAATGACTTCTAGTGATAGTCTATTAGACTCATAGATCTGTGCCTTGTTCAGCCATCATCAGAGCAGCTTCCTCCTGTAGCGGACGGGAACAAATAGAGGGACCCACAGCTGCACAATGTGCAGAGTGAGAGGCCAAGGAGCACTCAGTCCTAAACTGAATGTCTCCATCAAATCCCTCCCCCGGGGCCTCAGGGAACCCTCTGGAAGGGGAGACAGAAAGACTGTAAGAGCCTGAAGGGGGTGAAAGGCACCATGGGAACAAGGCCCTCTGAACACAGCAAGGCCAATGTCCACATGAACTCCCAGAGGCTGTGGCAATATGTACAGATCTGGGCGAGATGCGGTGTCAACGCTGAGAGAGTAAGTGGATACAAGCTCTCACCCCAAACCTAGAAGCTATCTCCAATTGATAACTTCTAGCAAAGGGAAGTTTTCTCCAACAGAGTGTCACTGGGCATACACGCCCTGCAGTAGATGGCCAACACAGAACCAACTCAATGGCATTATTGGACGTTCTTTGTCTCATAATGTTTGCCAGGGCTTTCTAAACCCACTCTAAATCTTAAAAGTCCTGGTTTTCTTGGTTTTTTTTTTTTTTTGGTTTGTTTGTTTGTTTTGTTTTGTTTGTTTAATGAGATTCTTGTGTATGTGTGTGAATGTGTTATTGTTTTTACGGTATTCGTGTGTGTGTGTGTGTGTGTGTGTGTGTGTGTGTGTGTGTGTTTGAACGTGTATGTCTCTGTGTTGTTTCATGAGATTACTATGTGTCTCTAAGTCTCTGCTTTCTTTGTTTTTTTTCTTCTATTTGTTTTAGGGCTTTTTAACCTTTTCTTCTTTGTTTTTTTAATCTTATTATTTTTTTAGATGCCTGTTTGTTTTCTAATGAGGGAGAGAAAGAAAGGGTGTAGATTCAGAAGAGAGAGTATGGGAGGAGTTGGAAGAAAGGAAACTGTAATCAGAATACATTGTGTGAAAAAATATATATTTTTTTACACTGTGTATAAGTATATATAATGCATTATATTGAAAACTTGTTTTCAATAAAATAAAAAAGCTAACGAACTCAGTGAAGTTGGTAAAGTGATATTATAGGTAAATGCCATTAAAATTAATAAAATAGTTATAATAAAAAAAATGAGTACACAAAGCTGGGCAGGTGTAGAGTGGATCTGGAAGGTGTTGGAAGTAGAAAATAAACAGGATCAAAATATACTGTACGAAATTCCAACAAATTAAATTATATATATTTAAGACTCTCAGGTAAATTAGCCCATTGCACTCTCACAACCAGCCATAGAAGAAGGCAGGGCAACTCTAGTATTTTTACCATCATTTAAGAGGGGATGAGAAAACTCAGTCTTGCAGGCAGGTGGTTTGTACAACTTCCCACTGGTAATGTGTAGCCAAGACTCTTTTCTGTTCTTTCAGAGAGAGCTGTTTCTGAGTGACTGGCATCCCCCAGTATGGTGTAAACCCTTTGTGTGTATGCAATGCTGAAATGCAAACCCAGGCTTCACGCATGCTAGGTAAGTGCTTTAGCACCAAGCCACATCTCCCTCTTGTAATTCAAGTTACTTCAATTTAGCTTTTAATTGTTAAAATTGATATCCACTCCCCAGCACTGTAGACAATTGTTTCATAGTATCTTTCACTATATTAGTAGAATAGAATGTGCGTATCATCTATAGTACGCCAATTTTGGGGTACCTGCGCCAGACAATTTTTGTATACAAGGCATAAAAAGAGCTTGGCAGTGGGCTAGGGGTATGGCTCATTGGTTAGAGTTTGCTTCACATGTGTAAATTTAGGGGTTTGGATTTTCAGAACCCATGCTAAAACAAGGTTGGGTATGGTAGCCCTTCTTCTGTTCCAGCCTGGCAAGGTAAAGATGCGCTTCCCAAAACAAGCTGGCTACAATGACTAGCACTCTCCAGGGCTCTGGGTTTGACTCGGGGACCCTGCTTCGTTGAGTAAGGGAAATGATTCCCAACATCAGCCTTTTTGCCCTCATATGAACAGTCACTCTTCCATGTGTACCCACATGCAAACATGTATTCATACACATGCAACACACACACACACACAGAGAAAAAGAAGAAGAAAAAAGAAAAGAATATGGAAATCATTGCTATTGGAGAAGTCTCAAAAAATACTGGAGCTTTGTAGGGCCTCCTGTCCCTTTCCCAGCAAAACACCCTAAAAAGGTAAAGAAAAGAAAAGGAGGCCAGTGCAAAGACGATAGAGATGGGATACTAGCAAACAAACATAGGATTCCAGAAGATGAAACCATGGTGACTAGTGGCGCAGGACGGAGGAGATAGCACATCCACAGAAAAACCGAAGTTGATACCCCTGGGAGGCAGGGGATCTGGAGGCACTGCATTCCGCAGGGTCACAGGGCAATTTGAAGAGCACAGTGGGCAGGTCAGGAGAGACAAGAGTGGCCACTCTTATAGCACTATGTCACTCGCTTCTTCCCTGTATCTGTTCCTAGAGCACCTTCATCAGGAAAGAGACTTGCCTCACAGAAAATAGAAAATTTCCTTCTGGAAATGGCCTCCACACACTGATAAATGAAAACTCCCCCCAAAGAAAGACAGTGGGCCCCACCTTGAAAGCACTATTGAAACACACAGAATTGTAAAGCCATTTGTAGTGCTTTACTCTTAAATACACATGGCTGCGGGTTAAAGAGCTCTGAAACATTGGAGGTCCAAACTGAAAGCCAGGAGAGGAACTGAGTTTGACTGTAGTGTCTACACGGCATATGTGAAGCTCTGGGTTCAATCCCCAGGAGCTCAGGTGTGGAGAGTGGGAAGCAGAAGAGAGGAGGAGGGGGGTAGAGGGGGGGAGGAGAAAGACCAAAAGGAAGCAGCAGAGGAAGCATGAATAGAGGAATATCAAAAAAGCTACCTAATGAAAAGAAGAAAGCCATGACAACACTGCTTTTCATCTCTTCAGAGCATAAGCCCAAACCAACATGCAATGTTGGGCAAAGTGGCTAAGAATGATGAAGAGCTCTTAAAAATCTGAACTATGCAGGCAAAAGAAAAGTGTCAATAACAGAAGATTTGCAAAACACAGTAGAGAAATCTTAAAACAATCGACAAGCAGGGAATAGAAAAGAGTAGGGCTAGTATCTGGCAAAACAGAATTCTAGAAGAGAAAGAGGCGGAGGCGGTGGTGGGGGGCTTAAAAAAATAAAAGTACATTTTTCCAGAACTGGAGAATTTGCATTTCCAAATTAAATGGCCCACCAGTGGAATCCTCAAACTCAAAAGAAAAGAGTCCTCACAGCACACGCTTGGGACATTTCAGACCCACACAGATAAAGATAAGATCCTGAGAGCTTGCAGGAAACGAGGGGAGTCCCACAAAGCCTGGCATCTCTCATTACGGGGACCACAAGAGATGAAAGACAATACAAAACAAAATGGCTTTGAAATTCTGAAGAGAAACAATTTCCAACGTTAAATATTACTCAGCCCCCAAGACCCTTTCATATTTTGAGTGCTCAAACGTGGTGTCTTTTCTACAGGATGCCTGTGGGAGAGACATGCCATCATTGGAGGAGACAGTGAGCAGAAGTAGCAGGAAGGTAGATACTCAGAGGGAAACTTCATGGCAGGACGGGAAGAGAGGCCCCATGAGGGTGGGGACAAACCAGCCAAATCTACCACCACTGGGGAATGGATGGTTCAATAGATCTGATCTGCTGCAGAAAAATACTGTTGGCCTCTGCCCAGTTTGGTGGGCAAAATTCAAGGAAAGTCTATAGAGATCAATGCAAATAAAAAGCTAGAGGCAATTATTTTAGGATAAGCAAAAGTGTATGAAAGAGGAAGTGTAAAAGTCAATGTCTAGAGTTGACAGAGTCAATACGCATACTTCCGGCAAACGGGTGCGGATGCTCTATGGAGCTCTGCAGTAAGCATCGCCCGTCCAGGTCCACACCATCCACACCTCTCTCTATCCTCTGCCATCATACACTCCGGGCACTTTTCAAGTGGTTTGCCCAAAACCCAGAAACCAAGTAAGTCTGGTTGTGCATTTGTTTGGGGTCTCTAACTTTCTGATTTGTATACTCGCTCAATGTTATAACCACAGACCTGTAAAGAACTGAGACCCAGCTCTGGGCAAGAGCCAGGGAAAGGAAAGTGAGGTGGGGGAGGGGGCATGAAAACTAAACCTCCTCTACTATGGCTCGAGATTTCTAGGTCATTTGTTACCCACCACTGATGACTTAATTCGGAAATGCTCTCACATATGAAGCATGAAGTAAGTGCTACGAGAAAGCTAAAAAGTGAAGAAAAAGATTATCCTCGGAGGGTGGAGGATAGGAATAGAAATGGGTGGACAAGGAGAAAGATACTTATTAAGGATTTCAGTGTGACTTGGGTTTTTAATTACATATATAGTTGGTTGTGTTGGGGCATCCCAGTAATTCCATTATTTGGGACACTGAGGCAGGACTGTCAAAATTCAACATCAACTTGGGCAACATAGTGAGTTCTAGGTCAGCCAGGACTACAGAGTGAGACTAGGTCTTTAAGAAGCTTAAACAAATAAATAAGTAAACTGCATGGGATACTTGGAAAAGTCAGTAAATGCATGCACATGTGTTCAGCACATACATGTGTTCACACACACACATTCACTAAATATTTTCTCAAGAGTACTTACAAGGCACTGACCAGAAACCTTAATGCCTGTCACTCACAAATAGCCTTTTACTGAGCAATATGTATCTCCACACCTCAGCCGCTGCCTGCCTATAAAAAAAAGGGGGTGGGGGGGAGGTGTTTTCCAACTCTACAAGTTCTAATGTACAAACTTGAGTTTTCTGTCAGGGTTGCTAATATCATCCAAACTTATTTTGAGCTATAACTAATATTGTTAGGGTTTATGTTAGGAAAATAATCTTACTGCATATGTAACATATACATATATATGTATATATATACCATACAGTATATGAATATATTATGTATGTATATATCTTCCAAATAGACACCAGGAATAAACAGGCAATAAGAGAAACTTGTAGCTCGCCCGCAAACAGAAATGTGGGCTGTGGCTGCGTTGTAGAATTATGCTGCATGGAAGGATGGCTGAGAAGAGACCCCCCTCTTGGCCACACCTGGAAAGCCTCAGCAACAACAACCAAGCAGAGACAAGTTAGATGACAGGGAAAGGAACCTTCCAGGGCACTGACAGAGCTGAATGGTAGCTAATGCGACTGGAGAGGAAAATAAACGAGAAAGATAAAAGCTTATCGTCTTACAGAGAGATTTACAAACACTTTACCTGTAGGGGCTCAGAAGGAAGAATGGGTCCTAACACAGAGGACAAAGGGAGTGAGAAGAGAGACAGGAGGGCCCATTGAGCAAGGAGGGTCCAGAAGCCTACCCCATCACCAGGACAAGCTAGCCTTGGTGGTCTCTGCTCCAGTCAGCATCCACTGCAGAACAGCACAGGAGGGAAAAGCCACAGTGGCACTCACATTTAATTAAACAGATTCCTTCTGTTGGCTTCTATACTTTCCAAAATAAATAGCATACTGTCTTCATGTCCAGGCAGTAAAATTCATTATTATATCATTCATTAGACATGTAAGCTATTCATTTAAAAAAAATAACCACCTTTATTACAGTAAAATAACCACTGTTCTTATGGACACAGTACTTTTTCATGTCTTTAAGATAACAATAGCAGTGTTTATGGAGGGCTTTGCAGACTGGCAATTGTGCCAAAAGCTTCCTGTAAAATATTTTTGTTTAATCCTTCCAACAATCCTATGAAGTAGCTTTTAAAGATCTACAATCCCTTGCCCAAAGCTCTGGGGCCCAGTGGGTTTCCCGAATCAATTTATCAGATTTCAGTGAAGTGATATGTGTAGTGTACAGTATGTCAAACCCAGCCATCTACGAAAATATCAGTGTATCTGCAGGGAAACACGGGGGGGGGGGGGGGGATTCGAGAATGTAGCTCAAAATGGCCATCCTGATTTGACATGCAAGGAATTAGAGGCACAAAAATTATATAACTTTCCCAGGAAGAAAGAGCTAGCAGGTGTTAAAGCCCAGGCAGCCTGGGTCCCTTACTGTACTCCAGGCCGCCTCCTTGCATTTGGCTTGTGTTGATACACTGCATTTTCACTACGAAAATCATTTTTAAAAAGTGTGTCCAGATCCCAGAAGACTCCTGTTGATACATCACAGAGCCAGGTGACACCAACATTTCCCATGCCAGGAAAAGAGGGAGAAAGATAAGACAGGGGCTTGGAGCTACTACAGCAGCCTAGGTCAGATAGACCTGGGCACGCAGAGCAGCCAGGAGGTGCCTGTGCGAAAGGACAGGGATGAAGGAAACACAGCCAACTCCCAGAAGCACCAGGTAAGTATGGCCAGCAAGGCTGGTGGGTACGAAGGTAAAGACCGAAGAGCTAATTAAGGAAAACAATGAGTTGAGTGTGGTGATCCAGGCCTGTTGCTAACAGATTGTCCAGGTCCAGGCTAGTCTGGGTCACATAGTGAGTTTGAAGCTCTTCTAAGCTAGCTCTATGTGAATTAAAGACCAGATGGGGTTATGTAAGACCCAGTCTGAAGCAGTCAACCAATCAACGGGAAATAATAACTATAACTGTTCATATAGTATATACCAAATAGTACATCCAGCATTTTCAAGGAAGCTCTGAGTTTGCTTTCTGTTGCTGTAAACAAACACGATGACCAGAACCAAGCCTAGAAGGGAATGGCTTATCACTTACAGTTCAGCACTGAGGGAGGGACACCGATGCAGGAACAAGGCGGCAGGAGCTGCAGCAAGGGGTGTGGAGGAATACTGTTTACCAGCTTACTCTCCACCCTCTCTATACAGGCCCAGGCCTACCTGGGCAGGTATGGCGCTATTCATAGCGGGATGGACCCTCCTTCTTTAGACAGCAACCGAGAAAATGCTCACAGGCCCATTTGATCTAGGGCAGTGGTTCTCAGCCTTCCTAATGCTGTGACCCTTTACCGCAGTTCCTTATGTTGCGGTGACCCCCAACCATAAAGTTATTTTGGTTGCTACATCATACCTGTAATTGTGCTACTGTTCTGAATTGTAATGTAACTATCTGCTATGTGGCCCCTGTGAAAGGGGTGGCAACCCACAGACCCACAGGTGGAGGACCACTGATCTAGGGCTCCGCAATTCCTCAGTCGAGGTTCCCTTTCTCCCGGGTGGTTCTGCATTGTATCAAGGTGATGTCTGGCTGAAGCTCTGACAGGGAGAAACTATTATTATTTGTAGCAGGAAGCAAAAATTCACAGGGTTCAGAGCTCATCAGATGCACGACCCAGAGGGAAGGAAGAGCTGGAGGGACAAACAGATGGAGCGCAGAGGCCAGAGAGCTCACTGAGAGGACACCTTGTGTGCGAGGCCTGCTTCACACGCAAGGAGGCCCCGATTTCCTATGGAGATACTAATCTTTTGAGGGGTTAATGCCTTTGACAAGAGTAAATGAAAAGAGAATTTAAATATCAGCTAGGTTCTCTTATTTGCTTCTTCTCTAGGGAAGATGAACAAATAGGTAGTTCCCAATCTGTGACTCAGAAAAGGCAATCAATGCCTGTGACATGCTCAGGTCCCAAACAGCAAAGGCAAAGCAGCCATTTCCCACTCAGAGAGACAGAGATGTACAACATGGAGGGAGGGGGAGAGGTGGCAATCTTATGGTAATTCAATAAGCAGATACAAGTACCCACAAACACACAAGCATTGAGAGGATCCACACTTCTGCCAGCTTCCCCATCCTCAACATAAGCCCAAATCATAGACCTCAGTGCGTGTCACCAAACCACATTTACTGAAGTAAATAAAGTAAGGCTATTTCCATGACAGACAACAACAGCTTCCTCTCAGAAACTGGCCAAAGACACATGATATACATGCATGCACACAATACACTGCATGGTACAGTGACCTAGGGGTCCTCTCTGGAAAATAAGGGGTGGATGGAGGCATGGTCACTATCTGCTCTATCAGGTGAGGAGAGAAACAAGATCCATGAGGAGGCTGTGAAAAAGCTCCAGGTGTTCCTCTGGAATGAAAAGCCTCCGTAAGAGAAAACACAAAAGGTCCTTGTCCCCAAGAGCATGCCAAGTGCCTTACCCAAAGCCAGCAGTTGTAGGTATTACCTCAACTTTCCCAACACCTCAGCTTCAGTCCCTAACCAAATCATGGCAAACAGGAGAAGAGGCGCCAGGAGTGATGCTGGCAGCTGAGCCCCTCACTGAAGCCTCTTATGCAGAGCTGGAGGAGAGGACTGTGGGACTGCCAGGAGATTTATGGCTCACTTCACTGTACTCCTCACCTTCAACATGGGCTCCGTGTTTCCCTATTGTATCAATTGGGCTTTTCCTTAAATCATTCTTTGGGAAGTTGTCCTGTGTTGCAGGTAACACCACCACCAACGACGATGATGGCTTTGAAAACTGCTGTCTCATACCTGTGGCGCGTCTTGCTTTGTTACTACAAAAGGGTTTTATTTTCCCCACTGCCGACCCCTGCCCCTGGGGGCATGGAGCGTCATGCATGGAATAGGATAGATGCCACCATGTGGGAAATGTCAAACATACCTAAAGCATGATTTTCATGATTTGGCAATAAGAGATAAGATCTGAGCCCATAGAGCAGCCCTGGTCAACACAATGAGTCAACAGCAAGCAATTTGGGAACAAATTCCTGCATTCTTACAGGCCTGTGGGAAGATTCCTATGCAAAGACTCTTGGCCATAAACCAGCAGGTCCATCTTCAGGAAGCTGCGGGGAAGCCACGTTTCCTGTGTCCACACAGAGAGATCAAGCAGGGTGGCAAACAATTGTAGCACCAAGGCAAGGGTCCTGTCCAGAAGCTCTGGAAACAAGGGATTCATAATCCCAGGCTTGTCTTCACAGAGCAGTAAACATTTTAATGGGCAAGGTTCACAGAGCTGTGCCTCGGAAGCAGCTTCTAGTCCTCCCAGACATCTTCTAGTCCTGGGGACTCTCAAGCTGGCCTCTTGGGAGCTCGGTGGTACCTCAGAAGAATCTCAGTTGTCACTCAGGGGCGCCTGACCCTCGCCATTCAATCAGTGCAGCCCCGCCTCCTTTGTTCTGAGTCTTTGTGTACGACTTGAATGAAGAACGAGGTACAGATGGGCAAAGTGACTCATGCCTGAGATCCTGGCACTCAGGAGGCTGAGAAAGGATTGCTGAGAGTTTGAAGACAGCTAGGCTACACAGAGAGTTCAAGGCTAGCTTGAGTGACAGACAAAGACTTGTTTCAACCTTCTATCCCCCTCCGCTCAAAGAATGAGCTGCCAGCCCAGAGAGGGAGAGAGTATAGATTGTACACTGTCACACAGCTCGTTCGTGATTGAGCTCTGGTTTACCTGCCCTGACTCCACCCTGGTTGCACAAAGGATTCTGCTTCAACTAAGCTGAGAAATGGGAGGGCTGTTTGGTTTCATCACTAGGGAGAGCGCTGAGGGAACATCAGGACATGCTGCGGGTCTCCTAAATTGATCTGCAAAACTCTTGGGTGATTTAAAATGCCTGGAAAGCAATCTGTCGTGGGATGCTGCTTCCAACTTTCCGATTTCCAATTCTGTGAGCTGAGCTGAGCAACAAGTGAACAAAGTCGCTCTTGAAAGACACTCATGTTGCAAGGGCTGTGGCCTAGGAAGCATGGAAAATGTTTGAGGCATTTGGGTATAAGCGTAGCAGGCCGATTGCCTTTTCTCTCTTCTCTCCTAATACCCAAGTAGCATCCAAACTATGCTAAAAAGTCATAAATGGTCAGAACAATGTGACCAGACCCTGTCGATGTGGGTGACATTCTGACACATAGTAAATGACATTGGGAAAAGAGGAGGGGGACAGAGACCCAGGTTGATCTGAGCCCCCAAATCCCAAGAAGACCCAAGATGGGAGGCACAGGCTATCATTGAAAACAGAGATTTTGGGCAGCCAGAGACAGGAAACTTGGTGTAAGGTCTATGCGCTCACACCCCTCACATTATTTCCCACAAAGGCCTGGAGAGGTAAGAGTTGCTTAAGGACGGACTCACGATGACAGGGCCAACATGCTCCAGCTGTAACATGTGCTTATCAGTCCACAGGCCCAGGACCGGTGTGATGAGAAACGGCCACGAAACCACTAGAAGGTAAAGTACTGGCAGTTTCAGGGAAAGGGGATCTTTCCATGAAACAGATCAGAAAAGTAGAGCTCTACGCCCTAGGGTTGCCTAATGTATCATCAAAACTCATGTCATGACAGCCGCTGACCTCAGCAGTGGTGGTTACGTCTCATCAGTATCGAAGTACAGAACTGGGAACATAACAGTTTGTTTGCTGTGGAAATATCTTCAGCACGGGGCTAGACGTGATTCCCCACACTGACTACCCTTCCAAAGCATCACCGTGATTCTGAACTCAAAAATGCAACTGGTGGAAAGGACCAGCTCCAGTATTCTCTGTGCAAATCGTCATCCAGCCTGAATTTCCTAAGAACCAAGGGTTATCAACTCCATTTACTCCCTCCCTTCCCTGTCTCACTTAATGCCACCATCACTCACCCCACTGCTTGCGCCAAGAAACCTGAGCCATCTCCACATGACTCTGTCTCATACATGCCACCTTCAGTCCGCAGGAAGGAGGCCAGCTCAACCATCATGGATGCCCTTTAGAACACAGAGCTCCACTCAAAGAAAGAATAAGCAGGCTACCAAGATGAGACTTGATAGCCTATGACCATATAGTGGGGGAGGAGATCCCCCTCGGTCATAGACCTAGGGGAGGGGAGCAGGGTGAAAGAGGGACAGAGGGAGGAATAGGAGGATACAAGTGATGGGATAACAACTGAGTTGTAATCTGAATAAATTAATAAAATAAAATAAAATAAAAACACAGAGCTCCAAGTGACTGTTCAGGATATCACTGAATGGACGTATCACACTGCTTTAACTAATCTATCTTTGGGCCTATAGACTTTTCCACCATGAAAAAAAAAAAAGAAAGATTTATTTGTATTTTATATGTATTTTGCTCAAATATATGTTTGTGTACTGTACCTGTGTGTGGTGCCAAGGATTCCTTGGAAGTGGAACCATGAATGTTTGTGAGCCACCGTGTGGATGCTGGGAATTGAACCTGTATACTCTAGAAGAGCAGACAGTATTCTTAACTGCTGAGGTGTCTCCCTAATCCCATCTTTCCCACTTTTAGCGAAAGTACTGAAAATCCTTGTCTACATGCCTGTGTGCACCCATACATTCATTACTACAGTGTCCCCAGAGGGACAACCATCACAGCCAAGTATCCCAACAAACACCTTGAGAGGTACAAATGGACAACTGCTTTCTTGGATGGCAGCCACTAAAAGTTTCTTCCCACTGCCGAGTGAGTCTGCGCATTTCTTCTAGGAGATAAACTGCTTCCATCTTCTCTGCCGCCAAGTGCGGGCAGGGCTGAACACACTGCAGGCTCTCAGTACAGTATTCTGAGTTATGTTGAAGGGACATAAGAAAAACTGAGGAAACTAGTGCCAAGCACTCTTCCTCATGGGAAATCTGAGGCTGCCCTTTCATAGAGGAGCCACGTGGAGAGGCTATATAGCAAAGAGGAAAAGGTCAGCGGCAAGACAGAACTCATCAGCTAGCAACCATGCCACTGAGAACCTGGGGACAGTTTTCCTAGGGGTCAGAGTGTCTTCCAGGGATGGCTAACTGGTTTTTGATTTCCAAAACAATGGAACATGTTTGTAACCTTCGAAGGGATAAGGCCAAAGCCCGCCAGACTGCTTTCACCTGGGACAAGGCTTACAATCCTTGCCACAGTCAAATTCAATTAGTGTTGGTAGAAGGGGGCTAAGGAGGGATGCTGAGGAACTGAGCAAGATGCAGAACAGAGGGCAACACAGCCTGAAGCCCATGCAGGCCAAGCAGAGCCTTCTCTTAACTGGTCCCATGCTCCTCTGGACACTGTGTGTATGCTTTTCAAATGTAAACATTTGAAGCAGGCTTGGAGGCTTACACCTGCACTCCAAGCACTAAGGCAGGATACTTTGGAATTGGGAGACTGGGGAGGGCATGGCGTCATGCATATCATTGAAGAGATACACATGTCATTGAAGCAGTAGCTGAGATCTACATCATGATCTGCAGGCAGAGAGAGAGAGAGAGAGACAGACAGACAGACACTGGGCCTGGCATGGGCTTTGAAAACCTCAAAGTTCACCCCCAGGGACACACTTCTTCCAACAAGGCCACACCTCTTAATCCTTCTAATCCTTTCAAATAGACCTACTCCCTGGTGAGTAAGCATTCAAATATATGAGCATATGGGGCCATTCTTATTCAAACCACCACAAAATTTAACAAGTAGCATCCTTATTTATCAAAAATTTTAAGAGGGCAGAATAACAGAAAAGCCCTCAGAACTTCCTGAAAGGGTTGAAAGTGTCAGGCAGGGAGGAAATGTATGAAGAACAAGATTTAGTCTGAGAAGTGACCTGAGTCATCCCTGCTAAGAGGACAGGGGACTGGCTAACAGGGCACCCCCAGGCCAAGTCAAAGAAGGGAAGTGACGTGACACAGAGGGCAGGACCTGGAGGGTTAGAGAGGAAGGAAGGAAGGAAAGTGACTTTTGGACAGAGTGTGGAGGGAGCAAGTATTTTCAAGTCTTAAAAACCGAAATGGAAATGGAGGTTCAGAAATTCAGGAAGACCCACTGAGACGGGAGCTGAAAGCCAAAGACTGTCCACAAGTCTCTGTCCACTTCCTTGCCCTGATACCCAGTAAGATGAAATTCCTTCGGAGGTGCCTACTGAATCCTAATATCACAGTGAGAGACATTACCTGAAAGGGTGCCTGAGCCAAAGACACTACCCCACACTCCAATCCCCCAAAAAAGGGTCAGAAAAGAGTCACTTGGCAAAGATGCACCCCTCTCAGAATCTACATTTGATGACTGGAGAAAGCTGAGAAGCAACTGGAAGTATGAACTGACTGTGATCCAGGAAGACCTTAGGACTCTCTGGTACATTCCTTTAGATAAAACCCAGGGCCCTGGGTTTGACCCTTAGCAGGAGGGAGAAGGGGAGGGAAGGGGGAGGGGGAAGAAAGGAGAGAGATGAGGGGCGCTAGACCCTGTGGACCTACGCCAATCGTCTGCCTCTCCAGAGAATAGCACCACACATGAGCGATTGCTCTCGCTGGAGCCGGTCCTAAAACCAAGAGTTGGGCGGCAAAGTGTTTTGCAAAGACTGAAGCAAGTCTTCTCCCTCCAGCCTCCAGCAATGGAGATGGAAAGGAAAGCTGGAAAGGAATGCTACCATTTGCAAATCAATAACTTCCCCCTGGCAGGGTAGACTATACAGAGCAATGTGCGACCAAGAGTCCCAAAATGGTTCAGTTTTCCAACATAATCCCGCCCTCCAAGAAGCCGACGAGAAATGACAAGGCCTCTTGGCTGTGTCTGCCGGTGCCGGTGCCACTCTGAGGGCAGCTGTCTTTCCTTCCTTCCTTTCCTTTTTTCCTCCCTTTTGATGGAAAATCAAAAGGTTTCAGCAGAGCCCGCAGCAGAAGCAGATGATGTCCTCGACATTTTACTGCTTCCTACTTTCCCCGCTATTTGCATAAGGGTTGTTAGGAAAATACCTACACCAGAAGAGATCGCTTCCATGGAAAAAGCATTTCAATCACTCACTTCCAGCCAGCATTCCACACACTGGGAGCACTTGACATTATCCTTGGAGGTCTGGAGAGGAACAGCTGCAACAAGGCCACGCCCCCAAGGGATTCGCCATCGGCCCTGAAAGGGGTGTGGCCTACGGTGCAGAGAGCTCAGCAGGTCTGTGGAATCCCAGCAGGGAACAGGAGCTGGAAACTGAGAGCACAGTTCTGTTCTCAGTCCTTCAGGGTGTCTTCCTTGCCCATCACACTGAGACAATAGCAAGCGCCCCTGGCTGGCAAGCCTCATTTTCCACCACAGTTCCTTTCCCCACTAATCGCTCTCCTAGTCTGGCATCGAACAAGGGCCCAGGGCAATATGGAACTGACCTGAACTTCAGCATCCCTGGGCGACTCACCAAGCAGGTCTCTGAATCCAGGCATAAGCCAATGTCAGTCTGCGTCCCTGAGTGAAAAGCAGGCTGGAGGGTACCTCAGCTTTCCTTTCTCTTGTGAGTGGGACCCTCAGGAACCTCTGCCACTCGTTCTAACAGGAAGGCAGAGGGATCCAGTCCTCCATGAACGGACATCTCTGCTGAAAGCAAGTGTCTCCCCCCCACGAAGTCACTAGCAGAAATCCTCTAATTGCCCACTCCACTTCAGGGAAGCCACCCATGCAAAGCCAGCCAACGGCATGAAATAAGTCAGCTGTGGGTGTTCTAGACACCAATGCAGAGCTTCCTTCTACAAAGGCCAAATGGCAGGCTGTTATGGGAAATGGCTCAGCTAAGAGGTTTTAGGAAGCTGTTGCATGGAAGGGGGGGAAAAAACCTCACCATGTGGGTGGGTTTCATGCACTTGAAAATCAAAACCTGAAAGTAGAAGATGGCTGCCCGGTCTGACTTCCCACCCAAGCGTTTTAAATCTAGCAAGGGGATTTCCATAGTCAGCTCAGAACATACTGGGCCAGCCACAGAAATGTGAATCCCAGCAATTTCCCCCTTTGAAGTGGGTTTCAGATGGCACCAGTTAGCACAGTGAGCCTGGCAGGTCACGTGATCTAACTTGCTTTTCCACCTGGGCAACAGGATGGCAGCTGTTAGCAGCCATAGCACAAAGTCAAAGACTGCCCTTTCCCACCCCTGCCCCAGTCTCTCCTTAGAAATATCCAGAAGTCAGGGAAGAACCGACATGCCCCACGAGAGATAGCAGCCTCCTTCTTGGACCTTTAGGGTCACTTCCTTGACCCTAAATGCCTATGCAAACCCCCAGGAAAATGCACTGATTAATCACCTACTATATGCCGGGCTGGCAACAGGAGTAGATATGTGACAAATTCTGTGCCAAGGAGCCCAGAGCCCAAGGGGAAGACAAGGAGCAGTCACGTGGCTGGTAAGTGATAGAACAGAGACACCTGAAATTTGCTCCCGACTCCATGAACTCTGCACAGAGTTGAGGGGGAGGTGATGTCAGGGAAAACCTCATTTGAACTGGGCCCTCGTGGATGAGCAGGAAGGGGGCAGCAGCAGCAGTGGGAAACAGAGGAATGTGCACAGAGCATAAGAAGTCTGTGCAGAGAGGACGGGGACACACGTGGTGGTGAGGTGGGGGAGGGGGAGGTGGGGGGACGGGGCAGTGGCTGTGGCTTAGACACAGGAAGGCATAAATACCCTCCACTCAGTATACCCTGGGGAGGTGTGAAGATAATCTACAGAGCGGAGTGATGTGATGAGCAACCTGAACTCCAGAGTGGAGAGGCAGTTCCCCCCCCCCCCCCGCCCCCGAAAGAACGGAGACCAACGGGAAAGCTGATGAGGAGGTTTCAGAGAATGGGGACACCTGCAGACAGCTGCCACTGCAGGCAAAGGAGCTTGGGTGGAGTTGCAGACTACCCAAGCACAAGGAAGCATGCTGGCTTGTGAACTGCCAGGGTTAGAGAGGCCCAAGGTCTAACCGCCTCAGAGTTCAGCAGGATTCAGCCTAACAGCATGCAGCTCTCTACTGAGCCTTTCCGAATCTGAATGCCCTGCTTTCGCCTCTACCCTTTCTATCTTCTCCAGGGTTAAAGTTTTATCCTGCATGGCTTCCAAAAACACTGTCTAATGCTTGCTCTTAGCTCCAGGGCCAGAAGCCCCAGAAGAAAGCAAGGTGTGTTTGCTATATGCTTATTCATAGGCCCATTTCCACATCCAGTGCTTTGTGCCTTCCTAGATACGTGGCCATCCTTATAGGTTTGCCTGACCTAGTGGCAGCAAGCACCCCACCCCAGGGCCCATCCCTTTGGCTGCCATGCCCTGGCCCCACAGAGTGAGAGCAGATCTAGAGCCTCTCAGAAACCTTTTGAGGACATTTTTCTGTGTGCATATGAAGTCTGGACAAGGTTTCTTCAACCCTAATTTCTTAGGTGAACTCCAGAAGGGAGGCATTTAAGATGGGGGTGAAATGACTCACTCAGGCAGAGGAGCCCCAGGTGTTTTTCCTGTAAATCTAATTGCTAATATCTGAGGCAGTAGAACTCTGGCCTTGTGTGTGGCCTGTCTCATTCGCGTTCATAAGCTTCATGGTGTCTAATTGTACTGGATCTCCACAGCAACATGAGATTGTGTGTGTGTGTGTGTGTGTGTGTGTGTGTGTGTGCGCGCGCGCGCGCGCGCGCGCGCGCGCGGTGAGCATACATGGCACAGAGCACAACCCAGCACAGCTGAGCCACAATGCCTGAGAGAGACCCCTGCCCAGCCAATGGCTGCCTGGCTTCCTCACTGACCTTGAACAAGGATTCCAATCCCTCAGGTTTTCCTGGCTCCCCACCTTCAAAATGGCACCCACACCGATGCCTAGCAGATAATGAGCACTCTACAAGTGGTTATTAAAGAAAGCTCTCCAGTTTCCAGAGGCTTTAAATGGCACAGGCAGGCTGAGCTTGCCTGGGCCTGCCTGGCTGGAATGCAAGGTGCATCAGAGTACTTTGGCCCAAGACTAGACTCCTCATACCATGTCAAGATTCTCCCAAAAGCAATCACGCTCCACGCTCCCATTAGTCCCTGCTGCCTTGGGAGAGTACCTCTATGGAGAAGCAATGCAGGCTGTTACCCTACAGGGAGAAACATGAAAGCGGAGTACAGCTTTGTCTTGGAAATTTCTGAAGATTCGTACACCCCAAAGTCATCATCTGAAGCAACTGCAAGTGTACAATTCACCATGTATTCAAACATCACCACTACACAATTTCAGAATACTTTCACCATTCCTAAAGGAAATCTCACCCTTTCCAAGTCCTCTCTTAGCCCAGGCCCTGACAACCTTGAATCTATTTTTTGTCTCTATACATTGTCTTGTTCTGGATATTTCACAGAAACAGAATCTATAGTAAGCAAATTGCTTCTATCTCTTGGCACAAAGTTTTTGAGACATGTCCACAGTGTGGCAAGTGTCGGTGTTTCGTTTCTTTTTACAGGTGAATAGTATTCCATTGTAGGACAAACCACATTTTCTGTTTATCCATTCATTAGTTTATGGACATGTGGCTGATTCTACCTTTGGGCTACTGTGAACATCCACGTTACAATATAATTTTCCTTTTGCTTTTAAAAAGATATGCATCAGTATTATCCATCCTAGCAGATATGGAGTAATACCTTGCTGTGGTTTTGACATGGATTTCCAGTATCATAGAGGTTGAGCGAACAGCATATGAATTATGCCCTTTTTTCTTTAAGTAAAAGATAGGGTGGACTCCCACATAGACCACAGCAGGGAGAGCTAACAAAAGACAAGCTTGTTTGGTTAGTTCCTACATGCCACAACCAAATGGTGACCTGTCCGGTTGTCATGGATTTGGGAAGGCCACATAGGTCTATCAAGCGCTCCCCTGTGCCTGGGGCCCTCCCCACTTTGGTCTTGGCTACCAGGCTATACCTGCCTCATTGGGGCTATCGGCTGCCTTGTCCTGTAGCCCAGTCTTGCCCACATATTTGAAGGTGAGAACAGCAGGAGGTAAGAGTGAGGGGGGCTCAGCTGATAAAACACTATAGGCTTAGAACTACAGAGGCGAGCTACAGAGAACTGTCACACCGCAGGTGCATCTAGAAGGGCGAAGGAACAGGTGGCTCAGGTGCCAGCTGGTGTTATGATTGGACACATGCTAAAGCAAAGCCATCCTCAAGTCCAGCAGAGGCAGATACAGTTCTGGATAAACGCCTTCCCACCACTATCAAGGTTATCCTCAGTGGCACAGCAAGTCCAAGGTCACCCTGGGCTACCTGAGACCCTGTTTCTAGGGGCAGGGGGCAGGAAATGTAGCCCCATCCCTTTGATCCCCAACACCATATTAACTGAACACAGAGGCCATGACCTATATAGGCTCAACAATTGGGACGTGTAGGGAAGAGGATCAGAAGTTTCAGGTCACCTTCAGATACATAGCAAGTTCGAGTCCAGCCGGAGAATATGTGAAATAATTCATATGTCTCAATAAACAAGTAAAATCCCAAATGAAAACCACAGGCTTGGCCACTACTGTGAAGGGTAATGTTGAGTGCTTGGTCCCCATCTGGGCACCACTTGGGGAGGTACTGAAAATCCAAGAGGTGGGGCCTAGCTAGCGGAAGTAGGTCGCTTTGAAAGTTATACCTGATCCCAGGGGCCTCTTCCCTCTGCTACGCTTGGACTGCTTCTGCCCCAGGGTCCTGCCGTGCTGCTATTCTGTATCACCCCAGTCCCAGAATCAATAGCCCCAGAGAGCAACTCAGGACTAAAGCCCAAAACAAATCTCTCCTCCCTTGAAGTTGCTCCCTTAGGTGCTTGGGTCACAGCCATAAAATGATAATTACCACAGGTGGCCCGGTCACCCATACCACGCCTAAGGTCCCTCTTTCTTTTCACTGCCGCCTTCTGGTCATTTGGCAATTTTTGGCCTTTGCTGGAAACAAGAAAGAAGAAAACTCCTTCTGGGCCTACTCCCAGAGTTCTTATGGGAAGGTGTGGTTAAAGGATGGCTGAAGCTCATGGATTTTTGCCCTGTCATTGTTTAACTATCTCCATTCTTTGTCTTAAAACTATAACTCATTAGGATCTCTCATGTGGACCGAGAAGACCCCCCAGGCAGTTTTCCTTTAGGTCACAGCTCTGTTGGGCTGGGAGAAGAGACCCAGCCATGTGGCTGACAAGTGTGACTGGCTATCACTGGAAGTTCAGTTAGCACTGTTACCAGAATGTCTAAACCCCAAGTGACTTTGGCTTCTCACAGCCTAGAAGACAGATTCCAAGAAAGAAAGCCACCACCAGCAAGAGTTCTAGGAAATGTAGAAGTTGAAAGACCCCTCTATGCCCCAGCCTCAGATGTCATGTGGTGTCACTTCTGTCATGTTCTGCTCATCAAGAGTGAGTCACACAGAATATTTTCCAACTCTGAGTCCAAAGACATCATAAGCCAAGAAAACGCAGGTATACAGATTCTAACCAAATTCTACCACACCAAATCCAATAATTGGATCAGATATCACCAACAAATGGAAATTTATCCTGGCAACGTACAAGTGGTTCAACCTATGAAAATCAATCTATGCAAAGTACTTTATTAATAGAATACAAAACAAAACCACACAACTGTATGAATGGATGTACAAAGCACACAGGACAAAATTCAACAACCTTCAAAATAAAAACAACCACAAACTAGAAGCAGAAGGACCTTTCTCTTTGTGGGGAAAGGTATTTATAAAAAGAACACAGTGCAAAGCACACTTCATAGGGAAAGGCTGAAAGGTTTCTCCCCGAGAGGAAGCTTATGACAAGGATGTCCACTCTCACTACTTTGGTGTAGTGCCACACTAGAGATTCTCCCCAGAGCAACTGGAAAGAAAATAGCAAAACCACCTCTATTTGAAAACAACTCTGTCTTAGTACAGAAAACCTTACAAAGTAAACACATGAAGAAAACTCCTAAGTCTAGCAAGTAGTAATACGACCATGTTGGGGACAGGCCATATGGCCAATGTTCAGCCATCTTGTCAGAGCCTAGGTTCCTGTTTCTCCAGAAGTCTGCCATTTACCAGAAACCAGCTGACCCTGTCGTGGTTCGGCAGCTAGACTAAAAATAAGATTTAGATGGAGCCACCCTGTTGTAGTTTAACAGTTAGATTAGATAAAGACAGCAAAACATTCAGTGTGGCAGGGCGTTGTGACCTGCTTGGAATTCCTTGCGTCTTGAGATAGCCTGCAGCTGGGTTGCCTTAGCAATATGCTTCCCTGCCCCTTGCCTTATAAAACCTTCTACCTGAAAAATAAAAAATAGAGAGCTTGATCAAAGATTTGCTCTCCTTCTTAGTGTCTTGTGTTCTGTCCCTATACAGGAGAATTCTCCTCCTGAGCATTAGTCAAACCCTGGCAGGCCAGGTCACAACCAGCTGTAATCTATGCCCTAGTCACGAGCAATCGGAAAGTGAAATTAAGATTGCATTGACCATATCAATGCAAACACAAGACTTCCATATAAGGCACTTATAAATAAGTTTAACCCCAGTAGTGTGGACTTGTCGGCATAAACTGCAAACACGGCTGACAGAAATGAAGAACCGAAGGAAAGAACGCAAATCTCTGGCATCCATGCATACATGGAAGGTTCTAGTATGAAGACAGGGGCTATAGTGTGGATCCTGAATGGGCCTCAGACACCCATGTATGTAATGAGGCACTATTATTGGAAGGTGGGTCATTGGAGGTATGCCCTGCCAAGGAATAGTGGAACCCAGGTCCACTTCTTGGCGGCCACGGGCAGCTACTTCCTCTGCCATGTTCTCACCCTCCAAGCGCCATGATGAGCTACCTATTCACAGGCCCAAGTGTGACAGGGCCCACTGAGCATAGACGAACCCTCTGAAGCCATGAGCCCATCTTATAAGTTGGCTACTATAAGTAATTTTAACACAGAGATGAAAAGCCAACTAGGACAGTGGCCCAAATGCCTCAATTGGCACACAGGTGCATCATATGAAGGATTCAAGAGTCTTGTAGTGTCTTGAGCCAGAACAACCCTGAGAGCACAGGTTTCCTAATTCCAAGACACTCTGTGAAGCCACAGTAGCCAAGGCAGTGCATCACTGACATAAGACTAAACAAACAAATCAACAGAGCAGACTAAACCCAGAAGCAAGTCTCACCACTGAGGAAAAGTAGCAACCTTTGACAATAGTGTTAGCCAACTGGACACACACATGAAAAGAAACAGATCCAGGCCTGGGCCTCACACCACCTACGAAACCAAGAGAAGCTCAGAGCGAATCAGGGATCCCTGAACTGTAAGTGCTGAAGTCATAAAGCCTGAAGAGAGTACAGTTGTAAATACAACACGGATGCACAAATTGTCAGCAATGAAAGCAAATTTCGATCACTAGGCTAGCACGGAAGTGAAAAGCCTACCTGCTCCAGTGAACCTTCAAGAAGACAGTGCACAACAGGATAAAAAGCAACTCACAGACAGACAGAGAAACAGCCTAAACTGGCAAAGAACTTAAAAAGGATTTCAAAGAATACTGCTAATACATTCCAATGAGCACAATGGAGGATGGTGAACATGGCTCCATCAAAGTCACCGTGGGACTCTACCCCTCCCCCACCAGGGTGACTATTGATGAAAAAGATGGACAATAGCAAATTTGGCAAGACGTGGGAACCTCATTGCTGGTGGGAATGGAGACGAACGTGGTTGCTCTGGAAAATCATTTGATAGTTGCTCAAAAAGTCAGTTATGATGTGTTACAGCAAACCAAAAATGTATGTACACACACACACACACACACACAAAGCCAAACAACAACAGCAACAACAAAACCAGTAGGTAAGTGTTTTATACTATAGTTCATAATAGCTCAAAGGTGATATCATTCAAATGTTCATCACCTGGTGCATGGATAAACAAGATATGACATATCCTACAATGGAATACTATTAACTCTCAGAGGGGAACAAAGAATTGATACATACTACAACATAAGAAGCCTTGAAACTATTAAGGGAAAGAAACCACACATAAAACCATAGATAGATATATTTTATAGGTCTATTTCTATGAAATGGCCAGAACAGAGAAATCTACTGCCAGAGCCTAGTGGGATACTGGTAAGATTCTGGCCATAGATACCTAGTTTCTTTTAGATGCAATAAAAATGAAAATGTTGCGCAGTCTTAGATGATACTGTTTGTTGCATATTCTGGCTTTTATAATAAAATACACACACACACACACACACACACACACACACACACACGCTTAAAAACTTTAAAGGGGTCAGCTTTACAGTGAATGAATTATATCTCAATAAGGCTAATATTAAATGCACACATACATAAAAAGGTGTCCCAAACCAGCCAAGTGTCACAGAGCGGAGACGGATGCCACAGGGAGGCATGTTCCTCGTGAGGGCATCTTTGAGGACCACTTACATCATGCTCTTCACGTATCTTGACAGGTTACTGACCACTGGCTAGGTATATCTGAGTTTTGCCTTCTGGATTCTCACATCTAAGAGAGAAACTGCATCCTGAAAACTTCCTGGGTTTCTTTGTAGCAGAACAATCCAACAAGATACCGAGGACCACTGAAAAACTGGCAAGTCCCAGGGCCGAGAGAACACAGGGTCAGACAAGAAACAATGAGAAGCAGTAGAAACAGATAAAAGCAAGGGCAGGGAGACATGCTTAGAGCTGACCACTGGGCTGGGTGTAGTGTTGAGGAAGACCCAACTTGTAAAGTTACTTTGAACCCTGAGAACAGGATAGGGTACATGGGCTGGCAGAATGGAAAGGACCAAGTTCCATCTTGGCTGAACCATGGATTAGCTGGAAAACCTTAGCAAATTGGTTTTTGTCTGCTCCTGTCTACGCTGGTTTCCCAGTGGGAAGATCAAAAGGCTGGCATATGTGAGGTACCTAGGAGAAAATAGCTGTTCAATAAACAGTAGCCTTTATTACTGGCACTGTCTTGACAGCATAATTATTAACACAGGAGCTCCTGTTAGCGTCCACTGTTTCCTGCCACTGGCTTGGGAGTCAGTGTTTCCATATTTTTACCTCCTTGGGTCCTTCAGTCAAGATCCAGTAGCTATAAACATGTCAGAGTGTTAAGGTTTTATTTTGTTTTGTTTTAATCTAGATTGGAATCTGATGGATATGGCAAATTAGCCTGCAGAACATTTGTAAAACTATCAAAGAAGGGATGCACTAACCAGCTCACAACGAAGCTAAAGCTATAAAAGGGCAACTCACAGGAGAATGTGTGCGAGGTTAACCCTCATGTGAAGAATGCCCACCAGACAACCAATGTCCTTCCATTCCCAGAAACGCAGCTCCAACAAATAAGAACTGTCCACAGCAGCAGACCTAACCAATCTTAAAACCCCGGAGGCAGTCTGCGCAACCCAGGCCCTCCTTCACTAAGGTCATGAGGCCACCACAGGCCTCTGGGAGGGACTGTACAGGTCAGTGGGCTTAGGCGACTGATGACAGTTTCTTTCCAATAGGTGGCAGAAGGTTAGTCACTAGGCCTGGCATGCTCCCTGACACCACCTCATCTGCTGGAGCACCTCTGCATGATGATTGGCAGACAGGGTGCACGGGCAGAGAGCAGGGAGCTCCATCAGACCCCTCCTGCCAGATCACGGGTGAGCCGGCCATCTCCTAAGGGCAAAAGGCCCGGCTAAATGTTTCCTCAGATCTCCATTCAAACACCACAGGTAGCAGCAGCTCACTGGGTGGAGGCTCTGCTTTCCCCGCCCTTTGCAAGGTTTGACAATGGCTGCTTGATTTCTAGCTGCCTCCTGTCTCCCAGGCAAAAATGAAACAGTTCTCCAAGGATTCACCAATGGCCTTGAAGTCATCAGGGCTCCCTAAGGATATGCTGGCCCTAGAAGACAATGGAACTGCTAAAGTCTGGGCCACTTCCTTCCCTCCTGCCTGTTTTCCCATCTGGATTCACAGGGAGGTCAACAGCAGCCACGCCTCCCTCCCTCTTCACTCTTTAAACAGAGGGAAGAGAGGTCCACGATGGAGACCTAAGTTCACGTACCTTCACATCCTGCACTGGACCAAGGGCTTTTGATGTTTCTTCAGACTGTGTGCTTTATCTTAAAAATTAATACCAACTTTACTGTCCACTCCAGTTTTTTTTTTTACCTCTAAGCTGCATGCTCTTCCATCTCACACACATCATAACGTTTCAAAAATTGATCTGACTCTTTGCAATGGACTAATTGGAAGTATTTTGTTTTCCCTCGTCATATTATAATGATTAGGGCATCAGGAGTGATGAAATGTAAAGACCCAAAAGAACATTTTTCCCTAGAATCAGAACCAATGCTGAGAAAACTGGGCCAGGCTTGCACACTCCAGGCTGTTGGCTCAGGTCATTTCTAGATTGTTTTCCTGAGAAGCTGTCCCATTCTCAGGCAATTCAGCCTTTGTGGCCGCGTGCAGCGTGATGAGGAAGCCTTGATCTGAACAGTGTCCTCCTGTCCTCTTCCCTGCTAGCGGGAAACTCAATGGCTGGCAATGGAAGGAACTGTTTGCCCAGTTTGTACCACAAGCCAGTGAGGAGTTAACCGCTGCACACCAATACATCTGCTTCACCTTCCCCAGGACACTGGGAGACGCCTGTGGGACTCCGCTCTACAGATGGGAAGAGCAAGGCTCTGGGAAGGCTGTGCAACTCTCCCTTGCACCAACCACTGTGCCTTGTAAAGAATAAGCACACCGCAGGCACGGGCCACTGCTGTCAAATACCAGTGTCCTCTGCACACAGAAGGACCTCCAGGGCCAAGTGCTTGACTATTTAAAACGCATTTTCCTACAAGAGTCCCTCTCAGGGACCCCTCCTCTCCTCTCCTGGCTCCTCAGCTTCACAGATGTCCTCACGGGGGTACTAATAGGGCGAACAAGGGCCAAGGCAAAGGCCAGTCCAGAAGGGATGAGAAGTCTACGCAAAGGAAGCAGAGCCTGCTGTCCACCACCACCTGCTTGAGTTCTTAAGCCTTTCTGTTGCCATCGCTCTTTAACTTAGCCTTTTCCAAACTCAGCTTCCCCCAACTTCCCTGTTCCTCAAATTCTGCCCACTTTTTGCTCATCCCTCAGTTTAAGCACAACCCAGCCATGAAGGTTCACACCTCCTGGACCTCTCAAGCCTGCCCCTCAGCTAAATAACAGCAGCTGTCTTTTCCTGACCCTCAGCGGTGTGTCGGGTGTCAGGTGATGCAGCCCACGGCAGGCAGGCTTGCCTAAGAGGCTTGCCTAAAGTCACTCAGGGAGCAGGCAACAGGCAGCAGGGGCCTCAGCCACCATGGAGCTAAAGATCTGATGCAGAGCCTGTGTTCCGCCTTCTTTACCACCAAGCTGCCTGCCAACCATCCACATAGATGAAGTGAAAAGGGGGACTCCCCATGCAGCATGCTGAATCATCTGTTTGTGTCTGTGTCTTTGTTGGTTCATCTGTCCGTCTGAAAATTAAAGATGTAAAAGTGGAAACCAACCTGATGAGGGTTGGCAAGAGGGCTCATCAGGAAACAGGCAAGGGAGCTTGCTGCCAAATTTGACAACTTGAGTTCAATCCCTGGGTCCCACATGATAAAAGGAGGGGGACAAGTGGTCCTCTGACCTCCACATGTGCATACACGCACGCACGCACATGTGCACACACACATACTAACCCAGGCCTCGGGCATGCTAGACAAGCTAAACTCTCAACCCTCAAATTCATCTTCTAAAGAGGCATATGCCCTTCCTTGTCACTTCCCTTTCCACATGGCATTCCTTCCTTGTCAGGTATGTATACACGCTATAAGTTTCTTTAAACAGATACATACATACACACATACATACATACATACATACATGTATGCATACGTATATATTTAGGTAAAGGGAATCATTTGCTATAGAGGAGCAGCCAGCAAAGATCCTGTCCACATCACAGTGTGCAAGCGCAGGGTACACCTTCTCACCTCTACAAATTACCATGCAACATGAGTACTTCTCAGGCTTAGTCAAGAATGAACGGCTGTTCTGTCCCTGTCACACATCCACCCTGTCATGCTTAATGCAGGACTGACACACTGTAAGTGCTAATACCTTAATTAATAAAATACTACCACTTTTTTTTTCACCTGTTCCTTCTGTCACCATTTTTGGTCAGAAAGAACATAGTCACTTTATCACACATTCCATGAGGCACTTCCCCAGCGCTTTCTAAGTTTCGGTGCCATCACCAGCCTTGTTCTCTGGGAAGTTCTCCAGTCTTCCTGGTCTAATCCTGCCGTCATGCTGTCCACACCTGTCCCCAGAGGCCTGGCCCAGCATCCTCCACTGTAGCAGAGGCCTTCCGATATGACCTAGAGATAGAGATCACCTGGCCTCCCTCAAATGACCATCTTGCATCACACTTTCTGGAAGAGGAAGATGCAATTTGGGAATCGTTTAAATGCTTTAAAATTTGTTATTATTATGTATGGTGTGTATGGTGGGGGAAGGGTGTGTGTGTATGGTGTATAATGTATATGTGTATGTGTGGTATGTGGTGGTGGTGTGTGTGTGTCTGTGTGTGTGGTGTGTATATGTGTGTGGTGTGTGTATGGTGTGTGTGTGTGTGTACAGTGTGTGTGTGTAGTGTGTGTGTGTGGTGTGTGTGTGTCTGTGTGTGTGGTGTGTGTGAGTCTGTGTATGTGGTGTGTATGTGTGTGTGGTGTGTGTATGGTGTGTGTGTGTACCGTGTGTGTGTAGTGTGTGTCTGTGTGTGGTGTGTATGTGTGTGTGGTGTGTGTATGGTGTGTATGTCTGTGTGAGTGGTTTGTATGTGTGTGTAGTGTGTGTATGGTGTGGGTGTGTACAGTGTGTGTGTAGTGTGTGTGTGGTGTGTGTGTGTCTGTGTGTCTGTGTGTGTGGTGTGTATGTGTGTGTGGTGTGTGTATGGTGTATGTGGTGTGTGGTGGTGTGTATGTGTTGTGATGTGTGTGTGGTATGTATGGTGTGTATGTTTGTGTGTGTGTGTTTGTGTGGGGTGTGTGTGTGTGTGTGTGTGTGTGTGTGTGTGTGTGTGTAGTGAGTGAACAAGTGGAGATCAGAAGACAACTTTCAGGAGTTGATTCTTTCCTTTTTTGTGGATTCTGATAATCGAACTCAGGTCACCAGGCTGAGTTATCACATGGCCCCATTCTAGAATTTTTGCCCAATTAGTTCAGACTTCCTAAACCTTTCTCGTCAGAAAGCAAAAGCACCACCCTTTCAGATCTCAAAGCCATCTGTACTACTCTGTGCACTTTAGAAGGCAGCAGCCCCTTTAGTCAGTCCAGTGTCACCCAAGGGCTGCACAGGCTGGCAAGTGGAGTGTCAGCTTTATCTCAACGCCCCATCCCACAGGTCTGAATTCCACTTCTGTCATCTTTGATTGAGGAAGCGGGTTCCTGTGCTGTGCTCCTGAGAAGAGCTGAAGTGACCCTTCTCAAAGCAGTTTTCTTCGTCCCCCACCCCCACCCCGTGGGCATGAAGCAGCAGCATCCACAATGGCCAAAAAAACAACAACAACAACAAAAAACAAGAGATACAAACTCAAATTTCAGTAAGACAAATGTGTGGGTAAACAAAATGCAGTACACACGTGCAACAGAATCGTGTTCAACCTTACACAGGAAGAAGGTCCGACATCCTCCTCATGGATGAACTTTGAAAGAGAAGCAAGCCAATCAAAAGGATGAATGCCAAACGAGTCCCTTTCCATGGGGGGCCTGGAACAGACCCACTAACAGATGCAAAAAGCAGTGCCAGGGAGGGAGGCGGCAGGCAGGGGGGGAGGTGCTGGTTAGTGGGCACAGAGCTTCTGTCCTGGACTTTGCAGGAATTCTAGAAATGGATGGAGGTGAGAGTCATACAACTCTGTATCCATATTCAGTGTCTCTGAACCATACGTTTTAAAATGGTTAAAATAATAAATTTTTTGCTATGTGTATTTTTAAGTGTTAAGAGGTAAGTGCATTCTATAATACTGTGGCGAAGGAAAGAGACAGTGAGACAAAGAGAAACTGCAACATTATCTGAACCTCTTTGTGGGAAAAACAGACAAAAAAACAAAACAAAACAAAACAACAAAAAAAAAAAAAACAGTTGAGCATCCACAGCAAAACCTTCCCTCTGAGCGCCATTCCCCGGGCTTAGGGTCCACTGATGAAGGGTGCCACTGACATGTCACACGGCCTTTCTTTCCTCTTGCTGCCCTCTGCCCACAGCCACAGCTTCATGGGCAGCCGGATTCTCCTACAGGCCTGCGGCAGCCAGGCCCATTCTCAGTAGGCATAAACTGCCATCCTGTTATAAATCCTCTCCCACAAAGCGCTGGAGACTGGTCCTCTCCCCCGTGCCAAGAAGTCTTTTTCTGACCATCTGTAATCCATTCAGAGGCAACCGGCAGGAAATGGCGGCAAGGAAAACCCCAGAGAAACGCAACTGGTGGGCCCACCTCTCCTCCAGCTCAGGGCCAGCACCGGGAAGTGGGCCTTTCTCTGGACACAGAACATCTGTGGGAATTCTGAGAGAGGCTGGGCGTCTGTCAGGGGCTAAATGGGCTCGAGACAGATGCTCACAAAATTTGGTAAGAAAAGCATGCTGTATTGAGCTTTTAAATTAGTTCTGGGGAAAACTCCTTTGGAAAAAAAACAAAACAAAACAAACCCCAGACCCTAAGAGGGAAAAAGAATCATATGAAAACTAACCTCAAAATTGCTTTCTTCTGATTTTTATGGACAATTAGACCACAATTTGAAGTAATGAAAATCCTTTTTATTGTGGCTCCCCCTCCAAGCTGGTACTGTCAGCTGCCTAATAGTGACAGTTTCATTTATTTTGGCACCACAAGCTCTGCGCACTGCAGTGGTACATTAAGTAATTAAAGGTTATATGATACAAGCTTACAATTTGATACATTAAAAAATCACAACGTATAACTTCATAATTATCTTGGGATACTGTACTACTGCGAATATATTGAGCAGGGGTTAGTAAGGCTCTAAAAACAAATAATATTATTAGTAACTTTTTTAGGCTTTGGGGCTATAAGGTCCTTTTTTTTTCCCCACTACTTCACTAAGCCACAGTAGTGAGAAAGAAAGCCCTGTACATAAATGAGCAAACACAGCTCGACTCCACTGTTCTCTCCTTTCTCTTGACACAGTCTCATAAAGCAGCCCAGGATGGCCTCAAACTTGACATACAGCCCAGGCTGGCCTTGAACTTATGATTCTGCCTCCCTGCGTCTGCCTCCCAGGTGCTAGGATTTCAAGCCTGTGCCGCCATGCCTGGCTTTATTCCTTGCTGGTGACTCAACCCAGGGCTTCCTGCATGCTAAGCAAGCAGCCTACCAACTACCTCCATGCAAAGATCAGCAATCAAGTTCAATTTATAAAAACAGGGTACAGGTCGTATAGTGCCAGTGAGCCCGAGGTGCTGGCCACTGTCCCATTGTTGTTCACACTGTATTTGTACTGTAGAGTTTTTAACAGCACAGTAATTAACCTTAGCTCTGATTCTACACTGAGAGCTGGAAGGAATAGGGTTAAGAAGTGAGAAAAGAACAGAAAGTACTGGATGAGATGAAATTTGTAACAGTTTAAAATATTTTATTATTGATAAATTGTATGTTGAACCGCATTTTATCAGTAAAATTTGTAATTAGCAACTTTTTAGAGTAGGTTGCTAAACACTCATTTAAAAATAACACTGGTAGTAATGGATTAATGGTAAAAAATCTTAAAGAGATTTCTGTGCCTGTGTTCGTGTGTCCGTGTATGTGTGAGAGAGGGGTGGGGATGGAAGGGGAGAGAGAGAGAGAGAGAGAGAGAGAGAGAGAGAGAGAGAGAGAGAAAGAGAGAGAGAGAAAGATCTAACCCCTGGACCTAAACAGAAAGCAAGGGGTATATAAATATCACTGAACCAAGGCAGGTTGCTTTCATAAAATACCCAAGCAAGTCTACACTGACCCATCACAAGCATGGAGCTGTGATTTCTGTTTGGTCCTGACGGAATTTCACCATGACTTCCTATCCAACAGCAGCTTCCTGGGGAACCCACAGCTTTCCAGAGGCTTTTACAACTCCTCCCTGGAACACCCTGACTCTCCACATTCCAGCCATTTTTGCTGTCTCTATCTTTCCTTCCTTCTTTCCTTCCGTCCTTCCTTCCTTTCAACTTGAACTTGGCTTCTACAACACACCCTTTTCTGCTCCACGCAGAACCATACTCAAACATCCTTACCCTGTGGTCTTGATGACCACAGACTGAAGTCTTTTCCTTTTCCTATTGGGGATCTTGAGCCCCATTGCATCCTCTGTGCTGTGATGGGGACCCCAGCGAGCTGCATGGTGAGTTCCTAGAGGGCAGTGGCCAAGGCTGTGTCCTCCTCATACCCCACAAAGGGCCTAGCCCTGTGTCACCCACATCCTGGGTGCTTAGTGGTTTCCTGATGAGCCAGAGATGCAGGAAGCAGCCTGGCTTGCTAACACACAGGAGCGTCACTCACCTGCGTCTGCAATTTGACTCAATGGTTCACCTAACTAGATACTCCAGCTGCAAGGTGAGAATCAGATTATTCTAAGTGCAATTATCTTTTTCCTTCCCCAAATTAAAGTAGAGGGTCCCTTGAGTGTGTGGGATAATGTTTCTCAAGGTTTTAAAACTCGAGCTCTACTAAGCCCTTGCCCTGTTCTTCCTGGAGCTTCCCCTGTCTCTGAGATTATGTTTTTATAACACGCACACACACGCACACACACGCGCACACACACACACACACACACACACACACACACACACACACACACACTCCTGAAATGCCAGCACACCAATCCTTGACCTCGCCCTCCCCACCAGCTTAAGAATCATGGTGTTCAACCTCAGTTTCTAAAAATCAGTAATTAAAGGGAAAGCCCTCAATCCGCCTTTTAAGAGGAATTTAAAAGAGTAGTTCCTCCTTTACAGAAGCATGCTGACCAGAAAAGTAGGTCAGAAAGATGGAATCTGTAAGTGGTCATCCTACTCTTTCTGTGAAGAAACGATGGATCTGGGCAGGGACCACCGATGGACGCCAAAGGAACGCTAAGGAGCAAGATGACTCCAGGCTGTGGAACAGGGATTTCACTGCATGCCAGAACAGTCCCCACAGGATGCCACGCTCACTGTAGAAGGAAAACCCATCTCCGCAATGTATAGCATAGTCTGTATAAGATGAAGCTCTGAAAATTCGGGTATGTTAGATTAAGAAAGCACAGTCAAGATGTGGCAAAGTGACAAAAAGAGGTGAAGTCGTTAGGTCTACAACTTATATATATTTACAATGATACAAGGCACAATACAGACCACCGTTTTATTCTACATGGTGTGTACCCAGATGACTAAGATAACATTCCACCTTTTCTGTGTGAGGAACGTTAATGCTGACAGTGAGTTGGAAGATGCAGGGTCGGGGGTTACCTCTGAATGTTTAAAGAGGGACTTCCTGGCACTAGCAAGATGACTCAGTGGGTAAACCACTCGCCATGTAAGCCTGATGGCCTAAGTTTGGTTTCTGGCACCCATGTAAAGGCGGAAGAACTAAAAGTGTCGAGGGTCAAACGCATGGTGGACACAATCTGCAGCACAGCGTCCAGGGTAACGTATAGGCCGCATAGCCTGAGAGGCTGGGAAGGCATTATCCAGGCACAGGCTGGTCCCTGCAACAAGATGGTGGGTGTGACCACAAGGGAAGGTACAGGAGACAGAGAAGGAGGGAGTACGGCTGGCCCACGATACCTCTGAGGAGCAGTCTACCTTCTGGGATGAGGGATCTGAGTGCGGGACCTGGAGAGCTGTGGTCCCTGGGGCCACCAACAGTGAAGTAATGGAAAACGTTCATTTATCGAACACCTCATTAGCATAAATTTGAGAGAGATTAATTTTGAAGTGGTATTCAGAAAAGGAGGAGACAGAAAAAAATGGAGCTAATATAATATAAATATAAAAACTAAGCTAGTATAATAGTGTGGGTCACAGAGAACAGGCTGGGCCAGGTTAGGGGCTGGAAACTGGAAGCCAGAACTGCTCGCCAGAATAAGAAGCAGACCCCAGGGGAAGCTTTTCTAAAAATGGTGGGTGAGGGAGAGCACACGTCTGCTGTAGCTCTTGAGTGAAGAGAGTGTGGGGGTCCACACAAACACTTGAGAGGGGCTAGAAGATGCAGCTCTCCAGGGACAGAGAGAGAGTGAGCACTCAGCCGAGAAGCTGGGGGTGGGGACAGCCACACTAGTCTGCACAGGGGGAAAGGTAAGGGCTGTACAGGCAGTGGGGTCCACAGACAGCAAGGAGCCACATGAGGATCGGGCAGAAGAGGAGAAACCGCACATCTCTGAATCATGGCCTCACAGCTCACAGGCTGCCGACTGGTGAAGGCAGGAATGTTCAACCTTTTGACACAGTGATGTGACAATGCCACCTACAAATGTGCTGGGCTGTATTCGGGGACAGCCTCGGATGCACTCAGACCATGGGCCACAGGTTGGACACATCTGATGTATAGACATTCCCGGTAACGCCATTTGGAGACCAGAGGGACTCTTAATCCGTTCAGACCTGATTTTTATATTCAGGGCCTGACTTTGCCACTTAAGTCTTTTGTGTCAGCCACAGGAAGTGGCAGTATTCATCTGCACTCATGTCCTGTTGGGGTCCCGCCCTGCTTCTGCAGAGGATGGTGAGGAAGAACACAATGGGGCATGGGAAACTCCAGAGGATGGGGTGGAGGGTGGGGATGTAGCCAATGGGGCTCTCGTTCATAGGTAGGCCACACAGGGTTTTCCTCACCCCCAATGGTGCAGAGAGCCTAGCTGTCCATCCCCTTTGCCTCTGGAAGACCCAGGACATCCCATCAGCTTACCCCAGTGGTGCTTTCCAATGACTTCCTTCCTTCCTCCTAGTCTGGGACATGATAAAAGGTGCCCTGCCATATACCAGGAAAATAAAAAAAGAAGAAATTCGATCCCCAGTCAGCAGGCCAATGCACTTAAAATCTCACAAAGAGAAGGGGACTGTGGGAGTGGCAACAGTGCTGAAAAAAAAAAAAAAGTCACCTGCTAGAGATCTTGGGTCTCAAATGAGAGCAAGGTGGGGGAAGGGCATCATCTCTGGGGCCAGGAAGAGCAGAGGAAATCCAGAGTGACAGGAGCTAAAGATGGCTACCTCACCCTGTGCTCATGTGGGAGATGCACTCTGTGTCTTTCTCAGCCACTCCAGTCCAAAGAACCTTCTTTATCTCTGCCCCTCAGAACCAGCAACAGCTAGGGCATGCTGTGGCTGCAGGAGGCAAAGGACTTTCACACCCACTTAGCAGGCATATCACCATCAAAAGGACACCTTGAATGTGGCAGGTATTGAAAAGCTATCTGCACTCCATCATCCAAAGGCGCACACCCTTCATGAAAATACTAACAATTCCGACAACGCCAAGAGCAAACTGAACAGCAGCCTAGAAGATGCTCAAAGGCAGAGGGGGGCATCATCACCGTAGATAGATGCCCCTGAGTTGCTTGGCAACCATCTTTGCTAACACCTTCTTCTAAAAAGGAACAGTTTGTATCAGCTCCTGTGCTTCCCTGGGGCAGTGCTCTGACCACACAGGCCCAAAGCTGGGGCCTTGGAATGAGAAAGCCCATTGCTGATGGGATGTCGTGGGTCTTACAGAGGCAAGGGGGATGGACAGCTAGGCTCTCTGCACCATTCTGCTGAAAGGACACAGTCCTCTGGGTGAGTGAGGCAAGCCAGGTGCCCAGGTACAACACTTAAGAAGATCATTACTTTGTGCCTGCAGAAGCCAAGATGAGCACTCTTGAATGTATAAAAAAAAACACCTTTTGCCTTGCCTCAGTTCCACACTAGTCCAAGAATGAGAGACATCATGACACTGATTAGAGTGCAGACTGGAATCAGCCAAACTCAGAGTTTGAATCCCAGCTCCCCTATTTCTCAGCTCGACCATTTGGGTAAATGAGTCAACCCCTCTGAGCCTTGCCACGCCCTCCCCCAGTTTCTAAAAGTCAGCTAAGAACAGGATTCACCTCAAAGGGTGATCATGAGAACCCAATGACAATGCACACATTTGGCTCAATGTCTGGTACTCAGTCAGTGTCCTGGCCCATTCCTGAAACAATCTTGTCCCCTGGAAATGGCAGCTCAGATAAGACAAAGAAGAGGACCCGAGTATGTGGTAAAATAATAATGATGATGATAATAATAATAAAATAATAATAATAATAATACCACCATAACCACAGCTTACGTTACTGAGTACCTATAGGATGCCAGATAGTATCTCATTTATTTTTACAGCAACTCTGAGAGGAACTATTATTCCGTTCTGAAAATGAGGAAATTAAATCTGAAATTAACACACAGCTGGGAAATGGTTGAGTCAAAATTTAAATAATGTTGCATGAAACTCCCAAGGCTGCCATGCCAATGAACTCTGTGTGTAGTGAAATATACACAGCATAGCATTAACCACTATAGCTATTTTTAAGTGCACAGTTTGGTGGCTTTAAATACATTCATACTCTCACAGAACTCTCACCACTCCATCTCCGGCCTTTTTAGCCCCTGTACCTGAAATTCTGGACCCACTAAGTGCAAACTTTCCGTCTGTCTCCAGCCTCAGCTCCCCTGGCGCACTATTGTCTTCTGTCTACACAAACATTACTCCTCTACGAGCCTCACAGAAGTGAACTCTGGCAGGACTTGCCCTTTTGAGGCCAGCACATTCTCGGTTGGGGGGTGTAGAATGTCAACTGGGAACTGAAACCTGGGCCTTGAGCATATAGCAGATGCTCTGCCACTGAACTGTATCTCCAGTCTTGGTCAATATACTTTTTTAAAAAAGAACTGGTCATCACCTCGGTTAATGGAATGTGTCCCAACCACTTACCTTCTACCCCTACAATGCCTTCATCTGTCTACCTAAGCCAGGACCCTGTGACCTCTTAGGGTAGTGGGACAGGGCCACATTGCTCCCTGCTGAGTGTGTCCTTGTACCATCAATGTCCATAAACTCATAATCCACTTTGCAGAAGTCAGGAGAATACCAGTATAGCCACTTGAATGTTCAGATGAGCCTATCCATTACTTGCCTGTATCATCCAGTACCAGTTTGTTCTGCCTTGCCAAGCATTTAGTTTCCTTCTTTTCATTAATCACCGGATCCCTTACAATTGGCAGGTGGAATTGTGAAAAACACACAAACAAACAAAAACAAAAGCATGAAGATAAAACATCTACATGAAAACAAATGTTCTAGCCACAGGACCATCCAGCTTTCCTCGAAGGAACTAGGTGATCCACGCTAAGTCCTCAGACTCTTAGGATCCTAAGCCTCAGCCTAGGCCCACTTGCAGAATGGGCCTTCCCCAAGTCTCACCATCATCAGTTCCAGTGTCTTAGGGTTCAAAGTGAGGTCCATTTGCCAGAAGTAACCAGTCTGAGCCCTGCTGTAGGACACAATGGGGAGTCCATCATTGAAGGACACTAGACTGAGTTGTAGAGGAGACACACAGAAGTCCGCTCTTGCCACTCGCTTTCTATAATAGTTATCAGAGGTCCAAGCCATTGGCAAATGCTCTGTTTCTACGCCAGCTATGTTTGGCTGCTAAAGTCCCTCAGTGATAGCTTTCTCTGGATGTGAACACAAGACTGGTGAGGTTGTGGTGGGGGAGGGGTCCTCAGATAAAAAGGATTTGATTAGGACCAGGTTTCACAGTGTTGGCTGCTGCCATTGGATGTCCACTCAGAAGAATGTCAGGGATAAAGCCAACGCCACAAATGAAAGGCCAGCCCAGAGGATAGGAACATAATCTACAGAGACTCACGGAGAAATTGGCCTCTTGAACTTTCTCCTAACAGCTCTGCAACAGAGACAGCGGGCTCCTGGCAGCTGGTAACTGGAGGGGTCAACACGCTCTACAGTCCTAGATGATGCTGTCAAGCACGTGACATACACATCAGAAGCCTCCGGGAGCCAGGCCTGGCCTTGCCCTCCGCGCTTCCCAATCCTCAGCATGGAGAACTTGAAGCCAGCTGCTCTGTTCTCTTATTGCTCATCCCCATTTCAGGCATACCCCATGGGTAATCAAACTGCAGAGGATGCCAGTTGTGTTTCCAGCCTGACTTTCAATAGAAACTGAAATCTGAATGCTCTGCCAGGGTGCTTCTGACATCAGGGACCACCGAATGATAAATGCCATCATTATGGGGACCCTCCTCTCCCCACAGTGCGGGAGAGGACGGAACAAGGACCCGCACCCCAGTGTTGTCACTGCTGACTACAGACTGAGCCACAGGCTGGAAGACTTTGGAGGGGTGCCTGGAGAGACCAAGCCCTCTCCCTCAGACCCTTCCACTCGGCCACAGCCATTTGACCTGTGGGGCAGCTGATAAGGCTGACTCACATACCAGCTGTAGGCCCAAAGCATAGGACGGTAGCAAAATATCTCTGAGTTTTTCTCTCACTAGTTTCCCATGTTCTTATCTCTCCAGCGTCACTTTATCCTAGTGACTCTCTACCAGGTGACTCAGCCTCCCTGGGGGACATGTGGCAACATTCTGGTTGTCTACATTTGGAGGTGTAAAAGGCCACGACTGGAAGCCAATGGTCAGAAGGCAGTGCCACACATCTTACAATGCACACAATGGTCCCTGTCACAAAGAAATGCCTCGCTTTAAATGTCAGCAGTATTACTGGTGGGGAAACGGACATTCCTCTCTGTTCTGATAGCTTCACGCCAGCAATAAAAACCATCTAACTTCTAGAACATTCCATGTTCACTTGCACTTTGGGCCTTAACATATACTGTTTCCTCCGACTCCACCTTATCCAGCTCCACACAGTGAGAACTTCAATTTATCCGTCAGGTTTTAGCCAAAGTCAATTCTCCTGAGAGAGTATAACTTAAATCTGACCCTCCTGCCATGCTCTCCAGCAGCACCCCAGCTTTCTCCTTCAGGACATCCTCACAATCATTATGGCTTTTCTGATGTCTGTAGTTGTTGTCCGGAAGGAAGACTTCTCACGGAAGAGACATGGTGTGTGTCACTACTGTATTGCGGTGTTGGCCCAGAGCTGGCACAGCAGGGAGTGGGTTCTGCGTATGAAGGAAGCTGAAAAGGCTCGGCACCTACACGCAGGAGCCCAATGCCGTACACTACACTTACACCCTTATACTAATAGACTATCAATCGTCCAAGACAGAGAGAAAGAGCAAGATGCTAGACTACAGCTGGGAGCTGTCACTCATACAGTAGATGGGCTATGAAAGTACATATGTATTTACATCAATGCACCCAGGATATCTTTGGAAAGATACTGGTGCAAATGGGTGAGCGAGAGACTTTCCGGTAAAGTATACAATACTCTTGAATTTTGTAACTCAGAGAGTATTTTTAAAGCAGCTTTTGATGAATTTAAGGTCTACACTTTCAGAGCTAAAGAATAAACAACAACCAAAAAGTCCATCATTCTTACAGAAGATAAAAGCCCGATCTAAGTCAAGCCTTGAAGGAAGTATGTACACAGTTTCCAAGCCTGCACATTCTAACTTCCGGTTCCGGAAGGAAGGAAAGCCACGTTTCTGGCTCCCCACACAGGATATGGGCAAATGGAAATCCCTGTAAGTATAAAGAACCACTCATTTCCAAAGGCTTTTATTTCCCAAAGTAGATGGTCCAGCCGCCTTTTCTCAGCTTAGCTGCCCTCTGCTTGTCAGTTGGGTACCACTATAAACCTTATTTTCCCAACACCTCACTTCTCCTTTTCTTCTTTACCCTGTACCACCTTAGCTGCTCTGCCTCTTCCATCTCTCCTGTCCTTCCATCCAAGTCCAATGCAACAGAGATGCCAATGAAAGGCCAACATGAAAGAATCTTGTTGCTTCCAGCAAGGGGAGCGGGGGGGTGGGGGTGGCGGGGGTGGGGGGGTGGGGGGGTGGGTAATAACAGAGAATGAAGCTGAAATTAACAGTGAAAATGGGGTTATCTGCGTAATCTACAGACGGGGGGGGGGTGGGGGGGGGGGGCTTCCCATCTCCTATTAGCATAGATAACGGAGCTGTCTATGTAATGATAAAGAAGCTGCAGATAGTTTCCCACAAATCTCCGTGCCTTGTCTCTAGCTTCCCTGCCTTGGGTCATAAGAACGTGTCATCTTCCAGGACAGCTGCCATATTCCCCTCTAAGCTGGTCCTTTTCAGTCCAAGGAGAGCCCACTCCCACATTTCCTGCTTAGGAGCACTCGGGCCTTTCACAGCATCCTTTCTCTGTTCCAACTCACTTTTGTGACTGAAGCAGTTCACACTGACCTCCTCCAAACGAAATGCGGGGAACCACAGAACGCAGGCAGTCGTCCGCCCAAGTCCAAAAGGCCCAGAGAACGTCCTTGGAGGACTTACTTTTCTCCATGATAAAATGAAACAGTGTTATCACTTTAAATATATTTTTGTAGACCTCCGAAAGAAGCCATGGAAAAGGGGAAAAGGAAAACAAAACAAAACTATCCATGCTCAGAAGCCATGAACTGCCTACAAATTTTTTTTTTTTTTTGCTTTTGATAAAACCTACTTCTTAGCTGTAGCCTATGAAATACGCTATGTCCACAGAAATGTTTTTAACCGCTAAGCTTTATAAATTTATAAGATTTTGCTCTAAAGTTGAAGTTCTTCAGACAGTATGTCTTTTTACCACAGATGACTTAAAAATTCATGGTAATTAAAATAATTCTTAGTTTTGCCATACTAGCTTCAGTAATAAAGGATGGTAATAGTCATAATAATAAAAGGGACTGAAAGCAGGCATGCCTTCAACTCTCAGTACATGCTGAGCTCTCTCTTGTCTCAGTCACACTTCTTAGCAGCCCTGCTAACTGTTTTACGGTTAAGGTCAGTTCTGAGGCACCCGGACCCCAGTCTTTGTCTCCGAGTTGTCTGTTTTGTTTTCTTAAGTTTGGCTGCAATTCTTAGTGATGAGAACATCTTTCCAAACTGAGTGAGACTTTGGCTGGGAAAAAGTCTTCAGGCAACACCTATCAAACTGGAAGAGAGAACAGCTTGATGTACAGGGTTAGCACAGAAATGTGGCCTACCGTGGAACTTTCTACCAATTAGCACAGTTCTCGTGAACGTTGGGCCAGCATGGTTTCTGAGACCCTCCTCTGAGGAAAGCTATGGCTTCACAGAACAAGCTGAGGCCAAAGAGCTCTTCCTAGGGAGGACACATTTGTGGTGGGCATTCAGCACAGGCCTGTATTTGTGCTGGAGTCTAGACTGGACCCCTCTCCTATGCTGGGGTCTGGCCTGTGCCTCTCACTTCTGTAAGGTCTAGACTTAGCCCCTCTCTTCTGCTGGGGTCTAGACTCAGGTCCTGAAGGCCCCAAATCATTCACAACTGTTTCTAGTAAGCAGACTACATAATCTTTTTATTTGTTTTGTTTTTGTCAGCACTGAGATAAACTTTTTTAAAAAACTGTGAAAATATACTCTATTATTCTCAATATTTCTGAAGTCTTTTAAGGTGTGTTTGTTTGTTTGTTTGTTTTTAAAGTGAGGCGTTTCTGTTTTGTTTAAGTTTCTTTGGAGGCATGTTGTGCAGTGTGATTGCATTTTAAAGGCTGAGCACTCACTAGGGAAGCCTGGGTACAGAGGTCTCGGAGGGATTCTAGAGGGCAGTTAGTCACAAGCCCCTTCCTTTAGAGCCAGAGGAGAAGCTCAGAGGAGTGAAACTTGCCCTCCCTGGGGCCTAATGGGAAGCTGGCTCCCAGCTCTCCCTGGTTGTGTTGCAGTGAAGCTGGTGGAAGGCAACCTTCGCAAGCCCAGGCCAAACAGGAACTAGCGAGTTTCCAACGCAAATGTCTTTGCTGAATTCTCTGTAACTATGACTTAAGGGGGAATAAGAAAGCTGACGAGAAGCTTCTTTATGGAGACTTCAGAGCATCCAGCTAGCAGTTCCTAGTCCACGTGGGTGACAAAGCAAAGCAAAGGAAGGTGAGCGGGGCAGGAGAGGCATAAGGAATGATATTACAGCTACCAGGTTACTCAAAAAGTCTGCTAAGGGCCTGAAGTATCTGCCAAAGCAGTGGGGAGAGAGCCCAGAAGGCAAAAATGATTCTTATTTCATATTTCCAGCCTAACTTCTCTCTGCGTGTTCAGCCTAAAACTGACTGCATCACGCTAACGTTCAAAGAAGCATTATTCACAACAGTCAAAAGGTGGAAACGACCCACATAAGCCAACGGATGAATAGTACACAGAGAATGGAACGCGACTCCACTTTGAAAAGAAATGTAGCGATATTATCGCATGACATGGATGAATCCTGAAAACACCGTGCTAAGAGAAACGAGCTAATTACAAAGGGACAGAGATCGTGTGATTCAATTTACATGAGGAATCTAGAACAGGAACCTTTGCGGAGACAGGAAGAGAATGGAAGTTAGCAGGACATGGGAAACCACTGGGACATTGTATATATGAGTTCCTGGCGGAGATGGTGAAAAGGATGGGAAATAAAGAGGTGATGGTTGTCAGACTCTGTAAATACAGTCAGTACACTGGGCTATATGCTCATAAGACCTTAAAGTGATAACTTTTGTTATGCACTTGGCACCACAACAGTATATATGTCCTGCCATTTCTCTACTCCAATCCTAAACTTTTATTCTTTTATTACCAGATTTCTTCTCAAGACCTGCTTCTAGCCAACAGCAGCATGGCCAGGCATGTATGTTCACAAACAGATGCAGAGTCCCACAAGGGCCACTTTATGTCTTGTGCTGACCCCCCCCACACACACACAAATAACTTGCGCACCCTAAGGCCTCCCACCTGATCACTCCAACAAGGAGGCCCAACGTGACCAACACTCTGACACAGTCTCAGCCCAACCCTTACGCTCTTGTCACAGAATGTGGATTGTTAGACATACTTTTCTCTGTAAGAAATGCTGTGTTCCTATACTAGGGAGACCTCAGGAACGTCGCGTTCTTCACTTGTCACCCAAGGCCACTCCACCAGGCCCACAACAAAGAGATTAAGTGTATGTGTGGCTATGTAAACCAACTGCACGGTGCCCTGAACACTGGGCGTCCCCCACGCAAATGCATTCAATTAGAAGCAAAAATCTTTGTACTTTTACAGGACAGAGGACATAATAAGCAAAAGTCAACATGTGGGACTTCCGAGGAGAGGAGAGCTTCTCGTTTTCCCTTAAAAGAAGCCATTTCTCATGCCGCAAAGAGAATGTGACAACAAGAGTGTTCCGACATAGACACGGGTCAGGAGAATCTGAGGTTACAGTGCCAATCCATCACCCAGGCCTCCCAGGTGCCAACCGTGGGTATACCACAGCCTTCAGGCAACTTTAACATGCAGGCTCTTGACCTTCCTTGTGGCAGCGATGCTGGTGGCCCCGAGGGCTTAGCTCTCTAAGTGCTTCGAGGCCTCAAGAGATGCTCTGAAGAGACGCGACCACTGGGGATCCCTTTCCATTGCCAACACACATGGACATTTAGCACAAATAAGCCGCCACTTGTAAGAAGCCCACTTGACACCACTCCCTCGTGCATCCTAAACACACACATCAAGATCACGCTAAGATTCTTAGAGGCAAACATCTTTAGAATAACGTTTTGTTCCCAACGTACTTAATTAGCAGAAAACAGTGCTGGAGAAATGCCTTCTTTGAGTACGCATGCATTTTCACCTCCACATCACTCTTTCCTGAAGCACAAATGTTCCTCTAACTGGACAGTCAGGAAGTGATGTGGCACCGGAAACCAACAACCTTAGGCGTCAGTCCACAAGGCGAGTCCCACCTTTCCAATCTGGTTCCCGCCACCTTTGCAGGAAACACCCCCTTTCCCCAGTGGATTACGCCATAGAGCCAAATGGCTTTTTCTCCACTCACTGTGGACGAGCAAATGCTCCTACAAGCAAAGTTATGTCTGGACTTTTTGGACACCTCCCATCAATCCCTTCTGCCCCTCTGCATCCCACCATCAATTCCAGCCAGCTCTGCATACAAGACTCCAGTTAGCGCATCACAACCCAAATGAGCCCAATTTTTCTTTAAGCGGAAAGTGGTCTCCAGTGTGGCTCCATTTGGAGCCAGAGGCCAGAGTGACAAATGGTAGGCTTGCAAACAGCAAGGGTGTCTGACTGACAATAACCACAGGTATGGTGATACCCAGGACTGGCATTATGGCTTCCCTTGCATGCCTAGATCTGGGATCATCTGCCTATTCACTGTGATACCCCTTTCAGGGATCATATTTTCATGTTGGGAGGCACAGATTGGGGGGAGAGTGCAGGCTAGGGATCTGCACATTATCAATGCCCCTAACCCAGGTCACTGCCTACAATCTGTGACCGGACACAAAATGTCACTGGCAGCCAAGGCTTTGCCATGTGCAATGGTTTTTTAGTGAGAGTGGAGACGTAGCTGCTGAAATGACCGACCATGTGGGGCTCATTAAAACTTGCGAATTTAAACACAAGGGAGGCTGGAATGCTTGTGAAGGGAGCCCCGTGCCTCACTCTGGAATTTCAGACCCCACCACCACCATTGGCCAATGGTGCTCCAAGGAGAATGGCAGATACCATCAGGAAGGTTCAGCGCTGGAGTCCACTAAACTTCTGCCTCGAACAGCCTTCCCCCCAGCCTGCACCCCCCCAGTTGTATTTATACTTCGAAGGAAGTTAACAGTGAACAGTAGTCACCTGGGCGTGCTCAATTTTTGACAAGCCTTAGTCACTCTGTACCCAGCAGAACAATTCACATTATATTCCAAAGCCTGTGAAGACTCTGCCACACAAGCTAACACTAACATGCCAAGAGCTCCACTTACCTTCTTTATTAAGCCTCATAACCTCCCTGCTTTTGCCACCCTCTTTTCCAGCCTCTTCTAAATCTACATCTGCAGATGAAAAAGAAAAGGAAAAAAGAAAATGAGGGAAAAAAGGGGGAAGACGCCAAAGTCAAGGGGGGAGGGAGAGTGTTTATTGGCAAACAGATCGATATAAATACTGTATCTGAAAATCTTGCAAAAATTGACAATGCAACATTTTCTCCCGAGTCCGGGTTTCCATCTACCTGGCCCAGATAGGTACCAAAAAAAAAAACTATGCAAGCAGCAACAGAGTCGCCTTTTAAACAGACACCACCGTGGGGCTGCGAAAGCCCACCCCGCGGGCTGCCTGCCCCGGAAAGCCAGGCGCAGACAGACAGACAGCCTTGCTGGCAGCCGGGCCTCTCTGTGGTCTGATGGTCTGTGTCTGTGTGTATTTATTTAGAGAGAGAGGGAGAAGCATGGAGGACGCCGGGGGCCACTCTCTCACACACACACTTTTTCCCAGTGGCTCTAGGTGAATGGAAAGGTTACAGGATAATAAAAGGAGGAACAGGCGGTGGGGTTCTTACTGTCGGAGCAGTGTAATTTGGCGGCGTCGATCCAGGAGGACCAGGGTTTGCCCAGAAACGCCTCCGGACTGGGCACTTTGCGGTGCAGTGTCGCCATTGCTGTTCCTTCTTGTTGCTTTTTCCCTGTTCCTTCGGCAGCAGCAGCCGAGAGACACGGGATTCGAGAACGCTCCGACGTCATCTTCGGAACGTTCCGACATTGAGTGTTCTGCGAGGGGGAGGAGGGCGGCGGAGGAGGCGGGAGGCGGGGCGCGCTCGGCCCTGCCCGGCCCTGCTGTGCTGCGCGCGGCCACTGGGGGCGCCAGAGAGGAGTCGAGTGCGCGAGGCGGGGAAGAGCGCGGAGCCGGGCTAGCTGAGCGCAGAGCGGAGCCGAAGCTGAGAGCGGCGGGTTCAACCCGGGAAGGTCGCCTCGCGCCAGGACGCGGCGCCCCGCCGCTCAGTCCAGGCAGCAACCCCGCAACTGACGCGACCCCGGGCAGAAGCAAAAGTTCTTTCCCCCAGTCGCTGCTGGAGAATCTAAAGTTTTGCTCGCTACGCGACCCTTCCTTCCAGAGTCCCAGTCACCCGAGCGATCCCAGGGGCTCAGTGGGGACAAAGTCCGCTGTTTTGCACGACACCATCCCCACCCCCCAAGGCAGAGCGGCGGACTCTGGTGAGTGCACATCCCAGCTACCATCCACTTAACTCTGGAAGCCTTGGAACCCGGTCGCTGGGCAGATACCTTCAGGAGCTAGAAGCAAAGGGAGAAAAGACATAACTCCGAGAAGCAGGTGAGTGGGGGCTAGGGGAGTAGTAATCCCATTCCCGGATGCGGGGCAAGCAACATTCCAAATTCAGTTTGGCTCTGGTGACCCGAGTGCGTCTGTGCGGTGGTGCGTGTCTCTGCTGGCAGAGCCACCGCAGAGACTTTGCTCCGCTTATTACGGAGCCAGAGCGAGCTCCACGCTCTAGGAAGATGATGCTAAGCCCCTCCCTCAGACTCAGCGTTTCCTACAGAGCGTGCAGGGCGGCCAGAAGACTTGGCATCCCACTGAATCCTGACTGCCTGGAGTGTGGACACATGGTATTTTGAGACTTCCCTTCTGGCCTTTGGGGCAGGTAACTGAGACCTTATAACACTTTCTGTTAGCTCTTTAAAATTGTTTGCTTGCTAGGAATTCCCTTAACTGTAAAGACACCCTAATCCAACAATCAATAACTTTTCTATTTGCCCATCATCCTTCCATCCTTCCCAGTGCTGTCCCCCGGAGCTCTTCTACCTCACACCGAAGTGAAGCGTTGCATGATGCTGTATTCTGATGGGGCTGGAACATCCTAGCACTCAGCACCATGTACCTCAAAACGAGCATCAGGGTGGGGTGATGAAAGAGCTTCTACAGACTTGTTTTTTTCAGCTGTGATGTGTGTGCAAATGAGCCTGTTTATATCAGTCACGGTTAAATCTCAGATTTTGGATGGGCTGTTACCTAACTAAGGTGCTATTGGGTAAAAAAATTCCTACATTAACCATTTGCTGTTTGAGAAATATTTATCAGACCTCGACATTTTAGACGAGCCAGGCACTATGCTTGTCATTTTTCCATCCAACATTGTTTCTCTTAGACAGGTTGCCCACAGTCAGTGAGACAAGGAGAGCTATCCTGGCCTTCACAGAGCTGCAGTTGGAGAAGGATGGTGCTTAGCTATACAGGGAAGCTTGTCACATGCACAGTGATACCAGTGTGAAAGTGGTGCGCACTTTCATGGCTGGGCCAGTTCCTTGGAGGAAGTGGAAATGAGCTGGGAGTGAGCAGAAATGGAATCTGCTTTGCATATTGGAAATTGAGAAGGCCTTATCGTAAGCCAAGGTCTGGTCTTGCCAGGGAAAGGGGACCATGCAAAGGCTCTGGCTGAGCGTAAGCATGTGTGGGTGCTGGACGTGGCTTAGCTGTGTAACCAACCGCCTGTGTCCTACTACGACCATTGTTGGGAGATGGCTGAAAGCAGCTAGGAGAAAAACAAAGTGTCCCCAAAATCGTTTGATGTTTTTTTGGCTCAAACGAACACATCTATCGCATCTGCCACTCTTCTTGCTAAATTTCCCCGAGCATCATAATTTGGAGGGGACTTTGCCACATCATTCATTTTTCTCATTCATTCTCAGCATCTGGAAGGCAAGTGTACCACCCACCTTGCTGGTTCCTGCCCCACTGCCTGGTGATGGATTAGAAAGAAAAGCTCCCACCCCCACCCCCTCCTCCCCTCCCCCATCCCCACCAGCCATTGGAGGAAGAAAGGAGTTTCAGGCCTTTGCTGATTGATAATCACTAGAGCCTCAGCCGCGACCTGGGCATGATGAACACAGGCTCTGTGTTCCTTAATCCCCCTGCTCCTGGCAGAGCCAATGGGCTCCAGTCTCAGGCTCCTGACCACTGTGATGTGCAGAAGACTTCTGTACTCCCTGTGGCTCAAATTCAGTGGATCCCACCCTGTTCCTAAGCACTGTCACTGGCCAGGCCTCAGGAGCAGTGGTAGCCCTTCCTTAACCCTTAGCTCACATGGGAAGAAATTGAACATTGATGTGCATGTACACATTGAAGCCAAGCCAGCCCTCATTACTTAATATGGTTGGGGCCCTGAGATGAGTGGCATCCCTGGCAGGGTGAGCATGTGACTGAGATCCTGAATCCAGCTGGACCTCGGCTTCTTCATCTTTTGAATGGCCATCAAAGGTGATGCTCCCTTGGGCTTATTGTATCAGGTGAAATTCGGGGTGCAGAGCCTTATGCATAAGGCCTGATACATAGTGAGTCATCAGACATGTTTACTGTGATTCAACCCCCCCTGTCTGTCTCTCTTTCTGTGTCTCTCTCCTTCCCTCTCTCCCTCCCCCCTCTCTTTTTGTCTCTACTTCTCCCTCCCTGTCTCTGTCTCTCCCTCCCTTTCCACCTCTCTCACTGTCTCTCTTACACTGGTTTTGGTTTTGTCTGGTTTTGTTTTAGTTTGGTTTGGTTTTGAGATGGGATATCACACTTACAGCCCAGGATGGCCTCAAAACTTACTGGGACCTCAGAGCAACCTTCCTGCCTCAGCCTCCCACACAGGCCACCTGTTTCTTTAGTCAGGATACATAAGATGCTGTGAATAGCAACTGGCAGTTGGAAAGAAGCCAGTTCTCTGGTGTGATTGCTTCCAGAAGACACTCTGGAACTTCTATCCCAAACATTACTGTCTGGCAGCACAGGATAGACCTCCCAGCCCAGGGTAGACCCCCTGCAGGAGCTCTTCCACTTGGGCCAAAGCTGCCTTCACCTCACAGTGACAAGGTCTCCTAATAGAGAGCATGATGGGCTCTCTAGACATTGCTTTTCTCTTCATGTTTCTTGTCTTTTACAAAAGAAATTTACTGTTGAATCCTGAAAGTTATTTTCCTTTGGTAGTGAAATGATGGATCGCAGAGATGGCCACTCCACAGCCCCTTGGGCGTTGTCCCTCTGTATTGGTTTTCTTCTCTCTATGACAAAACGCTGACCACGCAACTTAAGGAAGGAAGGGGCTGGTGGTGGCTTGAACGCTTGGTCCCCAGTTGGTGGACCGCTGTGGGAAGATTTAGGATATGTGCCCTTGTTTGAGGAGCTGTTTCACTTGGGGGTGGGGGGAGGTCTTTGATGTTTCAGAAGCCCAACCATTCTCAGTTAGAGCTCTCTCTGTCTTGCAGTTATATCTCAAGATGTAAGCTCTCGGCTGTTACTTCAATGCCATGCCTGCTCCCCACCATGATGGTCATGATGGTCATGGACTCACCCTCCAAAACTGTGAGCCCCAAGTAAAGTCTTTTAGAGGTTGCCTTGGTCTTGATGTCTTATCACAACAATAAAACCGTAACTAAGGCGAGTTTATTGTGGCTCACAGTCTAAGGGAGTACCAGCCTGTCAGGGCAGGAAAGGTGTGGCAACAGAAAAATGAGGCAGCTGGTCACATTATATGCAAACTCAGGAAGCAGAACCAAGCCAACGCTGGTGCTCAGCCGGCTTTGTATTTTTTAATGATTGTGGGACTCCATCCAGTCCATGGTGCTGCCCACATTCAGGCTGCTTCCTTCCACCTCAGTTAAGCCTAGAGGCTTGTCTCCCTAGATGATCTGGAATAAAATCAAGTTGGCAATCAAGATGTGCCATCTGACCCTCTGTCCCCAGACCTGAGGTCACTTGACATACCCTTTTCAATACATTTACGGACGTGTCTATTATTATAGGTGTAAATGATACTGCTGTCTATGTTTAAAATGTGAATCACTTCATTTTGTGGTCATTTTTTCCTGCGTATTTTTTTTCCCTTCTGTGTGTCTGTCTGGGGGTACACACAGGCATGTGTGTGAAGGCCAGAGGCCCATACTACATGTTGTTTCTCAGGAGTTGTCTGCCTTGTTTTCTAAAGCAGGGTCTCTCATTGACATGTGGGGCTCACTGATTGGGCTAGGCTCGACGGCCAGTAACCCCCAGGGAATCTGCTCATCTCTGTTATCCCAGTACTGAGACATAAGCACGTGCTGCCATACTCAGCTGTTTTAGATGGATTCTGGGACGCTAACTCAGATCCTCACAAACCATTATCAACTGAATCACTTCCCCACACCCACTTATTTCATATATACTGTTACATGATGTTACATATGGAATGTCTCATCCCTTTTGATGGCTGCATAGTATTCCATATAATGGCCCAGAGTTCCCTTAGCTATTGCCTCGTTGACAGACATGTTAGGGTCCTGGTTTTATGAAAGACAGGGTGATTGACACTTTTATTTTTATACATGCTTTGTGGGCACAGGAGAGAGCTTTTCTACCCAGAATTAGAATTGCCAGGTACATGCACTTTCCATTTTAATATCCTTGCCAAGTCATCTTTTAAAGCAGCTGACTAGTCCAGACTCCCTGTAACGTGTAGCTGTGCCCTTCTCTTCACACCCTTATTAATGCTCAACATTTTCAAAACGCTAGCTCCTGGCAATACAAGGGGGAACGCGTCTTATTTGCTTGCATTTCGCTCATTCTGGGTGTTTTTGAGCATTTTTAATGTGCATTTTATTCTCACTCTTTGAACTGCTGCGTCTGCTGATTTGTTGTTGGCATTTTGAGGCCCTTGTATTGATTTGAAGGAATTTTCTATGCCTCCCAGACTACAGCACTCCTGCATGCTTGGAAATGGTGCCACTTTTCAACTTGTCACTTTTCTCCTTTTAATTGTCGTTTCCAAAGTACTTAGATGTTTGGGGCTTCTCCTTGGAGCCTTCTGCTTTGTGTCTTACTTAAACTGCCCATCCTTAAGGCCATGAGTCTCTTTTTATAGTTTCTCTTTGTGCTTGGCAGGCTTTTATTTCGCCTTTAGATACCCAAGTTCTTTTGGTGAGAATATAAGACAAAAAGTTCATTTCACCTGGGCCCTTAGGGGCTGAGGCATCAGGATCGTGGGTTCCAGGCCAGCCTGGGCTACATAATAAACTTATGTCTCACAAACAAAATGTAAAAGGTTAATTTTTGGCCTCATTGCAGTTCCCTTCAGCACCACATGCTGCAGAGACACATCACACAATCACTCATAATTGTGGGGTCTGAGCTCTCCTTTCTGTCCCATCTCTTGAGTGACTGTTCCATGAACTGGTCCATGGTGTCCTCACTGCTCCTGGTTGTGCCAGTGGCTTGCCTTCATAGCATGGACTCGGGGTTTCCTCTATGTATGACAGTGTAGTGGGTGATCTGTGACAGCAGTCATTGTGAAGATGGGCCTCATCAAGGATCTTCTTAGGAAATGCACCCTACCCCCCTGTCAATGTGTCCTATGAACACAGTGCAGGGCCACAGCCAACATGAATCTCCTCAAGGATTGTCTCAAGGTGAGTTTCCAAGCTAAATATCTATGACCCGGGGGAGCTGTGTTATCTTCTAATATCTAAAGGGCCAACCACTGGCTGAGGGGGTGAACAGGAGGATAAGAGGGTGGGCTGTGGACATGCCTATCAGCCAGAAGGAAGAAGCCGGAGCTAGGGCTGAAGGAGAGAAAGAAGTAGGCCTCAGGCAGTGCTGGGTGTTTGCGCTCTAAGAGGGGACATGAGTAGAGAGAAGTAAATGGGCCTGTGGCTTTGAGTCAGGCCTTGAGCAGCCAGGAGAGAGCCTACTGGGGTGACCTCCTACTGGGGTGGCTCTGGTGTACAAGGATTTTAACCCAACAATATGGCTACTCTGGCTGGAACTCAGACAAACCCTTAGTATACACCCTTAATCCCAAACAATGAAGGTAAAGTTAGTTTGTAGAAGGGTGGAAAAATGGTGTTTGAAAGTGATGTCTAATTGAGAGGCAGACAAAGTAACAAGTCTGAGAAACATTTGACAGAATAGGATATGCCCAGGTCTCATGAGAAGAGAGGGGATAAAAGGTCTGAGGAAAGAACCGAAGAGGGAGAAAGGCAATTTTACCAGGACAGTGTACAGAGATGGGTTATAGAGAGAGAACAAACTAGACACAGGTGAAAACAGGATGAGCCAGAGAATGAGAGGGTGCCAGAAGATTAGAACATATTGCCAAAGTAAAGATGAAGCCAAGCAGAGCAATTTGGTGAGAAGCAGAGAGAAGCTAGTTTGAATCAGTCAGCTTGGAGAGGAGTTTTGAGCCAGACAGCTGGGTTGAACCAGCCAGTCAGAGTTTAGATCGAGCTAGAAAGGGTGAGCTTTTTCAGAAGTAAGTCTCAGAGGCTGAAAGCATTCTACACCTAGCCCAGAGGCTAGAAGCTTCCAGGACTAGGCCTAGGTTAGCAGATGGAGGCAGTAAGCCTCCAAGATGACCATTAAATCAGGCAAATACAAGTTATTCTTGGTTGATTCGCCGTACCCAGTGCCCAGTTAAAAGGCTTTCTGTACTGCCAATTCATTTCCTAATTCAAGCTTTTCCTGAAAAGTCCTGGCCACAACTGTGCCATGGGGCATTAGGAAGGGAGGGAGCACCCAGCAGTCTCTCGTACCAGCCCTGTGCTGAGACAGCACCATCACGGGTGAGAAGGATCTATGCTGGGATGCTTGAGGCAGCTGCTACCCACTGGGCAGCACCTCCCAACACCTGCCCCTCATGCCTTGCTCCACAGTCTCTCAAGGTGCAGGCCCTGAGCACCAGCAGCAGGATCTTGGGTCCTTAGTCACATGACAGGGCAAAGAAGCCCGAAGACTTTACGACCACAAAGCAGTCAGAGCAGAGGGTCAAGTGCAGGTCTCCTGTGGGCAGTGTGTGTGTCTTGTTCATTCCCCGGGTGATACTAGTGTCAGACATGTTAACCCTCATGATGTGGGCCATGATTTTTTTATTCATGGCCTATCCAGCTGTCTTCCTCCTGGAAGCGCTTGCTACCATATTGAGAGAATGTTGGGGTGCAGTAACGGGGGGGGGGGGGGAGCACATCTTATATCTACACCTAGTAGAAGCCAGTGTAAACTGGATAAACGTCTTTCCCTGACCTCAAGGCAGTCTCCACAGGCCAAAATGATGGAGGTGATGTGGAGAGCCTGGTGTTGGCAAGTTACTAGCATTGGAGGTATGGAGAACCTGGTGTTGGCTACTTACTATTGTCAGGCTCTTTCTCTGCAATTTCATCTAGTGAATGCCTAATCTCAGCAGCAGCTTTGCCGCTGTGAGATCCTTTGATCACACCACAACAACTAGGGAGACCTAAACCATTTGCACTGACAGCACTTGAAGATCCAGATGGTGCTGTGTGTTGGAAGGTGCTTGTGGAATTAAAGGGAGCATAGCCATGTAAGTATGGCATCATTTTCTTGCTGTCTAGTTACTTGTAGACCGTCACTTTCCTACTCCAAATGGAGGGCTGTTCGGTGTTTGCACAATGCTACAGGCAGCTTTTAGCTCCAACTCATGGATGTTGAAATTGTGTCTACAAGCAAAGCACCTTCCCATTGTTTTCCTCAACCACCTGCTATCAAACGCCTGGCCAGTGCTGCTGCAATGCACTGCACAACTGTGGCTCCTCTTTCCACTAGTTATTCCACGGGCATTGTAGATTTCTCATGACAACCTGCCTGGCATAAGGCAGTGAGGTGGCCTCAGGAAAGTGCAGGCTGTCTACAGCTCACAATGGACTAGATAGACTAGCAGAAGGAATGGTGTCATTGATGACTGTGCATGAGTCACCAGCTCCATTGGGAGTTTCACACTTTGCGAGAACAGGAGTCACCCTCCCTGTGAGCACAAGTATAGTACAGAGCAGTTCCCAGGAAAGTGTTTAGGTTGGCGATTTCCCAAGAGCTCTCTTGTGTGCACAAGAGATACAATGCCTTAGGTCACGGAATAATAAGATGGCCTTGGTTCTGATGCTCCTTGATTTGCCCTACACTGGGCTAAGAGGAGACACCGACATACATCAGCTTAATAAATATGGCAAGGAGGAGGGGCAGCATGTGTAATTTCAATTACAGATTGACCCAGCATTGATTGAACAGTCTGCATTGCCCTGGCAGGGATGGAGCCCAAGGATTGGCAGGGGCTAGACTCTCCTGAGAGGTAGATATTAGACAGTCAATCAGTTGATGAGCTCAGTGTCCCTTTGTATCCTGGGAGAATCAAATTATGAGTAAAATGTCATTATGAGGTGGGAGTGATGACACCAGGAGGGTTAGCACAGCCTGTCCCAGCTTTTGTTCCTTGTACTTGCCCAGCCCTCTCTACATGAACTGTGGCTCACTGTTCTGTTCTCACCTCATTCTCTCTATCTTCAGTGTGACTCACCTCATGGCATCTTAGGGAAGAAAGACCATGGTGGTTGTTTCCATTAAGAAGGCCTTACTGCTGCCTGATCTACAAAGTGAGTCCAGTATAGCCAAGGCTACACAGAGAAACCCTGTCTTGAAAAATGAACAAGAAGAAGAAGAAGAAGAAGAAGAAGAAGAAGAAGAAGAAGAAGAAGAAGAAGACGACGACAAGGAGGAGGAGGGGGAGAGGAGGAGGAGGAGGAGGAAGGCAGCATTACTGACCAACATGGTGAGGCTTGCATGAAATTTGAGCATGCAGGAGTCTGCAACAGAAGGACCACAAGTTCAAGGCCACCCTGGCCCATGGAGCAAGCCCTTGTTTTAAATAAAGGAAAACAAAAACAAAAAACAGAAGACAGCAGTCCATATTTCCTATGTAAGTACTCTGGCATTCAGATACTGATCTTCTAAAGAAATTGTCTCAATGAATGTCATGACGTGTGACCACACCAGTTAGATTGGTCCGGGGTATTTCAGGGATGTAGCCACCCCAGTTAGATTGGCCTCGGGGTATCTCAGGGAATAACAACCCCATTTTATAGAACCAGAAAAATGGGCTGGCTCACCTTGCCTGGTATGTAGAAATAAGTGACACAGGGGCCTGGTTGGGTCAGTGGCTACCCTGGACAGCCAAGGCTTGGGACAGGAGAAATCTGATCTGAACAGGACTTGCTGGCTGACATAAATAGATAGTGACATGGTGGCTCAGCACTTCAGATGGGACAGTGACTACCTTAGCAAAGAGCCTCAGACACAGAAATGGTAGTTCCCCAAAAGTGACAGCCCTTAGTGGACAGCAGGCAAGTCCTGGGGGTTGTCCAGATGGGGTTGGGAGAGTTCTTTGGGGTCTCAGGACTACAGTCCCGCAGTGAAGTCATGTGACATAGTCATGTGATGTGGGTAAGAATACAGGGGTTTTAGTCAGACCACCTTCAAGAAGCCAGAGATGAGCTGCACTTGAGTCCTTCTCCTACAAGCAAAAGGACATGGGTTAGAGTCCCAACATCACATGGACCAGATGTGGTGGCGCCTGAAGGTCAAGGTCATCCTCAACTACACAGAAGTTTAAGGTCGGCCTGGGATGCATGAGACCCTGCCTCAAAACAAGTATCACTTCTTTTTTATTTTTTTTTCAATTTTCTATTTATTCATTTCTTGCATTTGAAGTATTCCTCGATGACATCATTGGCCTGAGATTCTTTGCCATAGTCTTTTTTGGTTTTTTGTTTTGTTTTGTTTTTTGAGACAAGGTTTCTCTGTGTAGCCCTGGCTGTCCTGGACTCCCTTTGTAAACCAGGCTGGCCTAGATCTCTGTGATCCACCTGCCTCTGCCTCCTGAGTGCTGGGATTAAAGGCGTGTGTCACCACACCTGGCCAAGTAACACTTCTTTCAAGAAGAAATCATAAACTTAGGGCTATGCTGACCCAGGTAAGAAAAATGGGGTTTTCAAGACTCTCTAATACTCAGTTACAACCGCATGAGAGAAAAACGGAAGCTGCTCATCTTCCTCCCCCTCCCCACCCCACCCTCACCCCCCACCCCTGCCACCTCCCATGAAAGCTCCAGCCTTGGGGCATTCCTAGACAGAGAGGAGAAAACAGTCACACAGAGTAAGTGAACAAGTGTCTCAGTTGGCAGAGGCCCACACTGGTCAAACCAACAGCAAAATAACAGCTTCTCCTCACATAGCCAGAAGTATTCCAGGTTAAATGGTACATTCTAAGGCAACTCCAGTTCTGAATAGTGTCCTTCAACTGTTTCATTGACTCTGTGAAAAGAGATATCCTGGGTGACAAATAGTTGCCAGAATCACATCCCACCTTTTTCAAGTGGTTGGATTTTCCCAAGGAAAAAATGACCATCAACCAAGAAATGTTAGAATTTTGATGTGTTGGTAATGTATTGCTATCCACATGATATCTCTCTGTGATCTACCTTTCAACTGTGTTTATAGACCTTTAGATCCTCATTGTGCAAAGCAAGACACTTTACTTATTGGGCAATCCATACCCACATATATGGACATGAACATAAACATACCATATAATTGTGTATATTTATATCTATATACCATCACAGTTAATATAGGTCAATATAATTGCTTTTTCAACAGTCACAGCACAGCATTCCAGTGACTGATGTACTGTTGAACTACAACATCTTTAATGCCCAATTAGCATTTAGGTTTGAATTTTCAAATATGTTAGTTACAGTTTTGCCAGGCATCGGTGGTGCAGACCTTTAATCCCAACACTTGGGAGACAGAGTCAGGTGGATCTCATGAGTTCAAGGCCAACCTGGTCTACAGTGCAAATTTCAGGAAAGCCAGCACTACACAGAGAAACCTTGTTTTGAAAAACAAGCAAATAAACAAACAAAGGTTTTGTGTAGCTAATCTTTTTTTAAATATCTCTGATTATTCAATTTGTTTATTTTCTTTTTGAGACAGCCTTAATCTGTAGCCCAAGGTGGCCTGGAATTCACTACATGACCCCAGGCTGGCCTTGAACATGTGGCAGTCCTCTTGTTGGGATTCCAGGCGTGAGCCACTATGCTGGGCCCTTTCTGCTTGGTTTTTGGTTTTGTTGTTTTTGTTTTTCATGTGGTGTTTGTTTGTTTGATTGTTTGCTGTTGTTTTGAGATAGGGTTTCTCTGTGTAGCCCTAATTGTCTTGGAACTCAGTCTGTAGACCAGGCTAACCATGAGCTCACAGTGGTCCACTGCTGCCTCTAACTCCCAGAGTGCTGGGATTTAAGGTGCTCTGGTTGTTTCCTAAAGAGACTTTTCTGCAAATGAAATTACCAAATCAAGGGAATATGCATTTAAAATTTTTTAATTGCTAACTTTTGCTGAAGTGTGTCAGAATTCCCATTATCTGGGCTGTATCAATCTTTCTTTTTTTGTTGGTGTTCTTTTTTTTTTTTGTTTGGTTTGGTTTGGTTTGGTTTCTTGTTTTTGCTTTGTAGTGCTGGGGATTGAACCCAGGGGCCCTACACATTCCAGACAAATGCTCCGCTACCAAGCTGCAACACCAGCTTTTTCTCTGTGCTTACGGGGTCTCACTTAGTTGCCCAGGATGACCTTCCTCTTATGCAGCCCAAGCAGGACCTGAAACTGTAATTCTCTTGCCTCAGCCTCTCAAGGGCTAGGATTACAGATGTGCATTAGTAAGCCTGGCTAGTCATATACTTTGGGAGGTCAAGACAGGGTTTCTCTGTGGAGACCTGGCTGTCCTAGAACTTGACCCATTGACCAAGCTGGTCTCAAACTCGGAGATCCACCTGCCTCTGTCACCTGAGTGCTGGAACTGAAGGTGTGCACCACCACCGTGTGGCCCAGTTATACACTTTTTAAAAAGACCACATTGTTAACCAAAGTAACCTGTGGAATTTGTGGGAGTCTTGCCGCATCAGTCAAACCCTGGAGCTCCATTTTCCAATGTTACAGCCTGGGCATCATGGCTGGGGGTGGCTTAGTGTTTGTCCCCATTTCTGTCGGTCAGTAGATCTCTCTGAAGACGAGCACACAGAGAAGTCGCATCCTATACATGCTTTTCCTTCACTGAAAGGAAGCCAGCATGGAAGCTAAAGGGGACTAGCTTGTGTAGGTTTTATACAGAGTGAATCACGTTGTCCCATTGACCAGCTTCATAGAGGCTTTGATGTACTCTCAGAACAAAACCCCCAATTCACAAATAGCCTCTGCTCCCCAGTCCGGTGGCATGGCGTCTCTGGGTCTCGTAGCAATGTCTACACAAAGGAAGAGGCTAGGTGGGGCAAATGCTTGCCCAGTTCTATTATTCTGTACACAGTGCTCTGGCTGCGTGTACACCTGCAGGCCAGAAGAGGGCATCAGATCACATTATCAATGGTTGTGAGGCACCATGTGGTTGCTGGGAATTGAACTCAGGATCTTTGGAAGGGCAGGAGGCACTCTTAACCACTGAGCCATCTCTCCAGCCCTGCATGCCCAGTTCTAGCCAGAACCGTTAGAGTCAAACTTGCTTCTGGACTCTGGTGAGCCACCTGCGGGCCTCTAAGACCTCTTCTTCGCTGTCAGGGTTAGACATGGTCATCCTGCTTGCTCCTTGGGCCTCCCTGTCTACACTAGTCCCAGGGAGAGAAGAGAGTCCTCCCCACCTGCAGATCCTTGACAGTGTATCCCAGTCTACCAGCCCCTGTATTCTGGCATGGGGAGGGAGTAGAGACTTCACCTACCAAGCAGAGCAGGTGTGAAACCCAGGTGTATCGGAGCTGGCCAAACCGCCTCTGTCCTCAGCTTTCAGAGTGTTCCCAGCTGTTAAGGGACAGAGACTCCAGGACTGGGGTACAAAATAACCCCTACTAACTTCAGGGAACTCTGGGACTAGGACAGACCAAGATACTCTGTGTGTGGCTGGATGAGGGCTTATGGGGGGCAAAGAAGGTGGATAAGAAGATGCACATGTTCCTGCCAGCAAGGAGCCAGGCTGGGGAGCAAGTGTGGAGACAGGCGGGGCGGAAGGACTCCTGTGCACTGGCCCTCTCTCCTGAAAGGTACTGTTGGAGAGAAACAGGCTAATTTCTCTCTCTTTCTCTCACCACGCCCCCCCCCCAATTTTCCTATTGGAATCATGAAAGTGGAAGGAGCAGCTGACTCTGCTCCAACTCTGAGACAGCAAGAGTGGACTGCGTGTGTGTGCTCTGCAGCAGGAGGATGGCCCTGCAAGGTGACCCTGGAAGGTGCCGGCAGCACGCGCAGTGGCAACCTCTAATGAGGAGCTTCCTGTGGTTTCTGAGGGGTGAGAGAAATGAAAGCCTGTTACGTGGAAGGAACTGGAGCCCTGCAATTTTTTTTTTCTCTCTCTCTCTCTTTGAGGTTAGAGCTGGGAGGGAAGGCAGACAGCAGCACCTCCCCTGCACACTCAGTCATGAAGTATTTGCCAACCTCTTCTTTGACACTGGCCCCACCAGAGGGGCAAGCCGAATTTCAAAACACATGTCTTCATCCTGCAAAGGGATTTCCAGAGCTGTGAGACATCGCTGGTGGTCTGAAGACATCAGGTGCGATCCGTTAGCCCTACGAACGTTGACTGTTGTATCACACAACAAAGTCTTTGCAGAGGTGATCAGTCAGGGTTCGCCTGGGATAGCTCCTTAGGCATTAAATGTTACCCTGTGTACCCAGTACAAGGGAGAGGCTGAGGGAGATTTTATAATGGCACATGCATAAGATGTTCCTGGTGATGAGAGCATCTGGCCACCGGCAGAAGCTGCAGAGGCAAGGACCAGGCTCAAACTGTACAAACTGTAGTGAGAGTGTGGCCTTGAATTTCGCCCAATTAAAAAAAAAAAAAACAGCTGGACTGCTGATTTCCCAGAACCCCTAGAGAATAAGTTTGTGTTGCTTTGTGCCTCCAGATGCATGGTAGTTTGTTACAATAGCCCCGGGGCCAGCCTTGCAGATGAAGTGGAAGCCTGGATCTGAAGACAGCTCAGGTAAGTAGAGTCACATATGTTCCCTTAGGAAATACATATTGAGTGACCATAATGGTCCAGGTACAGAAGCTGTGAACAAGGAAGGTGGCATCCCTGATGACACTGAGATGGGAATCAGGGAGCAGGAAGTACATAGAAAGTGTCTTAGTCACTGTTCTATTATGTGAAGAGACACCATGACCAAGGAAACTCTTATAACAGAAAGCATTTAGTTAGAGCTGGCTTACAGTTTCAGAGGTTCCAGTCTCATCATCATGGGAATATGGGTGGCCCACATAGCACTGAGAGCTGTATCCTGAGTCACAAGTTAGGGAAGAGAGGAGAGAAAGAAAGGGAGGGATGGAGGGAGGGAGGAAAGAGGGGAGGGAGGGAGAGGAAGAGAATGAGCACAAGCCTGGACGTGGTGTGGACTTTTGAAACTTCAGAGCCCACTCCCCACTCTCCACCCCCACACTCTCTACCCTCCTACCCCCCCACCCCCCACCTCCAGTGATACACTTCCTCCAACAGGGCCACACCTTCTAATCCTAGTCCTTTCAGAAGTCTCACCCCCTGGTCCCTAAGCATAAAATACATGAGCCTATGGTGGCGATGCCACCGCAGAAAATATTACCATGTGACCTTTGTTATAACAATGCTTTCTTTTTTTTTTTTTAATTAATTTATTCTTGTTACATCTCAATGGTTATCCCATCCCTTGTATCCTCCCATTCCTCCCTCCCTCCCATTTTCCCCTTATTCCCCTCCCCTATGACTGTGACTGAGGGGGATTACTTCCCCCTGTATATGCTCATAGGGTATCAAGTCTCTTCTTGGTAACCTGCTGTCCTTCCTCTGAGTGCCACCAGGTCTCCCCCTCCAGGGGACATGGTCAAATAGAACGTGCAAGGGTGAGGTGGAGCTGAGGAGAAAGAGGACTAGGGAGGGGTGTGGCCTTCTAGGTGGGCTACCCCAAGATCCAAACCCTAAATGTCAAGACAGCCTTACCACCTGGAGAAAGGTGGTACCACCTTAGAGGAAGGAGCTGTCCGAGCAAAGTCCCCCCCCTCTGCCCCCCCCCATGGTGGAGTGAACAAGCTGGTGCACACCCCTCTGAGGGAATGTGGAGAGCCTCTGTCAGGGGGAGGCTGCCGCCACCTGACTTTGTCTGCCTTGAAGCTAACCTGGAAGTAAGCATGGAAGGGTCTCCATCAAATATGTGAAAGACAGAAGGCATGTGCGAGGAAGACTATTCGAAATTGAGGTAGGGCCATGATTTGGGCTTTATACTGGACCAGCAACTTTGGACAAAACACCACTGATGAAATTGAACAGGAACACACTTATCTTCCTAAGTCAGCAGAGGGAATTCACATTGAGTGTGTTGTTTGTGCGAAGGCCCCCAGAGCTCAACATCGGCAAAAAGTGTGATACGACAAAGCTGTCTGCAAAGGTGAAATGCACCTGTAGCTTCTCTCAGGAACAGCGTACACCTCAAAGAGGACAAGCAGTACACTGCTTCCAGAGCTGAGACTAGGTAGCAGAGTTTATGGGGTCATAGAAACAGATAGTTTATTCACTTATTCATTCAATTAGTAAATGTTTAATAAGCACCTATTAAGTTCCCAACACCAACTAGGCTTTGGGGAAATACCAGTGAATAGGCTGTAGCTGCCTCTGGCTTCACAGAACTTAGTGGAGAGGGGCACAGCAGGTTTAATATATTACTTTTCAATATAGTAAAGGTTTTAGATGATGAAATTATTGTTAGTAGCTGGGCGTGGTGGTACACACCTTTGATCCCAGCACTTGGGAGGCAGAGGCAGGCAGATCATTGTGAGTTCGAGGACAGCCTGATCTACAAAGTGAGTCCAGGACAGCCAAGGCTAAAACAGAGAAACCCTGTCTTGAAAAAAAAATATCATTAATAAAAAAACAGCAAAAATGTCACTATAGAAGTATATAGCATCTGGGTTGGTGGTGGCACATGCCTTTAATCCTAGCACTGAGGAGTCAGAGGCAGGAGTATCTCTCAGTTCAAGGCCAGCCTGGTCGATGGAGCAAGTTCCAGGACAGCTATAGCTACACAAAAAAAAACCCTGTCTTGAAAAAACAAAAACACACTCATTTCTTTTTAAGGGCCAAATAATATTTCATGCTATGAATGCAGCATAGTGTAACTGTGGTCTCCTTGGTAGGTCTTGTCTGTGCTGTAAACAACCCGCAAAGAAAACAACTCTGCATGTCTTTATATAGCCTATTGGTACATTTTTAAAGAAAAATTCATAGAAGTGAAATATGGGTCAAAGGGGGCTGAGTCATTTAATAAATATGGTGCCTGAGTGAGGTCCTGAAGTGAGCATGCATTCCTACAGCCTCAGCAGCACAAGTGTCAGTGATGGCCATCTGGGCCTGTCTGGTGTCAATGACAACTGTTGTTTAAATGAAACATTTTGACGTTAAGCAGCCTCCTGTGACCTAGTCCAGGGCCTTATAAAGTGTGTGCTGTGACCTCATATAGGGTCATTCAGCTATATTGGAAGTCCTCAAAGACTTTGGACACAGTAAAAGGTCACTGAATGTACAACAACCAGAAAGTAACTCTAAGCCACAGGGCACGGTGCTTCTGGCACTGCCACCAGCTGTTTCACCACGCCCCCTCATGCAGCCTTCATTCTAAACACACAACAGCCACACGTGCACCGTGCATGACATCACACCAGGCTGATGGGCACTGCTGGAAAAAGCTCAGCTCAGATTTGAGCTCCAGTTGCTGTAAATCATACTGTTCACTGTACATGCCAAGTTTTCTGCTCTTATAGACCCATCAGGGTTGAGTTGTGAAAAACAAAGAGTATTTTCTTACTGTCATCCCTCGGCACGTGGATACAACACTAGCGTTCTTTGGCTGTTTTTGCGTTAGAAAGTTTGATTTTAAGAATTGTTGTTTGAGTTGCTGGTTTGACTTTCATAGAAATCATCCAGTGAATTCTGGTGTGGGATTAGGACAGACTCTCTAATCGTTCTGAGGTGGCCCCAGTCATATTCCTGACATTTTGTACTATGCATTTGTGAGAGGCAGCATTCTCAGTATTGACAGTTATAAAATCAAAATATTGACCAACTCTGAAAGACTTTGGAGATGCTGTAGGCTCTGCCATATCAAATATTCAGCCAAGATTTGATTCATTTATATAAAATATAAGCAAGCACAGTGTGGAATTAATATGCAAATTTGCTTTCATCATTAATAAATAGAAAAATTACATGTATACTAAAGATTTGCCTTAAATAAATGTCTTTATGATTTATTATCCACAAATGTTTTATTTGTATACAGATTTGATAGACCTATATGCTCTGAGTTGTGCTCAGATTTCCTAGGCAAACAAGAATTGTGAGTGTGGAAAACTGAAAAAGCTTGGCGCTAATTGGAGGCTAGAACAGCTGAGTTCTGGTGAGGGTGGCCAGGGCATTCCAGGCAATGCAGACAATATGTGCAAAGGCCCTGTGGGAAAGAGAACCCCACACTGCTGTGGGATCGAGCAGAGAGCAAGGCAGGCATGAGAGGAAAGAGGGCAATGGTTCCCAGCACTTCAGAATTTTATTCCTAGAAAAAACGAGAAGATAGAGAAGGTTACACACAGTCTGACCCAGCAGGCTGGCCTTTCTAACAGACCCTCTTGGGGGCCAGGAAGAGGGAAAGATGGATTCAGAGTCAGGGATCTTGGGCAGTCTGGGAGAGAGATGGGGATGGCTGGACCAGAGTCAAGTCTGTCATGGGGAGAGCGGCAAGACTGTAGTTATTAGGCTGCCTGCACGCTTGAGTGGGCAGAAAGCTAGGCAGAGAGGAGCCATCACCCAGACAATGAGGAGGCCTCAGAAGAGTCGGGAGGCTCTGGGCAAGGGCAGAGCTCTGGGAGGGGACTGCTTTGAGACCAGAAATCAGCCCTTGTGCCTATAGCCCCATCTAAAGGGCTCTGGCCAAGGAACTGCCACTCCAGCTGCAGCTGGTCACACAGAACAACAGGTGAGCCATGGCCTTGCTGTGGTATAGTCAGGAAGCCTGTTTGTAAAGCAGACAGCGCCTCACAGAACTGTTTTGTGGATGCTGCTCCAGAGGGGAGGCAGGAAATGAAGTTTAAAGCCAAAGATATGGGAAGGAGGAAGGGGGAAAGAGGGGTTTCCTGGGGCGCTCCTGTGGGGCTGCAGGCCTGGGAGCACTGAGAAGGGCTGACCTGAGTGAAGCAGAATGGAAAGAGCTCAGCTCTCGGTCGACAGAGCCCAGGCGGCTGGTGTTTCCCAGGCCTGATGCGGGTTAGAGGTGAGCTGGCCTCCCTAAGGTTATTCTCTCAGAGGTGCTGCCGTGTTTGTAATATTTGCTTCTTGGAACCATTGTGAGAATTAGGGAGTTGCATGAAAATGAAAGAAAATGATCTGCAGCACAAAACCACCCGAGAACAGGTGTCCAGAATGAAAGCCGAGAAGAGCCTCTTACCAGGCAGCAAGTAAGAGGCCAAAACACAAAAGGAACAGGCAGAAAACCCGACCTTCTGACAGAAGAGGCATGAATGCAGCAAAGCGTGTGTGTGTGTGTGTGTGTGTGTGTGTGTGTGTGTGTGTGTAGCCTCATTAATGAAGAAAAATACTGAGCAGCTCACCTGTTGCTGCCTGAGCAATGCCCAAGCAAAAGAGGCAAAATTAGAGATGAACACATGAACTACAGCTCATCGGTGACTTACCAATAACTAACATATTAATAACTTGCGTATTTCTACGTTAGTTCAACATCCAAACATTGAAGCGATAGGTAAATAGGATCCATGTTCGTCAGCTTTGTAACATCTGATGATCTCCATTGGAAGGCGGGCAGTGAGGAGCTAAGCGCTGCTGATGGACAGAGACCTGCGAGACTACTGGGCCACACGTCTTCCCATCATCTAACAGCAGGGGAAAGTGCACATGCTGCGGTGTTAGGACTGGGTGTCCGAGAGGAACGTCTCACATACGACAGAATAATCGGTCCTCCCTTCACGGTGGTGGTGGCCTCAAGCTGAAGACAAGGCAGCCATACATTAACTATAGAATGAATAAAGAAGCAGTGATATAGTATACACCGCATGGAATACCTACATAACACTATGAGAAGGAAGCTATGTCGTTCACTGGCAGACTGCTTGCCTGGAATGTGCTAAGGTTCCGGGTTCAACCCCCAGCAACTCCCAAGAAGACATAGTATCTGAAAGCAAAACTAAGCTATGAACAATGTAGCTTGTATTTTCCATCGCATGTTGGGAAAAGCCCAAAGGCAAGAAGGGACTAACATAAAATCACAGCAGGGCTTCTCAGAGAGGAGAGGGTGGGGACCCACAGGAGCCCTCTCCCCTAGCAAGATTCCCCGATGCTTGGGATGTTCTGTCTTGACCCTGGAGGTAATTACACACGTTTGCCCTGTGATTGTTCCTTATACCGTGCATTTGTTTTGAACACTTTAATCCAGGAGTATTTTATTCCACAATTTAAACAGGTTTAAAAAGGAGATAGCTAACACTTGTAAAATGCTTGGCACGGTGCCTAGCCCATATTAAGAACTCAACAGATGGCAATTTTATTTACTGTTCTAACTCGGTTGTTAGAGCCGCCTTGTCTCCTAAGCAACCTTCCAGCATCTCCTGGGTGAACGGTTGTCTCCATGAAGCCTGGCTTTGAAGCTAGAATCCAGACTCTTGTTTCCCAGGGCGACCCCATGTGAAACCTGCTACTGAAGGTGGGGCTTTCCCGGCGGAAGGTGCAGCGTGTTTTACTGCCTCACACACCCTTCACATGTCCCATTAGGTTTGGCACTGAGCAAAACAAAAACAAAAAACAAAAACAAATGGAAATCCTTTCTGTGGTTATGCAATTCCCCAACACTAGATGAACACCACGCATTCTGGGGACAGAGCCAGAGTCCTGCCTGGTGGAGTGTGGAGGTCAAGGTTGAACTCAGTGGCAAGCTGGTGCTAAAGAAAAGGGAGCACTGAGTTGGCTGGGCACGGTGGCACACACGTGCAGTCCCAACCCTCAGGAAGTGGAGGCAGGAGGATCAGAAATTTAAGGGGATTCTCAGCTCCCCTCACTTAGCAGCTAGCTTGGGCTACATGAGACCTTGTCTCCAACAAAACAGAATATACAGAAGACAAGCAAGAAAAGACGGAGGCAGGGAGGGAGAGAGGGAGGGAGAGAGGGAGAGAGGAAGGAAATAAAGGGCACCTGTGAGTCTGAAAGACACACTCAAAAAGCAAGTGAGGTAATAGGCCAGATGAACCCTGGGCTAGCTATGCTTGTCATGTATGTAACCCTGTCTTCAGTCCCACAGCCAGGCTAACAGTCACTGACTTCGGGGTATCTAGAAATGCCTCTCTTCCTTCCCAGTGCAGGACAAAACCCTTCTCCATAGCTACTGAACAGCTAAGTATCATACTGTCTGATTAGCAGTGCTGTTCATCACAAGCCGGGCAGCATGCTGGACAGAGAAAGCTACTACCATCATTTCATGTGCCTGCTGGCAGCCACGCTTAGCCACAGAGGCATCGAGGAATGTGCTGCTGCTCACATCACCCTCAAGTGCCAGACCAAGAAGAGAGAGGGTTGGGACTGGGTAGGGCTGGAGGTGGCAGCTGAGGCCTAGGGCCTTGGCGTTAGATAGATATAGGTTTTGCTAACAATTTAGGAATTTCTTAACAATCTGACCCAGGGTGGAATAGGGTGGGGCTGGGGGTGGGGGTTAGGGAGACAGATTCACTCCCTCTGGCAGCTTGAATGACTAGAGAGCTTCCTGCCTACGTAGCAAGTGAGAGGAAATGCCTTTCAAGATCCTAAAAGAAGTCAAAATGGACCATCCAGGTCTCTGATCAGGGCTAGCTTTTAGCTTTTTTTTTTTTTTTTTAACTCAAGCCTCCAGAATACCAGTCCACGCTGATGCACTTGTGCTGTGCAGTTTCTCTTTTCACATCACCTGTGGGTGCATCGCTAGAGTTCTAGAGCAGGACAGACTCACCCTGTAGGGCTGTTTGCAATAGATGAAAGTTGCCCAGAGCCTCTGATTGGCAACTTAAAAAAGCGAAAAGCAAACACCCTCTGAGCTTCAGAGAGAGAGAGAGAGAGAGAGAGAGAGAGAGAGAATTTGCATAGGGCTCCCCATCACACTTCTTTAACCTCACTGCAGTGACTGATCTTTTCGTGGCAACCTTCCTGCCATGCCGCCGGTGAACAGCTTGCGTGCCGTGTGCAGTGTGTGTAGCACTGGCAATGGCAGTTGGCTGCGTTTGGGCACTTTACAGTCTGTCCTCTGTGCTTTGTTTCCAGGGTCTCATAAGCCACTTTGGTCTATCTGTAACTGTCCGATGGAGATACCTTGCTTCCTTGGTTCAGAGACTCTGTGTGGCCTGCCCCTGGGAATGATGGACATGCTAACTTGCAGGCTTCTTCCATTAAAGCTTTGCTATGAATTGGCAAAACTGACTTGACTGCGGCTGGTCGCCTGAACCAGGATGGAAACAGACCATGGCATTTCTCTATGGGAAGAATAACAGCTGGGCTGTATGTTGTGGCTTCGCTGTCTGTCTGTCTGTCTGTCTGTCTCTCTCTGTGTCTCTGTCTGTCTGTCTGTCTGTCTGTCTCCCTCTCTCTCTCTCTCTCTCTCTCTCTCTCTCTCTCTCTCTCTGTGTGTGTGTGTGTGTGTGTGTGTGTGTGTCTTTCTCTCTCCCTTTCTCCCTCCCTCTCTCCTTCTCTCCCTCTCTCCCTCTCCTTCTCTCTTGGATTTTTGATCCAGGGTTTCTCTCTATAACAGCCTTGGCTGTCCTGGGATTTACTTTGTAGACCAGGCTGGGCTCAAACTCACACAGATCTGCCTGCTTCTGCCTCCCAAGAACTCAGACTAAAGGTATGTGCCACCATGCCCGCCCTCTTACCATCTCTTAATACTATTTTAGCTAAATGTGTGGAGACTTATAAATTGTCCCATGTCCAGTGTAATTCAGCATCACATGTACAGGCAGTACTTTGGTTTTGTTTTTGTGTTTTGTTTTTTTGAGACAAGGTCTCTCTATGTAGCTCTGGCTAGCTTGGAACTCAATTATGAAGATCAGGCTGGCCTTGAACATATAGAGATTTGCCTGCCTCCACCTCCTAAGTGCTTAAATTAAAGATGTGATCCATATCTGCTACTTTAATAGACTTTTTTGGAGCAGTTTTTGATTCACAGGAAGTACAGTGTGCATATACCCTCTGTTTCTCCAACACATGTAACTTCCCCTGCTATCAATATTCCCCATCAAAGTGGCACGTGTGTCACAAATGAGTGGCTGACACTGATATCACTATAACCCATGTCTATCCATTATTGTAGTAGTTTCACTGCTCTAAGAAGGTTTATGCCTAACTTATTTATCTCCGCTCTCTGCTAACCCCTGAAAAGCCACAGCCTTGGCTTAGCCATTCCAGTGCTTTCCAGTAGTTTCCAGTGGTTTCCCTTTTCCCGGAACAACATAAAACTGAAGTCATACACTATGTGTTCTTTTCAAATCTGCTCTTTTTCTCACTTTACTGTGCACTTAAGATTCTTCCATATCATCCTATGGCCTGGCAGCTCATTTTTTTCAGTGCTGAGTAATACTCCATTCATCTGGATGTACCACAGTGTTTCTTCTCTTCTCTTCTCCTGATGAAGGACATCTTGACTGCTTCCTAGTTTTAGCAAGTCTGAATAAAGCTGCAATAAACATCCACACGCAGAATTTGTGTGGACATAACTTTTCAATCTTTTGGGTAAATACCCAAGGAACATGATTACTGGATCATATGCTAAGAATATATTTAGTTTTGTGAGTCTGCCAAACTGTCTTCCAATGTGGCAGGACCACTTTGCAGTTCCACCAACAGTACAGGAATGTCCCTGCTTCCTCGTCTTGGCAGCGTTTGGTGCTGCCAGTGTTTCTAGATGTTAGCCACGCTCATGGTTATATGATGGCATCTCCCCGATGCTCTCATTTTCACTCCCAAATGCTGGATGCTCCCTTCATATCTATATCTTCTTTGATGAGGCATCTGTTCATATATTTTGCCCACTTTAAGACTATGTTGCTCATATTCCTATTGGGTTTTAAGAGGGCCTTGTGTAGCTTGGATAGCAGTCCCTCATCGGGTATGTTTTTGCCAGCGTAGTCTCCCAGGCTTTGGCTTGTCCCGTTTTCCTAAACACACGACAGTGTAGTCTTATATGTGGCAGAGGTTATAAATGTATTTAAGAGAGGTGCTTCCTTTTAGGTTACTTTTATTCTCTTGGGAAAATCCTGGTTCCTGGGTGCAGAGGACCTCTAGTGCTTTTTTTCATCTGCCATGCGCGAAGCTGTTAGGGAGATCGTGGGGTTGGCAAACAGTCCAGAGATCTGCCCTACTGGAAGCTGTCTTACTCAGGAAGGGCTTCCCAACAAGCCAGGTTTTCCAGGCCTGTGTGTTGAGACTCTGTCTGCACTGGGAAGACAGGATGTCACTGATGTTCTAAGATTCTCAATGACCGCTGCTTACATAATCTCTCAGAATCCATGTTCACTGGTGTCACCCCCATGGCTAAGAGAAGCAGCAAATGACTTACCGAAATGAGGTGGACCGTGGAACCAGTCATCTCTATTTCACTTGTCTGGCTTGAGCATTTCTAATAGCATGGAGGCCTAGGCAGCACAGTTCATGTAGCTTCCTGTAAAGTAGCATTCACTCATGCTGAGTCACAGATGGGTGAATGAGCCTGCCACACTGACCCTCCAGCGACACAGGCAGGGCTATTTCAATGCGTGGGTAAAACAGCAAGCTAGAACCTAGCACAAGCTCAGTCAGACACCTGCAGCTGGGCACACCCAATCCACTGAATCAACAGGTGAGGAGTCTCTGCAGAATGTGATGGCCAGCCTTATGTCTGAGCCGAGCAGCGGAGAAGCAAACATTTCTTAAGACAGGCTCAGCTTTAGCTGGCATCCAGACCCTGTGCACTCAACACCACGCTCAACCTCTGAAGTCATCAAGGTGCCCAGAAGATGCCATTCCCCTGACAGCCAAGAAGTTCTTAGAGACACAGAGTAGGATGAGTGAGGCCAGGGGATGCAGCCATGTCTCCAGCCAGGAAGAATTGCTGGACCAGCTGATGGCAATCACTCTTCTTAGTGAGATTTGCCACCAAGGGTCTCCAGAAATGCATTTTCCAGTCTTGGCTTCTACCCTGGTGACACAGGAGTAACATCTTCTGCCACTTAGTACTGTTGCAAGAGGACTCATAGACCACTGTCTGGCACATATTAGGACTCACAGACCACTGTCTGGCACATATTAGGACTCACAGACCACTGTCTGGCACATATTAGGACTCACAGACCACTGTCTGGCACATATTAGGACTCACAGACCACTGTCTGGCACATATTAGGACTCACAGACCACTGTCTGGCACATATTAGGACTCACAGACCACTGTCTGGCACATATTAGGACTCACAGACCACTGTCTGGCACATATTAGGACTCACAGACCACTGTCTGGCACATATTAGGACTCACAGACCACTGTCTGGCACATATTAGGACTCACAGACCACTGTCTGGCACATATTAGGACTCACAGACCACTGTCTGGCACATATTAGGACTCACAGACCACTGTCTGGCACATATTAGGACTCACAGACCACTGTCTGGCACATATTAGGACTCACAGACCACTGTCTGGCACATATTAGGACTCACAGACCACTGTCTGGCACATATTAGGACTCACAGACCACTGTCTGGCACATATTAGGACTCACAGACCACTGTCTGGCACATATTAGGACTCACAGACCACTGTCTGGCACATATTAGGACTCACAGACCACTGTCTGGCACATATTAGGACTCACAGACCACTGTCTGGCACATATTAGGACTCACAGACCACTGTCTGACACATATTAGGACTCACAGACCACTGTCTGACACATATTAGGACTCACAGACCACTGTCTGGCACATATTAGGACTCACAGACCACTGTCTGACACATATTAGGACTCACAGACCACTGTCTGGCACATATTAGGACTCACAGACCACTGTCTGGCACATATTAGGACTCACAGACCACTGTCTGACACATATTAGGACTCAACAAATGCTAGGAACTCAAAGCCGCTCATCTTTATCACTCTCGCCATTGGCAGGAGAGCCCAGGTATGCTCTAAATACACTGCTGCCTGCATGGCTTCTGCTGGGACGGGGATTCTGTGTTTCTCAGGCCAAACAGCCACTGGAAGCTAGCTTTAAAAACGGACAGCAAATGTATCAGTGCAAGTCACTGGAAAGTTTGTACCTATGCCAGTCTTAGCTAGACTCAGCAGCCTCAGGATGTGTTAAAAGACCTGGCTGCTCCTCCCCGCCTCTGTTCCCCTGTCTTCCTGCCCCTTCCCTACTGGTCTTTCCCCTCCTCCTCCTCGACATTCTCCTTTCTTCCCTTCTTTTACTCTTCTTCCTCCCCTTCCTTTTTGTTACTCCCTCTTTCTCCAGCCATGGGTTGTATCACCCAGCTAGGCTGGTTCTGAACTCCTAGACTCAAGCACACTTCCTGCTTCCGCCTCTCTGGAGCTGAGGCCACAGACAGCATGATGCTTGCTTCAGACCTGTTCTCTTTGCTTCTAAGGTGTGAGCTTTTCCCCAAATCTGGTTTCCCTTATCTGTACAAGATGGTTGTTAACAGAAGACTGCATCCATCTGTTCCATCTTTTACTATGTGACAGGAAACTCCCTGTGATAACGACCACCACAACATAGAAGTCTGTTTCGTCCTCACAAAAGAAAAGCATCAACAGAGAGACGGTCTGGGCCTGGTTCAGTAATGTCACCATTCAGATGTCGAGCTTGGTGCTCCATATCTTGGATCATGGCTCTTTTTAAAGGTCATCTCAAGTCCAAACGGCTTCTGGTGCTCCAGCCGTTACATCTACAGTCTAGGCTGGAGGAAGGGTCAGGAGAAAGGCTTGCTGGCTTCTTTCTTCATTTTTAGGGTTACTCACTGTTAGAATCATAGAACATTGGCAGGTCCTTAGTCACATAAAATCTTTACAAGAGAGCCTGGGAAAGACTGCATTTTGTGAGACTTACTGTATACATTTAGAAATTCAGGTTTTTTAAAAAAATTAACAATTATTCTTATTGCTAAGGAGACAAGGAGAACTAATAATTTCCTGCTGTTCAGAACCACATGCTGCCATTTTCGGGACCAGGGGACAGTGGCAGTCTTTATAGAAGCAAAGAAATGTCGCTCCAGAAAAAACGCCTTCTACCTCTTTGGCTCAAACCAGGTTTTTGGTTTGGTTTGGTTTTGGTTTTTCAAGTCAGGGTTTCTCTGTGTAGCCTTAGCTGTCTTGGACTCACTTTGTAGACCAGGCTAGCCTCAAACTCACCGAGATCTGGCTGCCTCTGCCTCCCAAGTACTGGGATTAAAGATGTGTGCCACCATGCCTGGCCCTCAAACCAGGTTTTTGTACTGCACCCCTGGACCAATCACTGTAGGCGATGTTGATTGGATGAACACATTAGAGCCTGCATCTGTTTGAATAGTGAAATGCACTCTACTAGCTGGTGCCTAGAATATTCAGAGAGTTGACAGATGATAAAAGGGGACATAGAGTCCCCCTGCCACCCCAGGACCATTTTCAATAAGCTAAACAATCCCAGGTTGTTAAACTTTTCATATAAGTCAATTCTAGGTACAGAGTGATAAGCCAGCATGAACTGCAAACCCCTGCAAGCTTTAGTTTCAGGTTTACTGTAGCTACCTATACTTGTACAACGATTGAGACGAGATGTCCACATGGCTGGCCCTGTGAGTGTTGAGTAGGGGTGAGTAATCAACCCAATACTTCCCTACTCTTGACTCCTGTCTCTGGTCTTCTTTCTCTGTTAGGTTTGCTTCTTTTCCTTGGCCTTAGAATTGACTTCTTGCTCTGTCAACTTCAATTTCTGTCTTTCCCCCTCCTTTTAGAAGTTCCGTTTAGTAAATGCCTCTGAGTCAATTTCTGACTCCCCTCTCTCTTCTGCCAAGGTTTGTTGTTGTTGTTTTGTCTTTGTTTTTCAGTGCCCAATGGCATGAAAATAAGAGAAAAAGACTGGGGAGGGTATGTAATGGAAGAGAAAATGCAAAAGGCAGGTGGAAGGAAGGCAGGGGCATCCTCTCAGGGGTTCAAGCCTCCAGCCTCCCAGTGCACAAATGAGCTTTTCTGTTGCTCACATGAATGGACAAAAGGAAAATTTACTTTGGCTCAGCCAGGATACAACAGAGCTAGTTCATCTGTGTGAAGGTTAGAGTTGAGCTTCAACACATTTGAGTTGGAAAACTCAAGGCTGTGGCTCTCAGCCTGGAGACGTAAGATGCCTCCTGAGCAATATCTAGGAAGGCTTGTGTCCACTGTCAGCCTCCTGGCACACCCTGCCTCAGCAAGGATGAAGGGGCTGGCAGGGTCTGCATTCAGTCTCTCATGCAAAGAGCTACTCATAAAATCCCTCCCGGAAATCAAGGTTCCCCAGGGTGCCCACTTGTCCTGGTAATGGGGTGAGGATAGCTCACTTCAGTTGCCAGTCACTCTCAGGACCTTGCATGTATAATAACAATAACACAAAGCACTCAATATGGTGATTACTCGGTTTCAGGCGTAGTCAAATTTAGTTTAAACCTAAGCATTTATTTTATTCTCTTGTATGCCTCTGAGCATCAACTATCATCAACAACTATCACTGATCGCTCTAATGCTACAGATGAAAGTCTGGGTTAGAGCTGTTTAAATAACTCGTGGCTGGCAATGTGAACCTGGTTTCAAGTCAGCTGTTCTCTCTCTCTCTCTCTCTCTCTCTCTCTCTCTCTCTCTCTCTCTCTCTCTCTCTCTCTCTCTCTCTCCCTCCCTCCCTCAAATGTGTGTATCCTACATGTGTGTGTGTGTGTGCATGTTCCTGTGTGACCTAGTTTTGTTTCCTGTTGCTGTGATAAAATTCTCTGACAGAACAACCTAGGAGACGGGTTTCAAGAAAAATCCAAGCCTGCAGGGTTTATTTTTAGCTCATGATTCTAGATTGCAGTCTATCATAGTGGGGAGTCACGTGAGCCATCAGAGAAAGTGGACAGACAGACACACTCACATGAGTGTCCGGCAGCCTTTGTCCTTTTCAGGTAGTGGAGGTCCTAGCCCTGAAGTGGTGCCACCCACATTCAGTATGGGCCTTCCCACCTCAATTAACCCACTAAAAAAAAAATCTCTTACAGGCATGCCCACAGTTCAACCCAGTCTAGACAAGTTTTCATTGGGACTCCCTTTCTGGCTGACTCCACATTGTATAAAATGGACAGTTGCAACTGAGCATCATGAGATGGGACACATACATCCCTTCCAAGGTCAGAAGACAGCCTTGGGGGTCTGTCCTCTGCTTCCACCGTGTTTGGGACAAATTCACGTATTATTCCACAGGCTAGCTGGTTCACAAGCTTCCAGCATTCTCCTGTCTGCCTCCCATCTCACCATAGGCCTGCTGGGATGACAGTTGCTGTGTTATGTGGGATCCAAAGACTGCATGCTTATGTGGTAAGGGCTTTAGCCACTGATCATCTCCTATGTTCTTCACCAGCATATGATGCTCTAGACCAGCTGTTCTCAGCCAGTGGGTGTGACCCCTTTGGGGATCAAATGACCCTTTTCCAAGGGTCGCATATCCATATCAGATATCCTACATACCAGGCATTGGCATTACAATTCATAACAGTAGCAAAATTACAGTTATGAAGTAGCAACGAAAAACAATCTTATGGTTGGGCATTGCCCCAACATGAGGAACCATGTTAAAGGGTTGCAGTGTTAGGAACGTTAAGAACCACCGCTGTATAGTAAGATTTAGTGTTGGCAGCACACTGCTTTACAAAGAAGGAGACCAAGGCCTGGAGCAGAGAGAGGTGTTATCGTGAGCTTAGGGCCAGACAGGGGAGCTCCAGAGTCTTTGTTTGACTATGGCATGCTACCTCTGCCAGGGTTACTTCCTCCTCCGGCAAGTCCCCTAAGGACCACACTGGGTGACATAACTAGCCTGCAAGAACTCATGGCTTGGCTCAAGAGGGTTCTCCACCTCATCAATCTTGGAGCTGCTTCTGGGACCTCAGGGTGGGGAGGAGTGGGATTTTTGAGGATGGAGGGGGCAGCTGGTTTTTGCCCCAGCAACAGAAACCACTTGGGGTTCACTGTCCCCTAGTTTCTTCTTGGTTTTGTCATAAGGCCATTGGTGAAGGTTGACTAGGACCGACTGGCATTGTTGGTTTGAGTATGTATATGTGCATGATGGGCCTAGTGTGTGTATGTGTGCACGTGTGCACATGTCCATGTCTTCAATTACTCAGGGGCTTCAAGTCTATGTCTGGGTTTGAGTCACCTAGAACTTGTCCAAATACAGGGTACTGCGCTCCACTTCCCCCCCAAATTTCTGATTTAGTAGGTCTTGGGAGAGGCCTGAGAGTGCAACTAACACATTCCCAGTTGTGTGGACAGAGATGTTCCAGACCACACGTGGAGGACAGCCTCTGTACTCCAGGGTGCCATTGTTAACTCAAAAAAAATTTTCTCCTCCTTAAGTTTTTTCTTTCTGGAAAGGATCTTCAGGTTTGAGCAAAGAGTGCACAGAAAGAAAGAAAGAAAGAAAAAAAAAACCCACGCAACAACAACCAATAAATAATAGGCAAACTATAATGTAGCTGTGGCATGGAAAAGAGACCTGCAGTGTGGACAATCCTTGAACACTGCTGAAGAGGGCAGTCACAGAAGGCACCTGTTCTGTGGGTCTAATTCTGTGTCTCAAACAGGCCAATTCGCAGAGGCAGGAAGCTGATGAACAGCTGCCCAGGACTGGGAACAAGGAGGAATGGGAGATGCCTGCTTACTGGGTTTCCCTTTGGGGTGATAAAAATGTCCTAGGACTAGAGATATTTGTGATGGTTGCACACCATTGTAAACGTATTTTATATTGCCTAATCAAATACCTTGAAGTGGCTAAAAAGGTCAGTTTTACGATATGAGTATTTTACCACAATAAAATGTTAAAAGTGTGAATGAAATTTTGTTCCAACTCAACTTAGGTAAGCCAGTTGAAATGTTTGCAGGCTAATGGCTGAGGACACAGGGGCCTCCAGGGTGTGTATCTCTGTCTGGGGGCACTCTCTGGACCACACTCTCTGCAGGTGAAGCATCCACAGGCTTAAAGCACACCTCCAAAGATTCTTATATGCAGCCAGGACAGGGGACATTGGCCATAGGAGCTCATGGCTACTCGCCACCAACCTTTGTCACAGACTTGTCATCTTCTCTCAGACTTGCTTGGGGACAGGGTGATGAGTTGAAGAAGGAGGCACTTGGGAGCAGCACAGCTCAGGCCTTAGGGATCCACTTTGCCACCTTGGACAAATCTGAACATGCAGAGAACAGCATTTCTTGGAATTTTTGCGGGATACACAGGGAGGAACTTATGGTGAAGATGCTGCAGTGTAGGACATACACAAAGCACTGAGCTTTCCTTTCAGTCTGGAAGACATGAGTAATGGCACAGAATGGACACTGTCTACCTGTGTTGAGGTAGAGTTTGTAGCAAGAGGCTAAGGCCCATAGAAATTTGTTCTGCCTCAGAATTTCTTTTGTCTGTCAAAACCAAAGTAAAGATAAAAATTAACTCATAATTTCTAATAAGAATATTGTTTGGGCTGGGCATGGTGGCACATGCCTTTAATCCCAGCACTCAGGAGGCAGAGGCAGGCAGATCACTGTGAGTGCAAGGCCAGCCTGGTCTACAAAGTAAGTTCAGAGGCTACACAGAGAAACCCTATGTCCAATACACACACACACACACACACACACACACACATACAACTATACACACACAGTTTGAATTCCTCATGAGTTAGTTCAGTCCTTATTCATAGGCAATGTTGGGTAGACACAAACTTAAACTTTGTGTTTTTTCTCTTGGCACCGTGTCTTCAGCACTTGTCAGGTTTAAGTAGTTCATTACTGACATTTTGTTCTTGTTGTTTTTGAGACAAGGTCTCACTATTTAGTTCACTATTTAGGTCCTGGAATTCACTATGTAGGCCAGGTTAGCCTTGAATTTATAGAGATCCACCTGCATCTGCCTCTAGAGTGCTGGGATTAAAGGTAGGCACCACCACACCCAGCCATTACCAGCATTTTAACCATGACATCATATTTCTTTCCTTTCCTTTCTTTCTTTCTTCTTTTTCTTTTTCTTTTTTTCTTTTCTTTTCTTTTTCTTTTTCTTTTCTTTTCTTTTTTTTTTTTGAGACAGGGTTTCTCTGTGTAACAGTCCTGGCTGTCCTGGACTTTTGTAGACCAGGCTGGCCTCGAACCCGCAGTGACCCACCTGCCTCTGCCTCCCGTGTGCTGGGATTAAAGGCATGCATCACCACACCCGGCCAGGGCATGATATTTCATGATGGCTTTGCTACAGTTTCTGTTGATAATCTATCGTTAAACCTTAACCTGCTCCCATGTTTTCCATATTAGAAATCACACCCAGCAGACACATTTCATCATTACTTTTAATTTTCTTTGACTTGTTTCCTTAAGGTAAATTCCCCTAAGTTCCTGGGTCAAGCATGTTAAGTTTTCTGGCTTTTGACTGCCCCACTAGTAGCTTTGCTTCCACTTTCACTCATGGTTGGATTGCTGCGGGCCCATGTGGGCACTGTTTTCAACACTTACTGATGCTGAATTCCAGAGTGTGAAAAATCCTTACAACCCGCATACATTCTACTTCGACGTAGATCAGTCAGTGACTCTGTGCAGCTTTGGGACACAAACACTACCCCATGCTCATTCCGCTCTGAGTACCAGGCCCTACTATCTTATAAGCTGCACGAAGGCGCATTGCAGACGTCAATAATTACTTCTTTTAAGCAAAGAATAATCTAAACAATCTCATTTCCTAATACTTTTTCTAATAGTGGAATTTTTATTTTGCTTGTTTTTTTTTTCCCCCAAAATAAACTAAATAATACTGTATTTCACATATGCTGGCTCCTCTGGGGTCAGGGGAGAGGTAGGAAGATTTTCACCAGGTGGGAAGACGTCTGTCCACACGGCTAAACCATCAATCTTCTCCTGCAGTGTCTTTCCGTTCCCCCACCCCCATCTTACTTCTTATCTGTGCCATGATCTCAGAAAAATGCTGTTTGTAGAGTGCATGGGAAGAAAATAAATGCTAATAGTCTCTTCCCTGCAGGAGGAGGGTTGTATGTGCCCTCCCCCCCCACACACACACAATATAAGGACCAAACTTTGGTCCTCTGGAAAAACAGTGTTCTTAACTGTTGAGCCATCTCTCCAGATCTCCACTAGTATTTTCTTTTTAATTACAAAAATCTCAGCACTGAGGTGGAGGATATCGGCATGAAGTCCCATCCTTAGCTGAAGAGCTACTGATATTTGATATCTGCTGGGTTTGTATAGGGATATCGGAGTGAAGACCCAAGTGAATGTGCGTTGTTGACATGGGCTTGGCCATGGCAAGGACCCCAGGGCTTCAGCCCCATGACAGTGTCAAAGGTGAGAACAGGAAGATAAGAGCAATCCAGATGTAATGTGAATAAATAATGATAATTTTAAAAAGAAAAAAAAAAACCACAAAGCCTTCTCAATGTGAGGCTTAGCGGGTTGGCAAAGCCTTCCTTGGGTCTGAATGGAATTGTTGACAGTGTGCAGAAAATGACAACCATAGCTTCTTCCCCAGGGTATTTGCTACTTGAAGATCCCCTACAGACACTGCTCCTACTGAGACAGCTTCACTTGCCCTCCTAATCCAGCTGTATGCCACAAACCCCGCCTCCTTGTTTATATCTGCCTGTAATAACCCCGCCTCTTTGTTTATATCTGCCTGTAATAACCCCGCCTCCTTGTTTATATCTACCTGTAATAACCCCGCCTCCTTGTTTATATCTGCCTGTAATAACCCCGCCTCCTTGTTCAGCTTCTGGGGTACTGCACCTCCTCCATCTGAGAGCCCAGTTAACCATCCCAGCTTTTCTCTGCCCATGTGTCTGTCATTTCTTCATTGCCTCATTGTCCCTAACCAGAGTTTTGGGTGCTGAGCCGAGCAAGGACAAAGGAGTTTGGGCCCCTGGTAGATTGACAGCACAGGGCTCACACTCAAGAGTACTTAGGCATCACAAATTGGACTCAAAGTAGTTGTCAAAAATATAGAGAGAACGCAGAGTTGGGTGTGTAAGAAAGGATGGATCTGGCGCGTGGGGGGAGTTGGGGAAGGGGTAAATATAATCATAATACATAGTATGAAATGTTGAAAGAATTAATAAAATGTATTAAACTTTTAAGTTATGTTTATTTATTTGTGTATGTATGTATGTGTGCATGTCACAGTGCATGCAGAGGGCAGAGTGTAACTTGAGGGTTGGTTCCTTCCTTCCACCCTGGGGATGGAATTCAGGTCATTAGTGGCAACTGCCTTTTCCCACTGAGCCACCTTGAAGAGTCACCTCACTAGCACCGAGCACTGTAGCCTGCCTCTATTCCAGCCCCTTGGGACTCACCCTTCATTTTCAACGTTGGCTGATTTCAAGCAGGTTTCCTGCCTGCTCACCTCTTACCACTGACAGCAACAAACAATTAATGGCGTTGCTTAAATGTCTCCCTGCCTGAAATAACATCTTCCTCCAATTAAAAAGTAACCAAACTTGCACCTCTCCTCGGCCCTCTTCACTGGCTGCAACATCTTGACATCGCCTCTGTCTCCAGCTCTGCTTAAGATGGAGTGTGCCTCAAAATGCAGTAAGTCGTGTGTCTGTTAGGGACATATTGTTCCTGGCTTCAGTATTCAAGGACACTTTAGACTGGTGCTTTGCAGACACTGACATTCTCAAAGGTTCCATTGTTCAGGGTCTACACAGTCCTTGTACCCTGGCTGTGTGTACATTGCTCTACAACAGGGTCACCCATTTATGTACACTCTTACCACATCCTTGTTTCCTAGAAAATCACTCTAGTTCTATTAACCTGTCTTTGCTTTCTGTTTTGTTTTTGTTTTTCGAGACAGGGTTCCTCTGTGTAGCCCTGGCTGTCCTGGGATTCACTCTGTAGACCAGGCTGGCCTCAAACACAGAGGTCTCCCTGACTCTGCTTCCTAAGTGCTGGGATTAAAGTTGTGCACCACCACTGCCTGACCCATCTTTGCTTTTTTAATTCAAATTAGCATATGTTCATAGGTGCATTAGATAAGGGAACAGAGAGCTCACAGAAAGCCCGACCTTCCAACAGAAGTTTTTTGGAGAAGTATATAACGTAGATATTTTTGTTAAAGTTCATCAGGACTTTATGTGACCATGAAATCTGTAGTGTGTGTGTTCATGTGCACATGCATGTGGGTTTACATGCATTTAAAAAAAAACAAAGCAACAACAACAACAACAACAAAACAACCAAGGTCTTATTAATTAGCCCAACACAGCTTCAAAGTTACTATCCACCGTCCTCCGCCTCCAGAGTGCTGGGATTACAGGTGTGACGCACCCCACCCCACGTGAAACCGGCTCTTTACAGCGCTCTTCTGCATTTCATATAGTCAGGGCAGTTTCTGAGGCAAAAGCAAGCCGAGCTCCTTGTGTGTCATCTCTGACAGGCAGTTGTGAGACCGCCCTCCTCCTGTGTCTTCTACCACAACAGTGTCCACTTACTGCTCTCAATTACTTGTTTAAGAGCAAAGTTTTTCTTTTCCCCCTGTCTTTGGAAACATTCAGAGACACTGCCTGTTCCTTCCTGGGATTTCTCTCCAGTTACAAGATCCTCCATCAGCTTCTCTTTCTCTGAATGTGAGTAGAGTGGATTCTCATTTTGATAATGTCTTTTGATGTGCAAGACTCTTAAGTGATCATAAAAGTTATTACTCACAATTTGCCTTTCCCAAAATGCCATATGCTGGGTTTGTAATCGCAGCACTCAGAGGCAGAGATGGGGGGGACTGTTGTTCAGGACCAGCCTGGGCTGTATACCTGGGCCCTGTCCAGTGGCTTGGGGTGTTCATGCTAACTAAATGTGAGGGACTGAGTTCAATGCCGAGCACCGCACGCACGCACGCACGCACGCACGCAGAGCAAGGCTGAGCAGAAAGTTGAGAGTTGCTCTATAGTTCCCACCCATACATGACCTCTCCCACTGCTGACATCCCACACTAAACCAGTGCATTTGCTACTCTTGTCCCCCAGAGCACTGCTGACACTGGGATTCCATCTTGATGTCTAAGTCCCACAGGGTTTAACAACAGGTAACACTCACGTGCGTTGTCCTGGTAGCAGACACACAGCCCCACGCTGTAGATGCCCATGTTCTGCCTACCATCTCGTTTCACCTCCCCAGCAACCTCTGAGCTTTCCTTGCTCCCGTTCGCCTGTTTCAAGATGGCCTCTACAGGAATCCCGCTGGCCGGAGCCTCCTGGCGCTGCTGCTTTCTGGTAGCAGTGCTCAAGCCTGCTTCGTGTATGCTGTGATCTGGCAACTCACTCCTTTTTTTTTAGCCTCAAATAATACTTCATCGTCGGGGTGTATCACATGTATTCCCCAATTTGCCAGCTCTTTTCTTTCAGTCCAGAGCTTTTGAGACTGGGGTTTTGGACTCGGCTGAGCTGAGTGTGAATTCCTGAGGACTCAAGGGTTCTAGAATTTTGCCTGGGGAGACAGCTTGGTGGGTGAAGAATCTGCTTTGCAAGACTGCGGACTGGGGTTTAGCCATCTGGAAGCATGTAAGAACCGTGGTGGCACGGGCCAGGGATCCCAGGCGCTGAAGAAGCGGAGATAGATGAGTGCGTGGAGTTCACTGACTTCAGCTGAGCCAGGGAGCCCCAGGTTCCACAGAGAGACCCTGCCTCAAAAACAAAATGGCTAACCAGTAAGGTGCTTGCTGCTAAACCTGATAACCTGTGTTCAGTTCCTAGAACCCAAATACTAGAAAGAGAGAACGCATTCCGTCCGGTTGTCTTCCGACCTCTACACAGGTTCTGTGGCATACATGCATGTTCAAATACATACATATGTGCATATCACGTACACACAGAGACACAAAATAAATAAATAAATAAATAATAAATTGGGAAGTGGCTGGAGAAGACATTTAACATTGACCTTTGACCTCCACATGCATATCACACATACACAGAGTTTAAATATTTTAAAAGGAGTTTCAGAATTAAGAAACATTCTAGCATATACTAGGTGCTCAATAAATGTGTCGATTAGTAACAGAATTATGCTAATGAGAGGCTAATCGTCAGGTAAAGTTGGCTTGGCTGACACCTGTGCCCGTTGAATTATCTCAGACAGGACAATCTTGTCCACTGGGTCTGCCAGCCAAGCTGCCTTCATGGAGGACAGACCCATGCTTCCTAGCAGCTGCCCCCACTGCTGTGACCTGACAATCTCTGACAGCTGTGCTTTGAGCTTGGACCATTGTGTCATCTTGGCTTTCTAGAGCTTCTCCCTTGCTCTGTAGTTTTCAGAGATTTGGGTGGTCCCTCGGTTCCCTAGGCTGTGACTCACAGGGCCTGGGGACCCACACTCATTTAGAGCTGTGTGGGTCTCCTTAGGGTCTGCTGAATCTGCTTGAGTGTCTTCTCCACATGTATTCTGCTGTGTCACTGTGGGAGACTTCTCTCCCAGGTGGCCAGGGGAGGGGCAAATGCCAGCCGGGCAGCGCCATCACCCATGGCCCACCGCAGGCCACTGCCTTTATTTGGTCATTGGGTCTTGATCCAAGCAGGCCTTCCCATGTGTTCTTCTCAAGCTGGTCCTGACGTGCCCTTGTCTTCGCCTATGAGTAGACGTGTTCTCTGCGGAAACAGTAGGTTGTAAGTATTTTGGTGTGTTCATCAAGATTGCACCTTTCTATATCGTCAGACATTCATATTCTTGAGTCCTCTAGTTTTGGAGACTAATTTCCTGGAACCCTGGTGTGTGGGTTTTCAATCTTGGCTATACATCAGGATGATTAAGGTTGTCACATCTGTGGGGAAGGGTTCCATAGACAGCAATAAAGAAAGAAGCAGCGCTGGGCGTGGTGGCGCACGCCTTTAATCCCAAGACTTTGGAGGCAGAGGCAGGTGGATCGCTGTGAGTTTGAGTCCAGCCTGGTCTACAAAGTGAGTCCAGGACAGCCAAGGCTACACAGAGAGAGCCTGTCTCAAAACAAACAAACAAACAAACAAAAAAACAGAAACAACCCCCCCCAAAACAAACAAAATAAAAGAAAGAGGTAACAAATGGGCAGCACAGTTAAAGAGGGCATAATAATAGCCAGCTTCTCCTCCCTTCCCCCTCTCTCCCTCCACTTCCTCTTGTCCTTAAATAGTCTCCTGTTTTTTCCTCCTCCTTCTTCCTGGAGGAACAAAGCTAGGTCGTGTGCATGATTGAGTCTGCTCTATACTTGAGACACCAGAAGCCAAAAAGCCACCTTCAGGAAGCTTTAGCTCCATCTGTATCAGACAGAGGACACCTAGCCAGTATATCTTAGCAATTCATAAGACTCAGTAATGAAAAGGCGATTAGCCTAATTAACAGATTGGCCACAGAACTTGGCTAGGCACTACACAAGGTAAATAATGGCCAATAAATACTTGAAAAGTTTTTTTAAAAAAATAATAATATTCAAAAAGGAAACTGAAGTTGAAGCCTGGGAAAGCTGGTACCTGGGAAGGCGGGCTGAGTTAAGATGGGCAGTGCTGACGGTGGCTGGGATGCAGGTGGGACTCGGGATGCTGAGCTGACAGGAGCAGGAAATGGTACTGACCACTTCAGAAGCCGGCCTGAGAGTTACTCATGAAGTGAAACACATAACTACCAATGACTGAAATACCAGTTCTAGGTTTACACCCAAGAGAAATGAAAATAGACACCAGCCAGAAGGCATTAAGAGCTGTAATAATAACCCAATGTAGAAGCAATTCCAATGTCCCCCAGTTAGAAAATGGACGCTCAGATCACACAGTAGCCACACCCTAAGAACTATTCACAATAGAAGAATGAACTATATCATATGCTAATTTGAATGCCCCTTGGAAATATGATGCTGTGCTAAAGAGACTGTGTGCAAAAAGTACCTACTGTGTGCTTCATTCACCCAAAGTTATAGATGGGCAAACTAAAACATGGAGAAGGGAATCAGACAACAAAGTGCTTCTATGGTAGCAACTTTGAGTAAATTGGCAAGCTCAGGAGAGAATTTTCTAGAACCATAGTTATGTCCTCTCTTTATATGGTGTGGATTATAATGCATACACGCTCATCAGAGATCGTTTAAAAAGCAGGGCAGTAAAGACTGTAGATTTAAGCTCCAGCATTCAACGTATATGAACTATAAAGCACCAAGGAAGACTGAGTCAGGAAGAGTTCTGTGACGGATGTTGCTGAACATGAAGGGCCATCTTTATCTTGAAGTTTGGAACACCTCGCCCCTGCCAGCTGCTGCCACGCAGGCCCTATCTGTCAGCATTCTGCCATCTGATCGCTTGTTATCAGAGCTCCAGTTACCTGAGTTACCTCTCATTCTCAGGTGAGCTACCAAAGCTCTGTGCTGCACAACAAAGCTGAAAGCGCTGGGGCTCCTTTCCCACCAAGGAGAGCCACTTGCTTTTCTGGTGGAAGAAGGAGGCTAGCAGCACTATGTCAGGGGCCAGCCTCACCCCCTTTTCTGTACGTCGGGTTGATGCTTCTGTAGGAAACATCTCTGATCCACTTCATCATTTGCTTCTGGATTTACTGGGTTAGATGTGGCTGAGTATGCTCTTTTTTAAATGAAGTTCTGGCTGGGTGTGGTGGCGCATGCCTTTAATCCCAGCACTTGGGAGGCAGAAGCAGATGTATCTCTGTGAGTTCGAGGCCAGCATGGTCTACAAAAGAGGAGTTCAGGACAGCGAAGACTACACAGAAAAACCCTGTCTTCAAAAAACCAAATAAAATAAAGTAAAAATAAATAATAAAATAAAGTGAAGTTCTGTGTTTCTTTTCACTAGACATGATTTTTCAAAAAACCAAAAAGCTAAGACATGATTTTGAAAGTTACTATTTAGGTGGCAGTTGTCGCTTGTTCCTGTCATCCCATACTTTGGAAGGCTGAGGCAGGAAATCACTGAGAGTTCAAGGCCAATCTGAGTTACACATTGAGTTCCAGCACAATCTGGGCCACTAAGACAAAAACAAAAACAAAAAAAGCCCCAAAGAAACAAATGGATAAATAAGAGATTAAATAAGCAAATAGATGAATAAATAAACACTATTTTTCCATTCTAAATTCTCTCTCTCTAAGACTCCGAGAGCTATCAAGTAGAGCGCTTAGCCATGAGGTGTCTGCATTTCCAGGCTGTTTAGCGCCCACCTCCCGTGCTTCTCTTCACTTTTATAGACCATGGGAGATGCTAAGATCTGATCTTGCTTCTGTTCTGAAGAACGCAAGTCAAACACCCACAAGCAACATGGAGATAATATAGCTCTTGCTCTGCAGCCTTACCTGTCCAGACCCAGCTAATTACTAGAAAGTAAGCCACACGGGCACTCAGAAAACACAAAACAAGATCTAATCTCTGCCCAACCACTCAGAGCTCTCACTCATAGCCAATATGATCTCACCTGGACACAGGTATAGCATGTTCATAGCCTGGTTAGGGGCACTTAGACAGAATACAGAAGATACATTAAGAGCTATAAAAATGTGTGCATACAGGAGAGAAAAGAGGTTTCCTGCTACCTTAGCATTATTCTATAAGCTGACAAAGAAATAGAAAAATCCGGTCGCCACATGCTTTATGAGTTCGCATGTCAAGCGTGCTCATGTCGCAGAGGGGTGTTCGCTTTGGAGGCCAACGTAAAGCTGCTATTGCTGGCAGTGCCTTCAAACTGTGTGTCACTGTCCCCGTGAAAAGTGGAGCGCATGTGTAATAGGGCTTAGAAGGTTTGTATCAAGTGGGCAGAAAGGAAAAGTTTAACAGTCTAAGCAAGTAAGCTACAGTGTTCAAAGGCTGACTGTGTGGTGTTCTTGGGGACAGCTCTATGGGAGAAGGAAATGCTTCCCAGGTGGCAATCCTAAGAACAGGAGCAGCCCCTCCCCTGTCCCGTCTATGAGTAGGGGATTGATGCAGGTATTGATGTGTGGGCTGGTCCTCCAGTCTGAGCTCTGTTTACCCAGTCCTGGCTCAGTTCCTTCTCAAAGTTTCTTTCTGCCCATGGCCACCCCCCCCCCAACTCCTGTCTCTCTCTCTCTCTCTGAATCTATATCTGTTTATTTCTTCATGGGGCCTTCGTTCTACAGAACAGTTGCAGGTTTGACAGGATTCTTCACAGGTAAAGGGATGGTCTTGATTTCTGTCCTGACTCCACAGGACAGCCCTTGATGCCTCAGTGTTGAAACTTCAAACCTACAGTCTGTTTAGTCAGCATTCTCTAGAAAACCCAGAGAAAACATAAACACTGCAGTTCCTCAGACCAAGGCCACTGCCCAAGGCCTGTGATGATCAGCAATCTTTTGTCTGTCTTTCCCCATCCTTGCTGGATTATTTCAAAACAAATTCCAAGTGTCATTAGCATGTCATATGTACGTCCCTATTTGCGTTGCTTTAACATGTTTCAGATTCATGGGGTTGACATATGGCTGCTTTATTTATTTTTATTATTATTTTATTTTTTAAAAAATGATTTATGGGCCAGGCATGGTGGTGCATGCCTTTAGTCCCAGCCCTTGGGAGGCAGAGGCAGGTGGATCGCTGTGAGTTCGAGGCCAGCCTGATCTACAAAGTGAGTCCAGGACAGTGAAGGCTACACTGAGAAACCCTGTCTCAAAAAACCAAAAAAAAAAAAAAAAAAAAAAAAAAAGATTTATGTATTTCTATTTTACATGCATTGATGTTTTGCATATATGTATACATGAGGGGGTTGGATCCTTTGGAACTGGAGTCACAGGCAGTTGTGAGCTGCCACGTGGGTGCTGGGAATTGAACCAGGATCCTCTGCAAGTACAGTCAGTGCTCTTAACCACTGAGCCATCTCTCCAGCCCCCTCCTATTATTTTCATGGGATGCTGGCAACTGTAGATTTATCACTTAAAATAGTATCCTCAGACATTTTACCAAGAAATAAAATATCTGTGACCTTTCTTTTTTCAGGATAACCTGCAACTCTGACTGGCCTAGAATTCTCTATATAGACAGGCTGGGCTCCAAGTCACAGAGATCTGCCTGCCTTTGTCTCCTGAGTGCTGGGATTAAATGCTTATGCTATCATACCTGGCCTCCGTGAACGTATGTTTTTGCCAAAGATTCTCACACACTATTTGCCTCCCGCTGCCCAGGGTTTGTCGCGGTTCAGATTCATGAGAGTGGGTTTGAAGTTTCAACACTAAGGCATCAAGGGCCGTCCTGTGGGGTCAGGACAGAAATCAAGACCATCATCCCTTTACCTATGAGGAATCCTGGCTCCAGGCCACAGGTCCTGCCTATAGTCCAGCTCTCTAGTCAGAATGTCAGAGAAGAGAGAGACAGAGGCTGGGCCCACACAAACTCTGCCCATGTGCAGACAGGATTCAACAGGAATTGGTCTCTCTCTGATGAGAACTTACATCCGGTCTCTTCTATTGGCTCAACCCTTCTCCCCTTTGCTCCTCCCTCCCTCCCTGCTCCTCTTCTTCCTTTTCTTCTTTAAATTTCCACTATTACATGGTAAAAACCTGTAATACGCTGAGACAAGAACCTCAGGGAATTACAAAGAATAAGATCCAAAGGTGGGAGAAATATACATGTTAATTAGAATAGGTTTTATCATAATTAAAACAAAGTTTTATTACAGACAATTTTAAACACAGATCTATCTGACCAGTATAAAGGACCCTCGTCCTAGCTACTAGACTTAGACAGGTGTTCACGCACGCCCAGCTTCTCTCTGCCCTCCCCCATTTCCACTGTAAAACAAGATAAACAGTTGCAATCTTTCTTTTATAAACAACCCAGTAGCAATAACTCTCTCTCTCTCTCTCTCTCTCTCCCTCTCCCTCTCCCTTTCCCCTTCCCTCCCTCCTTATTTCCTTTTAAAATTATGCTAGGTATCAAACCTGTGGACTTATGAAAATGAAACAAGCTTTTCTGCACTGAATTACTTTCCCAGCCCAATTTAGTAGTACCTTTAGGAGAAAAGATTGTTCGTTTGTCCCTCCTTTCTTCCTTCCTTCTTTCCTTCTTTCTTTTAGAGTAACTCCTAGCCAGTTGTGGAGGCAAACACCTGCAACCTCAGCATTTGGCAGGCTGAGGCAGGAAGATCATGAATTCAAGACCAAATGTGGCTACAATGGAAGTTCAAGGATAGCCTGGGCTACGTAAGACCTTATTTCAAAAAACAAAGCAAACAACAAACACCTGAAAAAAAAAGAAGGAAGGAAGGAGAACCAGCAAAATCACTCCCTTTCCACCTCTATTTCCTTCCTTCTTTCTCTGGCCTGTCTTTTGCGGTGAGGTGATAGACAGGACTCAGTCCCGTGTGTGTGCATTCTAGCATGGAGCTACAGCACTGGACCAACAGCTGGCTGTCTTTTTCTTTTTAGACATGATCATTAGAGCTTCATCACACAGTAGTTTGCTAATAATATATATCTTTTCAGTCTGTGCTCACATTTCCTATTAATCTCACAATTTCTTTGTTCTGTTGATTTCTCCAAACCAACGTCCAAGAAGCATCAGCACACCGAGGTTGTTGGGACTGAGTCTTGCTTGCTGTGGGTCATCTCTACACTTCCTTGCTTTTATTTTTCTTGCCATTTATTTGCCAAAAAACAAAACAAAAACAAACAAACAAACAAAAACCAAAAACCTGGGCTCATTGTATCACAAACCTGGAAATACTGGAGTGTGTCCCTTCGTGCCTGGGGTTCTGCTTGGCTGATAGCTTCTGCGTAGGCTTACCGTCCTGAGGACACTTCTTCCCAGACCGACAGCTTCCACGTCTGACATCTGATCACTACTGTTCTGAGGCAAGTAACAAAGAAAAGACTAACAACCCTCGTGCAGCTGTGTCTAGTCCAGTCTGTTCTCTTAAAACAAACCAAACAGCAAACTGCCTGCCACTCTTAGCCGCACAGTGACCATGAGCTAGAAAATGCTAGGCCTCCCTCGTGTCTGTGGGGCTAATGGGAAAGAGCTTGGCTTAGGAGCCAGATGCCTTTCGGTTTGGATGGCAGCCTTGATTCTATTAAGCACACACCTTTCCTCAGAATCTATGCCTGATTTCTTATAGAGGAGGCCAATCTCTCTTTCACCAGGGTGCTGAGGTGCACCTGCCATGTAGCAAGAGTTCAATAATTGTTCCTTTCTTTTTTGGCTTAGGTTAAAAATGGTAATTGGAGCGGGGGGGGGGGGGGGGGAAGAAAACCTCTTAAATCCACAGCTTCTTTAGATCCAAACACCAATATGACATTTTGCAGCTTCATAGACAACAGCGAGGGGTTTTAAACACACTCAGGAAAGCATGCTGAGAAAGGGTAAGGGAGCCGGGAGCCAGAAATACCATGCTCTTTCCCGCCTTTTTATTAGAAAGTTCAGAACGTTCTTCCCCAAGCTGGCATCATCCATTTCAGCCCGAGATCAAGCCGTGCCCTGGACTCTGCTGACTCGGGGACGCACGTCTCCTAGCAGAACACGAGTTCCCTGTAAATGACGCGGAAACATATGGAGGAAATTTCCCTGAAGCCACTCCAGGGATTAAGGATTAGGAAAAGAGTGCTTGGCAAAATGCATCTGGGGTTTTGCCAGGCCAAACCCAACTGAGAAATAGTTAGGACACGGGGCAGATCTCCAGGGCTGCCAAGTCTACTCCTCTTTGCGGCACAAGGATTTATAATTAGGCTTCCTCTGAAAAGCACTGCCTCATAAGTGGCAGAAGACAAAAAAGCCTTTGTTCTCAACAAGGTTGCTAGTGCCCAGATGGACTGTTACACCCTCTCAGCCGTCACAGCCCTCAAAGCCACAGCATTGGCCATCTATTTCAAGTGCCTCTCGCGTCTTCTGGGGCCTCTTGTTTCTGGCGAGGAGTCTCTCTGAATTCCCAGAAGCGAGGAGCAAATCGTGATGGGTGTTCTTGAATTACGGTTACAGAACAGCTGTGGGATGACGTGACTCGGCGACTTCCTTCTCCGATGTAAACTTCCTCCTCCCCGTTTATCTCTGTCGTCTCCCACAACACACTGCCTTCTATGCATTTCTTTCTCTGTTGAAATCAGCCTAGTGGAAAGTGGGTATGTGTGAGAGCACAGTGAGAGAGAAACACTTTAAAATGTTGCAGGGTGCCAGCACAAGATTTCAAGGGAACCAGGGCCGTTAGGGCTTGAGTAGTCTCAAAACCTTGAGTCTAGCTGAAGGACGTCTCACAGCACTGGAGGTGGCAGCTGGCCTTTGGTCTTCTTGCCCACTTACTAAACCAAGTTCCCCCAAAGGTGTATGCCAGTTTCTCTCTAACAATCATCAGCGGGTGCCTGGCGCCAGGACCTCTGCTCAGCTCCTAGCATACAGCGGAGGACAAACTAGATGGAATCCTTGCCTGCATGGAGCGTGGAAGACCAGCATGGATATGTAAATCCAAATTGTGATCTAAACACCACGGAAGGCAGGATTGGGGTGAAGGTTGGCCGGGCTGACCATCTCCCCTCCAAGGTGGCTAAGCCCGGTGCCCTCTAAGGAACTAAGTCACTGGAGCGCCCCCTCCCCCTTATCATCACCCTTTTACCTGGAACACTGATGGGTTTATCTTGCTGTTTCCCAGGAAAGCACAGGATGGCTGGAGAGATGGGCTCTACTGACTACACACACGAGTGTGGGGAAGTTTACAGCTTGGTGGGCTAAGGAGTAATGCCAGGAAGACCACCTGCCATGGTGTGAAAGGTCCCAGAAGAGCAAGTGAAGGCCAGTTGCTTTTAATTCCTTTTCACTATCTTGCCCAGTTTAATATGCACTAGCATAATAAATGTTATTAAATAGCATAGTAAATGTTAACTCCTAGCTAAATCTTCATCCTATGACTACTGGGTCTTTCCCTTTCTATCCATTTCATAGAGAGGAAAAGAATGAACCCAGCACCCAAACAACCCATGGGGAAGTTTCCACAGTGTGAGGCTGGCCTAGGTAGAGTGTGCTGGGCTTCTGACCTGGGAGAGAGGGGCAGTGGGAGGCTGGCTGCCTTATCTACTTAGGGAGTTAAAACTCCCGTGGGGCACTAGATGGCAACATTTCCCTAAATCTAAACACAGCAGAGGCAAGGCCCCTTGGGCAGGTCAACCCTGCAGGGTTCCCAGCCCCAGCATAAACATAATATGACATCCAAAGCTGTGGAGGGAAGAAGGAAGCTAGGGCTGAGGGAAAGCAGAGCCGACTAGTTCAGCACTGGAGCCCTGTTCATTGTCAGCTATTAACACTATCACACCACCCCCACTACACTGACCCCATCAGTACCAACACCATCACTGCTATCACCATCACCACCACAATCAACCACCACAATCACCGCTATTCCTATCACAATTGCTATGACTGCCATTGGCACTACCACCATCACGTCTACCACATTTCTACCATCACCACCACCACCACACTGTTATTATTACCACCACCTTCCTATTGCTACCTTAACAGCATCACCAGCATCATCACTATCACCACTGTTACAGTTATCATCAGCATCATCACCGTTATCACCATCATTACCAACACTACCTCTACACCCACCACCATAATTACCATCATTACTATTTTGATCACACCATCATATCATTACTATCACTACTGCTAAGTCTTGCGTGCTCTATTGATTTTTTGTTTGATTTTTTTTTTAATATACTTAAGTGGAAGAGCTCAGTGGTTAAGAGCACATACTGTTCTTTCAGAGATTCGATTCTCAGCACCCACATCAGGCAGCTCACAACTGTCTGTAACTTCACCTACAGATGATCTGATACCACTTTGACCTCCTCCTCCACACACCCACATAAAAGTACACATGCCTGCACATGCACACACACACATACACATAATAATTAGGCAAAAAATAAAATGTTTTTTAAAAACACAGAAAATTTCATTTAGATTGGAAAGAGATCTGTTTAGAAATAAACATATGTGCATGTATGTATATATATGTGTGTATATATACATACACACACAATATAATCTCCAATTAGATTGATAGGCTGCTGTCTGGTATAGAAACTTTGGGGAACTGCTTTAATAGTAAGAACAGTTTCTAGTTGCACCTTCCAATAGATAGTGAGTTGCTACTTAAGCAATTGTCCTTGTCAGGGCCACTATTGCTATGGTGAAACACCATGACCAAGATCAAGCAGAGGAGGAAGGGGTTTATTTGGCTTATACTTCTACATTGGAGTCCACCACTGAAGGGAGTCAGGACAGGAACTCAGCATGGCAAGAATCTGAAGGCAGGAGCTGAGGCAGAGGCCATGGAGGGTGCTGCTTACTGGCTTGCTTCCCATGGCTCGCTTGGCCTGTTTTCTTATAGAACCCAGGACCACCAGCCCAGCAACGGGCGCTCCCACATCAATCACTAACTAATAAAATGTTCTACAGGATTGCCTACAGCCATATCTTATGGAGGCATTTACCCCCATCTCAGATAATGACTATAGTCTGTGAAAAGGCGACATAAAAGTAGCCAGCATAGGAATATTTGAAATCAGCATTCTGTGTGGACCGAAAGGCCCCTCTGGAATTGTGTTTAAAATATCAGTGTATTTAGCACACTCTCTGCTTAGCAACCACCCCCCACTTCCTAGTTCCTGTCCCTTCAATTAGTCACCTGTCACTGTGCGTTCCTGAGGAGGTACACCAGCTGACCCACAGAGAGAAGAATTGAAGCGTAGCACTTGACACAGACAAATATTTGCTAAACTTCCATTTAACTGCGCTGATCAAGCGAAGTGTTTCTTGTGGACCAGAAGTCAAGCTAAATGAAAGAATAGCAATCAGGGTGTTGGTAGTGGTGACAGTGGCAGGGAGGAGGGTGCCAAGGGAGGAGAACCATAGGCGCAGAAGTTGTTTGCTGGCCGCCTGGCTTAGACTACCCCCCTCTGTACTTTAAAGCTGTGTGCCCCACAGCTGCCACTTGACAGAAGTAGATTTTCCAGCCATACTTCTATTCATGATTCCAACCCATCAAGCTGATTCCTAAGATTTCTCAGCACGGTCTCCGTCTCTAGGGAAACAGCAGGCAGCATCTGTCCTAACGATGCTCACACACTGGTGAAGAAGAGAAGTGGACGGAGGATTACCAAGTATAATTCAGGCCTGATGAGAGCTAGTACGGAAGGGAGGCAGGATTCAGACACAGTGAGCGTTAATACTGAGTGTGTGTTTGATGTGTGTGCATGTGTGTGTGTGTGTGTGTGTGTCTGTGTCTGTGTGCTTCCTTTCAAATTCACCAACAGAGGCTACTTGAAAGAGAGTTGAATACAGAGAGGCGGTAAGTGGGGTGTGTGTGTGTGTGTGTGTGTGTGTGTGTGTGTGTGTGTGTGTGTGTATGTGTGTGTGTGTGTGTGTGTCCCTGAGTTAAAACTAAAGCTCATATCATCATCACTGTGAACTGAAGAGTCTGATGAACAAAACCCAGGATTCCGGAAGCTAAGCACCCACTACACTACTGAGCCACCCGCCTTGCTCTGATTAGTTTCTGTTTAGTTGGCCATAGTTAGACAAAGAAGATAGAGATGACAGTGTGCTGTGATTTGAATGGATGTGCCCTTCCCAAATTCCAGGGTTGAAATTGAACCTCCAGGTGGCATTAAGATGTGGGACCTCTGCAGAAGTGCCGAAGTTTTATGGTCTCTGCCGTCGTGATCAGAATTAATACCCTGATAAAGCAGGCTTCCAAAAGCTGTTTGTGCCTTCCTTCTGGCCTTCCTGTGAGGCTACAGAGATGCCACACACTCAAAAGCAGAGTGTAGAGTGACCCTCATTAGATTCTGAGTTGGCTAGGGCCTTGTTGTGGAGTGCCCAGCCAGCTAAGTTCTCTGAAAGCAGGCGCTGATGCAGAATTTCCAGGTTTGTTTTGTTTTGTTATTGTTTGTTGTTGTTTGTTTGTTTGTTTTTGTTTTTCAAGACAGGGTTTCTCTTGGCTGTCCTGGACTCGATTTGTAGAGCCAGCTGGCCACAAATTCACAGTGATCTGCTTACCACTGCCTCCCTAGTGCAGTAATTAAAGGCATGAGCCCCCATGCCTGGCTCTTCAAATTTCTAGTTTTTTGTTTAAGTTTATCAAATCCTGTGATTGGAAGGAGAAAGAAACATTATCAGAAACAAGTGTTAATGGCACCAAAGCAGTTAATATGCATGGCCAGCTGGTTCTGCTAAAAACTAGCTAAAAATAATTGCTACCCCATAGAGATGATCAGCAGGCCTCTCTTGTGTGCACTATATGTGTCTTCTCCTGCTAGTGCACCCAGAGCGTTATGCAGCTAGTAACTTATTTTCTTATTAACAGAGCTTTAAAATCTATGAAGTGAAGGCTATTATAACGGTAAATAATTGCTAAATTTGAATCTCTTTTCACTAGAAGTATTTAAATTCAATGAAATGTAAGGAGAACTTAAGGGAAAGGGAAGGCACTGAGAGTGGGCTGAGGAAAGAGCGGATAATACCACACACCTGACAAAAGTCTCAACCAAGGCAACACCAAGTGAGCTTTGCCCTTCAGGCTTGTTTGCATGGAGGGAATATGGGTGGATCTTCGCCTATTTCAGTCACTGGATAAAGGCTATAGGCAGTGACAGCCCTGGTCCCTTAAAAGCTGCAGCTGGGGAAGCTCTGAACAGAGTGACGCTGCTTACCGACAGTACAGCATCTTCTAGGAAATTACTCTGAGTTTATGTATGTTTTTGTGTCCATACATATGCATACATGTACACACAGGTACAAAGATATATGTCACATGTAAGTGATTAAGCCAATCCGTGAGCTATTGATAAAGCTATTACAATGTGATATTCAAATGATAACAGAACGTTCCTTCCCTGAGTCAGCTCATAAAGAAATGTCTTCTTGGCTGGAGTCTGTTTGCCTTGCAAGCACGAGGACCTGAATTCAGTCTACAGAGCCCATATGAAAGAAGCCAGATGTGGTTTGTAATCCCAGGGCTGGGCAGCTGCAGAGAGTTGGATCCCTAGGTTACTGGCCAATCAGCCTAGCCTACCTGCCAAGGTTCAGGCTAGAGAGAAACACTGTCAAAAAAAAAAAAAAAGAAAAGAAAAGAAAAAAGGAAGAAGGAAGGAAGGAAGGAAAGAAAGAAAGAAGGAAAGGAAAAGCCACTGTCAACAGCAGCAGCAACAACAAACTGGATAAATAAAACCAGGGTGGCACCTTCACCAATGTGGGCACGACCTAGCAGCTCAGAGGCCCAGCATCTCCCTCACAGACCTCATACTGTGGAAGGAATCCAGACAGCTCATGATTGAACATACTGCACTGTGACCCTTCCAAAGCAACCCTCTGTCCCAGCCGACAGCCATCAGGATCTGAGCCATGGCAGCAAGGCTGTCCTCCAGGGCAAGGACACAGAGGCCTGAATCTGCTCTCACTGTTCCTTTCACATTTGTTTGCACACTTGTTTGCACACTTGGGGTTCCCCAGCAACATGGGTTTGTCCACAGCTCTCTTGGCAGCACATTCTCAAGCAGGCACGACATTGAATTCAACAGTCTTTGCTAGGGCTGCCAACTACTGCCCAAGGAAGAGACAGGGCAGCTTTGCCCCGGCCTGGCAAGGGGTTCTGAGGTTCCAGAGTCTTTCCTTCTGCCTGCTTTTCACAGGGCAGAGCCTTTCTCCCCATTCAGGAAAAAAAAAATTGCCGAGAATGAACCCACCCCAGGCAGAGGACATAACCAGACGGACAACCTCAGAGGTGCACACAGAAAAAGGACCACTGCTCTTCCTCAAGGCCCCATGTCAGCAGTAGGAAAGGATGGGAAGATCAGAGTCACAGGCTAGGCTTCTCCACTTCCCCACTTCTTCTCACTCCTCCTCTATCAGGTTCATGGGCTTAGAGAACTCACGGGCTCCAGTGAATAATGACAACATGTGAGCTTGAATACCCCCCTGAGAGCCTGCCAGGGAAGTGTCTAGAGCTGAGGCACGGAATACAAACGCCCTTGTTTGAGTTTGCCTCCCTCTAACCACCTGGCGAGAATTCTTCAGGCCAGCAGTCCCTCCCTGGCCATGTGCTGGCCCTGAGTCCGGACACCAGCACTGCTTCCAGCCTCTGCCTTGCTAGGCACCCTCTTTCATTGGTCGCCTGGACGCCCAGCCGGTCATCTGTCATTTTCAGCTACCTTCCGATCCAAAGGCACTGGGCTCTTAGCTCTGCTCCCTCCTTTTCATGCCCTTCACTCTCCTGTCCTGCCTGGCACCTTTCAGTGCTCACCCAACACAGGACTTCACCAGCAGCCCCTCACTCCCACAGGCCCTAAGGGTGGACCAGGGTATACAGACTTAACCTGTGGGGGTCCTGAAGCACAGGAAAGCAAGCTGGAAAGCTGGAATGGGAACCTCTTCCTCGGGCCCAGTGATGAAGAGGGATTGATTTTTCAAGCAGTGTGTAGCCTGAGCTACTGGACCCAAGCTCCTCCAGGTCAGCTGGGTCAGGAAAACGGCCCATGGCTGTGCTTGTTTCTCAAGGGAGGCTGGTCTGGAGGGGACCTTGTATGTTGATGGCTTCTGAACCCCACACTCTTTACAGGGACATTGGTAGCTGTGCTCAGCTGGGGAAGGCACATAGCAGGATGATGAACAGCTTCTTGCTTGACTTTTCTACTGACCAAAGGCAAGAGAGCCAGAAAATGGCCAGTGTACCAATGGTGAATATCTCAGTGAGATTTGGAGTCATAATGTCACCTAGAACCGGCTTGAGCCAGCCCCTCCGAGGCTGAAGGGGCATCCACACTCCTGTTGCTCCCCAGCAGCTTTCATTCAGGGATCCTAGGATGCTATAGAGCAGTGAAAGAGGCTCACAAAGGGGAAGCCCAGGCCACTGCTTCCGGGACCTCCAGATGTTTTCCTGTGGAGTGATTCCAGCCTCCAACCTCACATAAGCAAGGGTCCCCAGCTCTAACCAGCCATCTCTCTCTAGATTCGTCTCAGGAAGGCTGTGCCAGCACCCACCTCTGCCATCCTGTCCTCTCCTGAGGGCTCACCGGGCACTGAGGCTCCTTTCTGTCTCTAAACAAGCCGTTTGTTCATTCTGCCCCTTTCACATCAGGTTGGGTGACTCACTAGCAAACGCTGAGTGGCTTCTTATGGGGGCTGTCCTTGAACTTGAAACACCATCAACCCTTTATTCTCAGATCCAAGAGTACCTGGACCTCGGAAACACCCCTTGACTTCTTCCTGAGGACTGACCCCCTTCTACCACCGGAGCTGTGACTGACACCAGAACAAAGCAAGATACCAACAAACCCAACACAGGGCCGGTCCACAGTTGCCCTTCAGGCTTTAGTTCTTTCACTTTATGCCACCCCACCATGAACCGAGCAGGGTTTGCAGCTGCGAGAGCACAGAGTCCCTGGCATGGCGACACTGAGAAGCCAGACTACTTGCATCTGAGTCTCTGGCACTGCCAGTTCCCAGATTAATCATGCTGGGCAAGTTACTCCACAACTTTGTGCCTCAGTTTCCCCACCTGTAAAATGGAGACTAATAGATAAAGCTGCTGCAATTGTCTTAAAACAGTCAGTCCATATTAAGTGTCTGGCATCTGGAAAACATGGAATAAATACCTCGTTTTATTCGACACAGTTGAGGCACTATTGCTATCAATGTGTGCTTGGTTTTCATAGCATGGGAGAATATGTAAGGCACTAGTCTAATTTATAGTTTATGTATAATAAATCTTCAGCTACTTCCAAAGAAGATTTAAAGTGAATGAATAAAGACAGGAACTAGGGAAACTATCTGTTAGCCTTGTTTGTAGTTCTTTTGAAATGATAACAATTTTTAATGCAGAGGGAAAACTGCCTTTTCCCCCCATGTTTGTTCCCACTAACAGCCAGTGGAAAGGCCTAAGTTTTAAACAGGGAGATCTTGGCTGTTCTGGGCTCAGCGACTCTGTGGAATGCAATAGCTGTTCGAGAAACATCTGCCACACAGAGGACTTACACAAAGGACTGCCTTTGGTCCCCCTAACCAGTTCTTCAATGGACACACACTGTTTCCCCCCATTTTGTTCAGATGTGGAACTGTTAAGCATTTGCCCAGAGTCACAAAGCAAGGAGCAGTGTTGAGGGTGGCCCCAACGGCAAAGCACCAGCTTCCTGCTCTGCCTGAGTCACCCTTGGGACCATCTTCTCCTGCTCTCCGAGCCTCTGCTGCAGCTGCCAAGAACATTGAGAATGACTGGAAACGTGGTCTGGCTCTTCGCCTCTGGACAGGAGGCCTGCCTCTCTGCTGGGCTACTTAGTCTCAAACCCACTTCTCACGCTATGTAAGCATGTGGCCTTTGTATCAATTTTTAACAAGCAGTAGAGTCTGTAAACAATGAGGCCAAGCTTAATTCAAACCCTAAGTGATGATGTTTGACAAAGGAATGTAAATACTGCTCTGATTCATGGCTTGTGATTGGTGGCTCATTTGTTAATGTCTTCCCTGCCTTGGGCTCCATCTGGGCCCGGCTGGGTGGCTGCACAGCTCAGGGACAGCATTCCTCCACTGATTCCTTCACTCACTTAAGAAGTTAACATTGCTGACACTTACACAGGGCTCCACACACAAGCAAGGCATATGTGAGTGAACCCTGCCGTCATGCTGTTCAGTTGGAGGACTGAAAACTGAGTGTCTCATAAAGAAAAAAAATGTATGGTAAGACGAGAGGGGGGGGGGGCGGAGGGCTCCAAGGTCAAGAGCACTGACTGCTCTTCTAGTGGTCCTGAGTTCAATTCCCAGAAACCACATGGTGGCTCACAACCATCTATATAATGAGATAGGATGCCCTCTTCTGGCATGTAGGTGCACATGCAGGCAGAAAACTGTATGCATACTAAATAAATAAATCTTTAAAAAAAGGAAGGAAGGAAGAAAGAAAGAAAGAAAGAAAGAGGGAGTGAAGGAAAGAAGGGTGCTGTACATGGGAGTGCTCAGGAGTGGAAAGTCAAGGAAGGCCTGTCTGAAGATGAAAAGGAGTCACAAGGAAGTGTGTGTGCTGGGGGTGGGGTGGGGGATGGAGGAGACGGCCCAGACAAAGGGAGAGGAAGTCCAAGGCCCTGAATTAGGAGGAGCTTGGAATTCTTGATGAGATAAAAGTCAAAGGGACAAGGGGGAGTATCTGTGTCTGGGGGAGTTGTAAAATGCAGGCAAAGAGAGGATTCTAGTTATTATTATTATTATTATTATTATTATTATTATTATTATTATTGTTATTATTATTATTATTGTTATTACTATTATTGTTATTATTATTATTATTATTATTTAGTCCTTTGGCAGTTTTGCACATGTATATAATGCATTCTGATTGCTCTCTGCTTCCACCTTTTCTTATCTCCTTCCTACCTGACCCTTTCAAAGATTTATGACTTTTGGTGTTATTTTGTGACCCTTTTAGTTTAATGAGTGTGACCACTGGATTGAGACTTCTTTATTGGAGGCTGGTGGGGTCATCAACAGCTGCAGTATAGAATTGAAGACAATGACCCCTGGCTCTCTCCATAGAAAATAGTTCAGCAGTGAGGGATGGAGTCCCTGTGTCCCTTCCCCCACTCTTTTCTACCTGCGGATGGGCCCATTCTTGGCAGGCATCTGTAGCTACTGAGCTTTGCCAGGTCTGTGTATTGCCCACAAGATGGCATTCCTCAGCCTTCCCCCTGTGTTCTGCCCCCTCTTCTGGCATGTCTCCTGAGCATTGCAGGGTTCAGGAAACACTTATTTTCAGTATCTTGCACACCTGTAAACCTGTACAATTGCCTCCATCGAAGCTTACTGAAAAGAAAGGCTTTTTTTGATTAAGGCTAAGAGTAGAAATCCTCTATGGATGCTGTCTTGGTCGATTTCTTATTACTATAAAGGGCACCATGACCACAGCAACTCAATTAATCAATTAATTTGTGTATATATTTGTTTACTTCAGGCTGTTTATTTACAACCTGATTCCAGTCCTTCCCCACCCAGTCCTGCCCTCATGCCCCTTCCCGCCATTCTCCTCTCCACTTCTTCTCATAGAAGGAGAGTGCCCTAAGGGGTACGAAGCCACCCTGGCACCTCAAGTCACAGCAGTACTAAGCACATCCTCTCCCACTGAGGCCAGACAAGGCAGCCCAGCTAGGGGACAGGGGTCCAAAGGCAGGCAACAGAGTAAGACATAGCCTCTACTTCCATTATTGGGGGACCGACATGCTGACTGTGCTCCATCTGATAGGGCTGGGTCTACATCCGGCCCATGCAAGCTCTTTGGTTGGTTGTTCAGTCTCTGTGAGGCCGCATGGGCCCAGGTTAGTTTACTCTGTAGGTCTTCTTGTGGTGTCATTGATACCTCTGCCTCCCTCTATCCTTCCTCCTGAAGGAGAGATAAACCTGTGGGATCGGAACAGTCTTGTGAGAGAACAGGTGAGGTTAATCCACTAGAAGACCAAGCATCTCATGCGGGAGCTTGATTGTTGCCAGCTGAAAAGATCTCATGAACAGATTCTGGGAGGAGATATATAAGTGAGCCAAACTGGAGGCAGGGCTTGTTGGAGACTTCGGATAGTTTTGGCTGTTCATCGCTACACTTCGAGATGCTCGTAGTGAGAACTGCTTGAGGGAAGGCTTCAGGGCTCTGGCTCCTGCTGGGGTTCAGGGTTCTGGTTACTCCAAGTTCCAGCAGAAGAAATCCTGCTTATTGTGCCAGGAGAATTGCTCCTCAGAACTGATATCCTTACGGTTTTGTTATCGTGTTAATCCTCTTCTCCTATTGGTTTGGTTAGTCGGGTTATAAGTGACATACACTCGATTAGTAAGTTGTAATAAAAAATATTGATTAAGAAACTTGAGTCTACATCCTCCCACTCTTCTCCAAGACTCCTCAAGCTCAGCCTATTGTGTGGATGTGGCTCTCTGCATCTGTTATCATCAGCTACAGGATAAAGCCTATTAGAAGATAGTTATGTTAGGCTTCTGTCTGCAAGCATTGCAGAGTGCCATTAATAGTGTCAGGTGAGTCTCAAGTTCGGACAGTTATTGGTTGGCCATTCCCTCAATCTCTGCTCCATCTTTATCCCTACATTTCCTGTGGGCAGCGCCAAGTTTGGATGGAAGGATTTATGGGTGGGTTGGTGTCCCTCTCCCTCCACTGGAAGTCCTGCCAGGCTATAGGAGGTGGTGACTTCAGGCTCCATATACCCTACTGCTAGGAGTCTCAGTTAGGGTCACCCCCATAGGCTCAGGAGCCTCCCCTGTCCCAGAGATGCTCCCCCACCTATTTCCATCTCTCTTCCAGTCTTCCCCTCCCTTCCCCACTTCCCAACTCTCCCTGCATCTGATCCCAACCCCCTCTCTCTCACAGCTCCCTCCCTCCATCTACTTCAGATGTCTATTTTATTTCCTCTTTTGAAGGAGATTTGGGGATCCTCCCTTGAGCCTTCCTTGGCTTCTTTAGATCTGTGGATTGTAACATAGTTAACCTGTACATTATGACTAATGTCCACTTATAAGTGAGTACATACCATGCTTGTCCTCCTGATGACCACAGCAACTCTTATAAAGGAATGTGCCTTTCAGCATCTGGCGGGGTGGTAGGTGGGGGAGGCAGCCTTGGTCCCACTACCTGTGGGTTGGTCCAGGCTCTGCTTGCTTTCAGATAAGACAGGACATACCTTGAGATCAAAGGTCCCAAGATCTTGTTTCTTGCTCACAGAGTGTTCAGGGTGAGGCCCAATGCTGGGCTGGGGTGCTAGGCCAGGTTCCTGGCCTCTCTCGGGGGCAGGGGTGGGGATGGGGGTGGAAAATGAGTTTCTACCAGAGTGTTATAGATTTTCTCTTTCAGAATGAGACTGCAGGTCTCAGATGCAGTGGAGACTCAGGAGCCCCACAAGCCCATGATGATACCAAAGTGTTAATGCTCCTTGTCTGAGCTGCTGTGCTAAGCACAGCAGAAGAAGCAGGAGGATGTCTGAAAGCAGCAGACAGATCTAGTGAGATGCAGGGGCAGTGCTTTGCCAGGGTTCAGCACTAACCAAGCAGCAGTGGTGGAGCAGGCCCCAGGGGCTACAAAGGCAGTTCTGCCATTGCTGCCTGACTACCTATTTATAAACCTTGGGCAGTGGGGAGGGTTTTGAGGGTGAATGTGTCTGATTCACTAGGTATAAGGGTGTCAGCGTGCTTAATCTACATACAGTGGTACAGTGCCTCATTTACAGGCTGTAACAGGGGTCTTATCACAAGAAGAAAACAGTACTTAATTATCCTATGGCTGAGGGGATAACTTTTAGGTACTATTAAAGGTCATTTGCTGGAGGTTAGGATCTCCTCAGCATGGGGCGTGGCACGTCTGGGAATTCCCTGTGGTTGAACAAGTTCCTTATCAGGAAAGGGTGGAGTCTGTAATCTTCCTTGAGGGCTATGTGACATTCCTTACAGAATCTGGGATTACCAGGTCATTTGGAATGGGAACCCCGCTGAGAAAAGAGAGTCCACCTTCATTGACTGAGCACAAAATGGATATCCAGAGAAGTCAGACTTCAACCTTATTCAGCAGAATCCCACAGGAAAAAAAAAAATTTAATTGGGGATTGCTTAGAGTTCAGAGGTTTAGTCCATTATCATCATGGCAGGAAGCAAGGCAGACATGGTGCTAGAGAAGCAGATTGAGAGTTCTACATCCAGCTCCACGGGCATCAGGAAGATGAGAGTGACACTGGGCCTGGGTTGGGCCCTGGAATCCTCAAAGCCCACCACTACTGACATACTTCCCCTAATAAGGCCGTACTTACCAGATCAAGGACACACCTTTTAATAGCGCCACTCCCTGGTAATCAAGCATTCAAATCCATTAGCCTATGGAGAAACATTTTTATTTAAATCACCACAGATATAGATATGATTCAGTGCTATATCAATGTAGCTAAGCTGCAGAATTCAGTTCCCCTCTACTTATAATGATCTCCCTTGCCACAGGCTTTTGAGTCTCTTAAAAGTACCATGTATGGATTCTCTATTGGAGAGCAGACCTCAAATTCAATCATAGGGCATTTGGCCACGCCCATAACAGCCATGCCACCATTGCATAAGTAAGTGCATCTTGCCTGGCAGGTTGGTATTCATAGAGTTCCCAGGTAGGTATTACTGTGAATAGATTTTCTCTTCCAGACCCTTATATAGCACCTTCCAGCACTATGAAAGCCAGCTAGCAGTGATAAGACACCATGACCAAAGGCAGCTTTATTTGACTTACATGTCCAGATAATGATCACAGTCCATCATTAAGGAAGCCAGGGCAGGGACTCAAGCATGGCAAGAACCGGAAGGTAGGGACTGAAGCAGAGACCATGGAGGAATGCTCCTTACTGGCTTGCTCAGCCTGCTCCCTTAAATAACCCGGGGCCACTTGCACAGAGATGGCACCACCCACAGTGGGCTGGGCCCTCCCACATCAACTATTAATAAAGAAAGCACTCCCATAGACTAGCCTAGAGGCAATCTGAGGGAGGCACTTTCTCAATTGAGGTTCCCTCTTCCCAGACAGCCCAAGCTTGTATCAAATTCTAAGCTTCCATTTCTATAAAACTAATGACTATATAAATGAGCATGTGTATATGCTTGGGCTGTCCCTAGGAGCGTCACCAATCTCTAACAATGGCTGTCTCCAAAGGAGACAAAGGTGTAGACTTAGAAGGTTTTCTTTTCATTGATTACTGAATCCTGAGTACTTGGAATTTTATATTGTGTGCATATAGCTAGTAAAAAATTATTTATTTCTTAAAATTTACAGTCCCTGGAAACAAGTGGATTGGCAGAGACTCACAAGATAGCCATACTCTCCAGGCCTCTCTGCTGTTTCTTTTCCACCTTCAGTGGCCTTTAACTTGCATTTCTCCTGCTCACTTCTGCATCTGGAAGCACTTTCTGGCAGTCTTAATTTTAACCTGAATTTTATCCTCTTGCCCCTACTCGGCCATGCTCTTACAGCAACAGGCATTCTTGAACACAGCACTTGGCCCACTTGACTGTAATTGTAGGCTTAGGGTGGGTTTGAGGACCTTGGCGGGACACTTGTGTCACAACAGGCTTAGGTCTAAATGGTCTTTCCAGGCTCATGTTGTTAACACTCAGTCTCCAGCTAGTGGTGCTATTTTGCAGGCTGTGGAGTCTTTAGGAAGCGAGGCCTGGCAGGAGGAGTGAGGTTCCAGGGGCCAGGCTTTGAAAGTCATCGCTGCCACTGGTTCTTCCCACTTTTCTTGTTTCCTGGTCTGAGCCAGGAATTTTTCTCCTGCATGCTCCCACTGACAGAATCTGAGTTCCTGCACCATGTCTTCCTTGTTATAAAAGACTAAAATCACAGTAAGGAGTAACTAAAATTAAACCATTGAGGTTTTTTTTCCTCACGTTTTTCCAGATTTTTTTGGTCACAGTGATTGAAAGTAACTAAGAGCCCTGGTGTCCAGCTCAGTTGCTCATAGGTAGTGTGCTATATAGGAGTAATGGCAGGCTGACTGTATGGATGCATTCATGCATAGTTGGATGGGTGGATGAATACATGGATGGATGGATGATGGGTAGGTGTATGGATAGATAAGTGGGTGGGCAGATGATGGATGGATGGGTGGATGGATAGATGAAGGATGGATGATGAGTGGATGGGTGGATGATGGATGGATGGATAGATTGGAAGAGAGTTGTTCATTGGGCTGGCCAGGAAAACCTTGGTTTATTTATTTGTTTGTTTCTGCTTTAATCTTATCATGCATAGATGATAATAATCAACTTTTGGTGAACAAACAAATGAACATCACAAATAAGATAAAGGGGGAAGTGATTAACCGATATAAAGATACTTGAAAAAGATGACAGATTGCTTATGTGGAAACCCACAGCTTAGAGCAGGGACACCACAAAGGACACTGGGCAGGGAGCTGGCTCCAAAGCAAGTTAGAAATTTGTGCACAAGAATAGTCCCTTATTTGCCGTTTGACCTGACATTTATGCTCATGATATTTCCCCAATAGAAATGAAAACACATTTTCCTGTAAAAACTTGTGTGTCAATGTTCATGACAGCTTTCAAGAAGTAGAAATAAGCCAGATGCCTATCTGTGGTTGAGTGAACAAACTCAAAGTGGCTGAACAAACTAAAATGTGGCTCATCCACGTAGCCACATAATATTTTTGGCAATAAAAAACAAGGAGTGAAGTACTAGGTAGGCTGTAAGCTGGAAGGCCCCTGAGAATATTGCGCTAAGTGAGAGAAGGCAGTCACAGAACCTTACCTGCTATACGATTCCATATTAAATGCCCCAAATAAAAAAGATTGATAGAAACCGGAATAGATTGGTGGTTGCAGGATTTTGAGGAGGAAGAAGCTGAAGAAAATGAGTAGCTTCTAAGGGGTGAAGGGTTTGTTTTTAGGGCAATGGAAATGTTTTAAAATTGATTGTGATGATAGCTGCACAGCTTGTGAATGAAATAAAAACCAGAGAGTTTTTTACACTTTAACTGGGTGCAGTTTATTGTCTGTGAAATATATCTTCATAAAAGTGTTCTAAAAAACAAATATGAATAACCCGGTCTTCCTGGAGGTGTGACCCAAGAGGCACCGAGTTCTAGAACCAGTTAGATTGCCAGTGGGAGAGACTCAGGGAGGCCAGTCTCCTCACTCACCACCTTGGGGCCCTGCTGGGACATTTGCTTCATAGAAGACCCTCCCGAAGTCCTCAGGGCTGGTATGGAAGGCGGCTGTTCCTGGGCTTTAGAAGGGAGAAACATTGCAGACTTTCTTTACTTCTGACTCCACAAAACCTGTCACAGAATGTCACTTGGCATATGTTTGGAGTAGGGCAGAAAGAGAGAAAGGTACATAGCAACAGACTACAAAGTGAGTTATTAATTCCACAGTTGTTTGAGCACTCACTATGCATCTGGAACCATGTTAGGTGGGAAGAATTTGGGGTGCAAAGAAATGCCAAGTTCAATGTGAGTGCTGGGGATTGAACGATGGTCCTCTGGAAGAGCAGCCAGTGATCTTAACTGCTGAGCCATTGTCTCCAGTTCCAGGGCTTCTGATACCCTTTCATAGACACACATGTAGGCAAAACACCAATGGACATAAAATAAAAATAAATTATATATATATATATATATATATATATATATAACAATTTAAAAATAAAAGAAGAGAGAAATTTCAAGTTCCTTTTGCCTAGAGCTTTAGGAAGCAGGTGTGTAAGTGCTGCTAACACTGTGTGGATGTTGGAACACTGGGCCGTGTTTTACTCCTGCCTGAAGCATGTGCCGTTTGCATGCTGGTCCCGTTGTGAGTGTGGCCCTAGGGGGAGGACCTTGTAGCCTCTGTGACTTGTGAGAGGGTGTCTCCTCCATCTGAACCTTGTGCTTTTAGAAGCAGCAGGCGCTGTGGACAGTATTGACTCTGGGCCTGGAAACTGGAGCTGTTTGCAAGAGAAAACAAAACACACAGTACCTTCCAAATGCGGGCCCCATGCTCCGGGGAAGCTGGGCTGACACGAACCCCCGTGGAAACAGCGCAACATTAAAACACTGTGTAGTCAGGCTGAAAATTAAACAGATGTGAGTTTCTTTAATTCAAAGCCTTAAATTATTCTGACGGTTTCCATAACTTAATCTGAGCCATCACTTCAGCCCTAATTATGCATAATAAAACGGATTATTTACAGTAACTAATATGACAGGAAAAAAACTGAGGAGTGAGAGTTGGTAACTTGGCAACTGTTGTGTATTCCTCCTTTTACCCAGCCAGGGAGTACCGCACACCTAACGGGGTTTCCCTGGCCCGCCTCACAGATGTCCCTCTGGGGTGAACAAGACTGTCAGATGTGCACAAGCTGTCACCTTCCCTTCCTTGTCTCACTCACTGCTGTAGCCATGCTGGCTGGCAGGTCTTTCCTGAATGACCTGTAGGCATAAGAAGAACTGAGATTGGAAAGGTTAAGTAATTTGCTTAAGGTCACACAGAGAAGCCTATGATTTTTACCATTTAACTGCTTCAAACAGAAGCCTCTAGACTAGCATTCCCGATCTCCCTGTTTTACTCAGGAAAAGTGAACTACAGGTCAAAGTGCTTTGTCATCTGAGCCGCAAAGCAAAGGGTCAGAATCATGGCTGTGAAATGAGCCTAGAAGTTTCCTATGTAGGGTTCACTGGGGCCATGGAGATAGGTTGTGTCAGAGCAAGGACCTCAAGCCAGCATAGTGACTTTGGAGAAGTGAGAGGAGCCAGCCTTGCTGTCCTGGGTTTCTGGAGATAGGACTGACTGACAGTGTATGTGAGGCGGTCACCTGTGTCTGAGCCTTGGTTTTCCCCAGCCCAGGAGGGACTTCACTGAGCAGCCCCAACTCAGTGTGCTTGAAATGCGTGCATTCAGTTTCCCTCTCCTGGCTGTTTTCAACAGACTTCCGCTAAATTGTCCTTCTTTCCTTCTTTCCTCTTTCCCTCCTCCCCCCTCCTCTCTCTCTTCTGGTTTTGGAGCAGTATCTTCCTCTGTAGCATATTAGTCCCAAACTCACTCTGTAGCCCAGGCTGGCAGCCTTCCTGCCTCAGCCTCCTGAGGGCCAGGACTGCAAATGTGTGGCTTGCCTCTCGCTAGCTCGTCTCTTAGCACCTTGCTTTCTGTCACCTGCAGTTATCCATAGCCAGCACCATTCAAGCTCCTAGAAATATGAATCTGACTAAGTCTTTTCTCCTTCTGTCCTTCCACGTCCAGACTAGCGTAGCTTAGCTGGCACTGGGACTCTGAGCATACTGCATGGCTCGACCACCTTCTCTCTGCCATACAGGTTCTGGGAAAGAGGTGGGGGTCAGGGGACCAGCCCGTCTCTCTGATCACTTGGTCACAGCTTGTCGCCTATTGTGACTCTCTCAGGCCCACCCAGTCTGCATGCAGGATTGCCTGTGGGGGGCAGTTGAGGTTCTTCCGAGCACCTGGGCTTCTCTCTACCATTTCCATCCTGACAGAGGGTTTAGCCCCACCCCTCCACGTCTGGGGATGCACATCTGGGGATGTTGGGCTATCCCTTTCCTACAGCAGACAGATACCCATTGTGGGGGAGGGGGTGGGGGAGATGGTGCTTCCACTGACCCGATTACTCTTCTCACTGCTCCTCAGCCATCTTCCCTAAGGCTGCCTGCCAGTACCCATTTTTCTCTGGGAAGGTGGAGCCAAACTGTGTGTACCTCTCTTGGTACCCTGGCACAGTGCTGCCACAGTCCTGAAAATGATGTAAAGGGCCACGTCACTCCCCACTGGGCAGACACCTGACTCCAATACTCTTCAGCCAACCTCTGGGCTCTGGAGGGCCCATGGTGTTGGATGCATCTGAGAGAGTTAATATTGTTGACAGTATTGCCTAGGACACTCACCTCTGGGCATGCTTATGAGGTAGTTTCTAAGTTGGTTCATTGAGGTGGGACAGTCTACCCTAAATATGGGTGGCACCATTACACAGAGATCACAGACTAAATAAAAAGGAGCAAGCCAGATGGGAACCACCGTTCATCCCTCTGCTGCCCAACTGCAGATGCAGCGTGACAGCTGCCTGCTATTCCTGCCGTGATGACTCTGCCCTCAAACTGTGAGATAAAATAAGCCTTTCCTTCCTTGAGTGGCGTCTGTCAGATGTCTTATTACAGCAACAGGCAAAGTAACTGACACAACACCAAAGGCTACATTTACAGGCGTCGGCTTTATGGGGACATTTGGCCCCAGCTCTTAGCTTTTGTCTTGAGAAGGACTTTTGGTGGGTTCCTGAGTCTGAGCCCCAGCCCTCAGTTCAAGTCAGTAGAGAGCCTCTCACTTGGAGCCCTTGCTTGGACAAATGACAACAGGCCTGGTTACAAGGCCATGGAGACTACCGTGTTCATGGCATAGATGTACATCTTTGGCCGCCATTTCAGTGTGTCATTATTTTTTTCCTTTTCTGACTTCTCATGAGTTCTCTGTGGGGACATATGGATGAGGACTTTGGGGATAGAACTTGGGTTAACTAGGATGGGCTAGCTGGCCTGTTGGGTAGCAGGTTATCGCACAAGTAGGTCATCCAGGAACAAACAGACCACAGTGTTTAGAGTCTCCCTTAGTTACCATCAAAGCCTCTGTTTGGTTTCCTGCCTAGCAACACAGTTAGGATGGGAAGGAAGATTGTGCCATCTAGAATGAATGTGGGAATGTGGGTTAGAACCCTGGATGGATACCCTGGCTAGCCGCGCACACAGGGAGCCGTCCAGGATGCAGGGAGCAGTCACTGTCCTTGTCCTCCTAGGGGTCACCTCAGGTAGGCGCTCCACAACTTGTTAAGCCTCCCTCGCTAGGCCTGCTTGCTTTGCAGGAGAAGGCATGGCTGTTATGAGGCTGTACTCCTGTGAGGGCTTCTCTGATGAGTGAGAGGCAGCCGCGTTGGGGAGGCTGTACCCTGGGGTCAGGGGTCCTGGAGCAGACGTGCTTAGAGGACTACAGCAGGGCCTAGGAGTGCACAGACCTCACCTTGCTGTGACTGGCCTGTGTGAGGAGTCTCTCTGAGAACTAAGCATGGGAAAGGGTTTCTTAGAACCTAGCTGTGTGTGGGTACCAAGTCAGTCTTTGCTACAATTGTCCTTCTCTGAGGCACTGAACTTTGCAAGCCATCCTTCACGGACACAGATATGGAGGGGCAACTGTCTCCCTATGGAGCAAAGGCCAGTCCTTCTGATAAAAGGGCCAAGATCCACCTGACACTTCCTATTCCTTCTCTCCCCTATTCAAGAGCTTCCAGAACCTTCTATGAGTTTTGAAGAACACCTTCAGTTTGGATTAGTGAAATTAAGCTTTTTAAATGAAATTTTATATTTTGAATAGGTAATGTGTGCATAATATATTCACTCATGTTAATTTGCAGGTTAATTTAGGGGTAATTTACCTCTTTGATGAATTATCTAGTGAAATACTTAGAGAAGGGTCTGGAACATAGTAAATTCTTGGTAAAAAAATAGTACTGATGATTTATGCTGCTCACTCCCCTAATCATAGTTTTAGACATTTGCTCAAATCTTCCTTTCTTTCCCTCAAGGACAGTCTAGTCTTCTTTATGTGGGTATTTATATTCTGATCCCATTATTTTTATGTAGTTATTTTTCTTTCTCTACTTTTGTAAATAAAAAAATTTCCCTTTCATCTTTTAGCTTACTGTCATACAATATATGGATGCCTGTTAATCTATAACTAATAATAGTTGCCTTGCTATTTCTAACGGTTTCTCCTTTAATTCACACAAACTTCCCAGGATTGGGGAGCACGGGGACTGGTAGTCCTCTGCTCCGCTTGCTCTATGTGCCATTTCTTTCTCTTATATAACTGCCAGGCCTGTCCTTCCTGACAGCTTTTAATGAATGAGAAAAGTATACATTCCTGCTTCTGTACCCCAAGGCACGATGCTAGCTTTTGGTGTAAGGTGGAAATGTTTTCTACACTTAGGAGATGGCTTTATCTGGATGATTAGTTCTAAATCAAAATGGATTTTTAAATCAAAATGCTTTTTCAAGATCCATAAAAATGAACATTTGATTTTCTTCTTTGATCTGTTAATAAAAATAAATAATAATGGGGCTTCCTCATATTGAGCTCCTCTGTGCCTGAGGCTGTAGCCTGTGGAGAGCAGAAAGCCTACAGAGTTAAAGCAGGCAATGAAAGGTCCAGGCTCTCACTTGAGATAAGCATTTGAAGGTTCCCCAGAAATCTGAGCCTTTGAGCTATAATTGTTTGAGTTATGAGGTGACACTTACTGTCACTGGGGGAAGAGTGAGGTTAGATGGATGCTCTCAGTACCTTTCGCTCAAACACTACCACTTGGAATGTCATCATCAGGTGTGTGGAAGAAACAACTTGCACAGGTTTTCAAGTACTTGGATCCTTGGGATTCCCTGTTAGAAAAGTGCACCCTGCTTTCCTCTCTCCTAACAGACTACATGCTTAGTCATACATTTTTCCACCACTGTCAAGCCCTAGCTTTTTGATGGACTTCTATGATTTCTCTTATCTTTTGTGAGATCACTTGATTGTAGTGATCTCTCTAGATCTGTAGAGGTTTGGGGGAATCTGGGTGTGAGGGCAGACAACGTGTGCCTGCCTTCAGCATGTATGGACAATAGCCTCAAAGTAAGCAAGACAGCCTCCTCTTTTCTTTCCTTAGGACTTAAGTTTCTTTGAGGCCCATATCAGGCGCACCATCCCCTAGATCCTTTCCACTTGCTCAGGTTCATCATAAACCCTCTTCCCACTGCACCTTGGACTGGACCTTGCTTCCATCGTTTTCTATGCCAACATCTCAGTACAATACCCAACTGCTCAACAAGCTGGCATAGCTTTGTAACTCACTTCTAATGTATTTGTCCTGTCTGTTCAACTACAATGTCAGGGCTCTGTGAACCCTTGCTATCATGATGGCATCCAGTATGCATTTGGTTGTGTTGATTTTCATCTTTTTCGAGTCTGGTGTATGTATGGATGTGCGTGTGCACGCGCACATGCATGTATGTGTGTGTGTATCTTTCACATTCACTGGTGAACATTCACCAAATGTAGAGACTCAAATCTTCTACCTATTTCACATCTGTGTTTGACTCAGCTTCTGTCCTCCCCATTTCCTACCAAGATGAGAAAAAAGATAAAAGTTTCTGTATGGGAAGTGATCATGTGTCATTCTGATAATGACTTACAAAGGAAATCACCAGAGAACAAAAATGAGACAAACTCTTAGCTGTATCCATGGGAAAGAGTTGAGACTAATGTCTTTGCACTCCATAAGCACCAAAGGACCACAGGTCAGAAAATGAAGGGCCCAGCAGAGGTCCTTAAACTTGAGATATACAGAAGATGTCTACATTTTCAGAAAGCCTCCAGGGCACTAGATTGTGTGCTACCCCATTGAAATTAAGCACATCACAACACACTCTGGACCACTTTGTGGAATCAGGTCTCTCCGTCCACCTTCACGTGAGTCCCAGAGCTCAGGTCACCAGGCTTCTGCAGCAAAGCCTTACCTGCTAGGCTCCCTCCAGTCCCTGCGACTGTTTCTTATCTCTCACCCTTGAGGTTTGAAAACTCAGGAGGACAGTCACTTTCCAAAAAGTCTTTCCGTAGTATACATAAACATTCAAAGAAATTACAGAAGACTTCTCTTCTTTTTAAAGCTGCTCTCAGAAGAGCTTTTCTCTCAGCTCTCTTTTCCCCATAGTCTATCTCTGTGGGATTAGGAAAAGTCTAAAAGAAGCTAGTCTTCTCAGGGCAACATCACTGAGGCGCCCAGACCAACCCACCCTTTTATGCCAACTACAAGCTAATGTGATGGTAGAACCAACACTGAGGTCCGCTTCTTTTCTTCTGGGTCCTATTGGAGAATTTCCGTGAATTTGAGGCCAGTTTAATCTACTTAGTGCAGTTTGCACTGCAAAATGAGATCCCATCTGAAACGAACAGCAAGTTAGGCCTTTTCCTCATTTTTAGAGGTCATATTATGGAGCAACCAGAAGGGCCTCACCATATACAAACCCTCAATTAGGACTTCCCAGCATGCATAATATAAGCCAAATAAACTCATACTGTCTATAAATTTCCCAGTTGGTGGTATTCTATTATGTACCACAAAATGGTCCAAGGCAGTATTTGTGCACGCGTCGGTGGTTTGTAATCCAGGAAAGTGCTTTACACTAAAGTCCTTAGAGAAAAAGTGACAAGAGGGCCCTACTTGGCTCTGGCCCTCTGGATTTCTTGTTAAGAGGTAGCCTTCCACTATGATGAGTCCCCTTAATGTTTTTGCTCTATAGTATATATATATTTTTTCTCCTGGAACAAACTATAGATTTGCAGATTTTGTCATTAGGCTTCTGTGGGCGTTCCTAAGCAACAGAACCGTGCTAAGAAGCCGTGCCACAAGAGAGTTGACACTGGAGCCCCACAGATCAGCGTCCAGCCCAGTCATGTGGCTAAGCAGCAGTGACACTGAAGGGTTCCTATTTCAAATCTCTGCCTCAAAAACATCAGCTTCTTCCACACTCCTTGACAAGGGAGAAAATGAAGGAGCGATTGGGTATTTATTTATTACTAGTGTGTACATGATGGGGGGCAGGCCACAGCACACACATGGACATTAACCCTCATCTGTGTTCCAGGGATTGAGTGCAGGTTCACTAGGCCTGAGTGTCTTCTGCCATCATACTGGAGGAATATTTACCGAGACAATCTCAGGTGAAGGTTTGTTTTTTCTGTTGTTGTTTTTTGGTAACGCAGGTGGTGCATTATCACTTAGCGTTGGGGGCCTGGAGGGTCAGCTTTCACCAGAAGCTGAGGAGGCATCAACTGACTCAACACCTGCTTTCAGGAGGAGGCCCCAGAGACCCATTCCCAGGAAGGCTGTGATTCAGGGGAAACAAGTGTTCTGTGCATCAAGATGTCGCAGCTGGCTAATCCATCTTCACGTGCCTTTTCTTTTTCCATGTGTTGGATGCCAGCAATTCTAATTTGAGTCTTAATTAAGACGCACGTATGAGTCAAATTCCATTAAAGCCTCCTGCCTGGTCACCAGACTCCAAAAGAACCTTCTAGAAGACGAGCCTTAAGATGAAAATGAGGGGTCTTAGGAAGGAGAGTTGGCCTCTGACCTTCTCTCTGCTACCACTTGGCTGGTTACCTCTAGATACATCACTTTCAGCTGGGTGCCTTGGGGCATCCCTCAGTCTTACCTGTGGAGTGAATGGGTTGATTCTCTGAGTACTGCATCTCACTAATGTGCCATGTTAGCATGCTGACACTTGATTACTGCACTTGCTATCACTGGTTCCCACCTCTTCATTGGCAGGGCACCTGGAGAATGAGACACGGAGATTCCATAGTGGCTCTCGTTATTGCCAGTGTCTCCGGTGAATGCTTCCTAAATAATTTTTTACTTCATTTGCATGATCCTGGCACATGACCCTACCCTGAGAAGCAGTCACCAGAAGGCTAGGACATCTCTTACATGAATTTCAGCAGAAAGTGCATACCTAAGGAAAGCCTCCCTCTGCCCAGAAACAGAATGAGCAGCTCCCAATAACAGCTTGAGGTTGCCGGATCTGTTGACTTCGCCCAGCATATCTCCTTTGCTGTCGTTCAAAGTACGAGATTTAAGACAGAGTGAGGGGGTTGACCTTGGAATCAGGTGCCTCGGTTGGAATGCTATTTCTCCCATGGAATTAATCCCCTGCTCGGGTCTTCTCAAAGACAGAATCAATGTAACAAAGTCAAAGGGTCTATGCCAGCAAAACCAGGGGCTACCGTGGGCAGCGTTTGGGGAACATAGCTTATCTAGCCTCTTCAGTACTTCAGAAAAGCTGCACCCATGTTGGAGGCCCCAGCAGTCTTTGCACTGGGCCGTGAGGCTGTGGAAACCCCGAGTGACGCTTATCAAGAGTCCCATACTGAAGCTCTTGTCAGGTTTATATCCTGTGTCTTCCTAAGTGTGTGGCACTAGCGACTGAACCCAGGGCCCCAGTGTGTGATAGAAGAGCTCTCGTCTAGTGAGCTACATCCTCAGCCTTCTTTTTATTTTTGAGACCAGGTTGCCCAGGTTGGCTTGAACTCATTCGGTACACACATGTATCTTAGGCTTCTCAGCCTCCTTCTAAGTAGCTAGGATTCCAGGCCTGTATCACTGATCCAGCGTCCGGTCCAACTCCATACTTTTGCTGCTGTGGATGCCCATTTATTGATGGTCATATTGGCATCTTTCCCATCTCTTGCTCCTCCTCTATCCCATACCCTTCTTTTTACAATTTTATTTGTTCACTTGGCATCCTGATCATAGCCCCCTCCCTCCTCTCCTCTGGGTCCCACTCTCCCTCACTCTTCCCCCTCCCCTTCCCCTTCTCCTCAGAAAAGGGGAGCACCCTGCCACTAACCCACCCACCCCAGCACTATTTGTATGTTTACCTATGTCCTGACTGCTTATAGGGACACAGGCCACTGGGCTCAGAGTCTAGCCTAACTGACTGTGTGCACCTGTCAAAATTCAATTTCCATACAGGGTCTAATCAGCACTTCTGGGGGGCAGGAATCTTTGGAGGGCACTATTCATCCCAAGCCCATTTAAGTCAGCAAGATTATAAAAACACAAGAGAATATGGCCTTTGCAGTGGCCAGATCTGTCACAGTATCATGGGGACCTTGGAACAGCCCCATCTTTCCTGGGAGAAACACATGCTTGCTTAAATGGTACAATTCCCTATCTCCAGGGCAGCCCATGGAAATACGTGTGCTCTTCTTCCTTTGTGAAATGAGGGTTGCATCTCGTTGATTAACCACCCTAGAGTACTGACTGATCCTCTACAGGATGCCCCCCAAACGGCCTCCAACAACAGCCGTGCCTTGCCCTTGACAGTGCTAATGACTGAGGAAAAAAAAATCTCTCCTCAGCTCTGGAGTTCTCCAGTTATGCACACTCAATTCTCAGATGACCTCACTGAGATGAAGCCAACCCTGCCTCAAGAAGGAAAATAAACTTCCAGAATCTTCTGGGTCCCTCCAAGAGAGAGGATGTCATTAGCACGCTAGGGGCCTTTAAGTGGCTCTTCTCCTGACTCTTAACAAGGCTGGGAGGGAAGAGGAGGGCGGCAAGGAGCAGGTGAGAAGGGGAGGCTTCTTTTCCCAGAAGCAGCACATTTCATGGCTGTTTCCTTGGCTCCCAGAAGACCCCACGTTTTCACTTCCGATGCTTAGTGAAAGCATTCATTCTTGGGGGAATGACCAGCCTTCTTTGTTACCATGGAATGAAGTCACAGACCAAGCAAGGAAGTCTGTTTCCTGTCAACGCCTTTGTGCTTACATCACCTTGCCTCTGTTTAATTCTACAGGAGGAGAAGCACTCCACCTGATCCACCTGCCTGCCACAAGCAGCGTGGCAGAAAATGCTCCACCTGCCACTTTGGTGCACGAGTTTTCTGTGAATTTATCAGTATCACTGTCGCCGGTGATCCCGGGATTTCCCATGGTAATCAACCCGAGACCCTTCACGGAAGCCTTCAGGGTAAACCGACTGTCAGCAACCAACTTTGAGGTAGGCTGCCTCTCACTTATGCCCCACCCCCAATGTCTGCAAAGATGTGCACAGGGTTCCAGGAATCCACCCCTGGGTTCCACTCCACCAAGGGACTCCAGAAGCCCCTTGCTAGATGCCCATCCAACCTTTGCACTTTCCCTCTCTACTTCTGCAGTCCCCTTGAGCATTCTGAGCACCCCTGACACTGGGAGTTAGTGTGCACTGGATGACCCTATTCTTTGGAGCGAGAGGGTGAATCTGACAACTCGGGTCTTGGTGACTTTGGACCTAGGGAGTGTATTCTGCTGTGGCTCTGCAATGGGGGAGGACTGGAGGAGCAAGCTTTTTCAATATGCATGATGTACCCACATCTATAAGCAGAAAGCTCAATGTCTAGACCCCCAATGTGCGTGTTTCCTCTCAGATGGCTCAGACGCCCAGATTGACATTCCTGTGTCATGCCACAGTTGCTCAGCTCTCTAGTTTGTCATTTGAGTCTTTCCCAAAGTTATCATTTCCCCCTAGGGAGGGCCAACCTGAGAACATCTTTAGGATCCCGGGTCTGGACTTGCTGGCCTTCAGTATTCTCCTCTTCAATCCCCTTGCTCAACAGGTCTGCAGTCCCCTGAAAGTAGAATCAGCCTCTGCCATAGGTCCCTGGGGTCCTGTGGGACACACTGGCTCAGGCCTGGTTGAGACATGGTTGCTTCCATGAGGTCCATACTGGTGTTCTTAAATCCAGCTGATCCTCCACATCACTAGGGGAGACTGAAAGAAGTAGGAAGATCAGGGCCCTCCAGGTTGCCCTGTGAGGCCAGAGCCCAGGGTAACCTCCACTCAGGCACAGCTTCAGCCACCCTTCACCTCACCATCCCATGGAAGTCCCTAGGACCCAGATGCTGGTTCGGGAACTCAGCTGCCCAGCCTACTTCTTTTTGACATCTGGCTTGCTTTCAGCAGCTGCTGTCAGTCAGTTCCCCTAAGGCCTGCCAGCTGCTCACACTTACAGAGCGCATCCTATGTGCTGGACATCACTGGAAATGATTCTCACACCCTGCTCTTGGGATCCTTAAGGAACAATGGTTGTCATTTTAACATTACCTCCTATCCACAGAGGAGGAAAAACGAAGCACAGAGAGACTGTGTCGTCTGTCCTACCTTGCAGTTAATATGTAGCAGATCTGTGACTAGAGACCAGGGCATCTAGCCCTGGAGCTCTCATTACTTTTTTTTTTTTTAAAGCCTTTTCATTGAGCTGTTAGTTCACAAGTATAAGCCCCTACTGACAAGCAGAGAGTCTCCTCAACCCAATAGCCATGGGCCAGGGGCTTTCTCCTGGAGTAGCATCTGTAAGGAAAGCTGTGAGCTACCCAGGCAGGGGAGGGGCAGCAGGTGGGGCCAGGCAGCAGCTGAGGAACTCTCCAAGGTCCTGTAAAGACCAGTGCCTTCCTCACTTTCGTCCTTCCATGCCTTAGTCTGACTCCTCTTTTTTTCTAGCTAACTGTTCTGAGCACTGTGGGGCCCACAGATTTGCTCATCTTTGCTCAGGATGATGTTAAAGTCCGAATACATGAAGCCAGACTTACTGTTTCCCCAGAATTCCATAGCCAGAGTGCCTGCAGCCAAATCGAAGCTCTCCACTCCCTTCCCGTGCGTCAGGAGAGCCCCTTCCCTCCCTTTCCTGACTTAGTCTCCCTATACATGAAGTGGAGAGACACTCCAGGATGGTAGGCTTTAAAGTTCTATGTCTTTCCGTCTCCACAGTAGTTCTCTTTCCTATGAAAAGTAGCCTTGCTCCCAAGAGGGGCTTATGTTGGAAAGACTAAGGCAGAAAAGGGGTCACTGCCACTGGGAGTGAGTGGGGAGTGGTCACCAGGAGGTGGGGTTCTTCCTAGTAAGAGCCCCTTATGCAATGCTTGCGCGTGCCACAGGCCTTTGTATGGATGCTGAGAGCTTTGCGGTTTGTTTCAGGTTGTCACCACTGGTAAGGAACGACTAGATTTCGAAACAGGACCGAGAACATTTGATTTGCAGATTTATGTGAAGGATGATGTTGGGGTCACAGACGTGCAGGTCCTGACTGTTCAGGTGACAGATGTGAACGAGCCGCCGCAGTTTCAAGGCAACCTGGCGCAAGGTGAGGCATACCCAGGCAGTGGCATCAGGGAGGACCCTGTGGGACCGAGCTGAACAGAAAAAGTAAACGAACAAGCAGCTGCTTCCTCAGAAAAGGCAGCTGCCTAACGAGCAGGGAAAAATGAAATGTCTTCCTCTCAGCATGCCCAGCAGTGACACCCAGCAGCTTTTAGAGCCTCACATCTGTGCTTCTCTCTGCCCCTCTCAGTCTCCGGAAGGATGCTGAATGCAGGGACCTCAAATTGGAGCGATTCAGAGGAACCTGGGCTCAGCCCACCATAGGCCTGTCACCATTTTCTGTACCCACTGACCAGCTGTCCTGTTCTCCCCCATGGACTGTATGGGCTCTGGGAGCCCTGGACCTGTCTTGGAGACAGTGGGTACCATCTAAGGACATGGAAAGCTGGGGATGTAGCTTGACGGTGGAATGCTTGCATCCCACGCACGTGGCCGTGGTTTCAACCCCCAACGTCACAAAAACATAAACATAAGGGTTAGGAGTGGCTCAGTAGGTAAAACCTGTCACTATTCGAGCCTGGCAACCTGAGTTCAATACCCAGCCTCTGCATTCAAGTGGAAGGAGAGAGCTGACCCACAGGGTTGTTCTCTGGTCTTCACACACATGCTATGGCATGCACATCCCGTACACATCATGCACACATGTGTGCATATGTATGCACACACAAAGAGACATTAATAATAAATAAACGTAAAACAATACAGATGAAGAAGATGGAACCGTGGGACACTTGGCATCAGATCTGCCATGCCCCAGGCTGTGTGTACTCTCTGTACAACCAGAACCGCAGGTCCACTGTTCTTGGGCTCTCCCTGAACTCACCATTGAGCCATCCATCCATCTCACCTAATGTCTCCTGGATGTCTAAAGGGCCTCTCAAGCTTAGCAAGCCTCTCAAACCAAACTCTTCATTCCCATCTCACTCTACCCACACCCCCAACCTTCTCTAGTGTCTTTCCTCCTTTAGTTGATAGCACGTCCAAGTTCAAGGTCAGCTCTGCGCCCTGAGGCTGGACCTGAATTCTGACCCTATCACTTACTAGATGAGAGAATTCTGTAGCCTTCTGATAACAGTTTCTCCTCAGCTGCCGAGTCCTAATTACACTATCAGAACAATTGAAAGTTATTTTGAGGACCAAGGAGGGGGTGCATGTGGCATCTTCAGCACAGTACCCACAAGGAATGTCCTTAGCCACTTCTCAGAAAGCAATGTGGGCCAGAGCCTAGAGTGGGTTCCTGCTGTCCTCATAATCTGGAGCAGTGTAGCAGATGGAATTAGCTTTTGGTCCCTTCCCTGTGCTTCTGGGACTTCCTTAGGTTCTTCCATCTCTTTCCTGACTCTATGGCTGTTTGGCACAGACACTCTCTTCTGCTGGGACTTCAAGTGTGTCTCACAGAGACACTTGAATATAATAAGATGGGTCTGATGGAGGCACTAGGGGACTTCCCAACTTCTCTCTCATCCTGGTCCTCTTTCCCAGCTAACAACAGTCTGAGTCACCTCCCAGTGGAGTAGGTAAGTGAAGACATGACACCCAGTGTTGTAGAGATCTCCATAAACAACTTGGTTCAAGTGGTCTTTCCCTGGATCTTACCATTGCTGCTGCTTCTTCTTCTTCTTCTTCTTCTTCTTCTTCTTCTTCTTCTTCTTCTTCTTCTTCTTCTTCTTCTTCTTCTTCTTCTTCTTCTTCTTCTCTCTCCCATGATGCCAGCATACCTAGTTGGTTTCCTTTAGCTGCAGCATCTAGATGGCCCAGTGTTGGAGGTCCCTATCTGATGAGACACTTTTATTCTCCCTTTGACTTGGAACAGGTTTAAACCTCTATGTAGTAGAAAGATCAAACCCTGGATTCATTTACCAAGTGGAGGCCTTTGACCCCGAAGACACAAGGCGGAACACACCCCTCAGGGCAAGTATCCTAGGATGCTGCTGTCCACACACACTTTGGGGCAGAAAGCAGATGGTCAAGTCTGGCAGGTGGGCAGCAGGTAGGTAGCAGGTGGGTAGCAGGTGGGTAGCAGGCAGGGAGCAGGCGGGGAGCAGGTGGGGAGCAGGTCCATCTGGTGCTCTAGGTGCATAGTGCCTTGTGTCTTGGACAAACTTAATTTTGCTGAACTCTTGTGCTTGAGTGACAGCAAAAGCATCAGAGTACCTGACAGAGTCAGGCCTTGCTCACATGATAGGCTGCATGTCAAGGTCCACGCTGGCAGCATTTGCTTCCAAGCCGATACAAAGCTAACTATGTTATTTTAAACATAAACATTAAAGTACACCCCAAACCAGGCACTAACAACCTTGCTAAGAGATAGAATCAAGCTTGTAGCCAAGATGTGTTTCTTTCTTTTTAATTATGTGCATGTCTGTGTTTCCATGCGTGGGTATGTGCCTGTGAGTGCTGTTGTCAGTGGAGGTCAGAAGAAGACACTGGAGTCTCTGGGCTAGAGTGACAGTGCTTGTGAGTCACTTGACGTGGGTTCTGGGATCTGAACTCCTCTGCAGGGCAGTACTTTCTCTTCATCTCTGAGCCATCTCTCCAGCCCCAGATGTTTTAAGTCTCAAGGGTTTTTGGTGCAGAGTAGGGACTGGGTCCCAGAGAGTTGTCTCCCTATCCAGTCTGAGACAACTGCACTCTCCTCTCTCCCATTGAAATCAGATTCCTTCTTGAAGCTGGTGCTTTTAGACCCAGGAACCCCAAGCAAAGCCTCGTAGCTATTCCTGGGAACAGTGCCTTTCTCTGCCTCGCTTTGCTGTAGCTGATGAACTTATGCTGAAGCTGCCTGGACCAGCCTAGAGAGGATCACAATGCTAACTCCACTCACTCAGCAAAGGAGCAGGGTGCCCACCAGCTCTACTGTTGATAAAAGAGTACTCTGAAATGGGACAGTTAGGCCATCGGTAACCGCAGAGGCCTGCCTCTCCCATTTGCTGTGAATTTGCAGCTTCAACAAGACCAATTTTTCTAATAGGAAAGGGCGATCCATGAAAATAATCTTCAGGACCAATGTAGGCAGCCACAGGGTCTGTAACGGCTGCTGGAAGGTCAGGGCAAGCATGTTCGCAGTAACAGGTAGCTGTCTTCCTTAGAAGCTGTCCTTCTGTTCAAAAGGTTCAAAATTCATCTGAGTCAGCATCTGCATAAAGAAGAGAAGATGGAATGGGTGGGTGTCCACTCTACTGAAAGCGACAATGCTGTGTGACAAAACTTCTGGGGAGATGCTATACATACCTCTATTCACCCCATGACAGACCAAATCATGACACCACCAAAGTCCAACTTGGTGAACCATTGAGTTTGACTGGGCTGATGTAGAGAAATAACAGGGGTTACTTACAGTACCAGCAGTGACTCAAAGACAGCTGCATCAGCCAAGCCCCGCCCCCCAGAATGGATGACAGCTCACAGCCTGGGAACCTGGGGCACACTGCATAGACTGCAAGCAGCTCAACAAGTTGAAAAATGTCCTTTCCAGGTGCCTCAGTTGGTCTAAACCTCTTTTAACTTCTGGTCTGCTCTCAGTCTTCTTTGCAGCTTTATGGTTTACTTTGGCAGAGAATCTGGTCAGTTTCAGGGACTTCCTGAAGCTATTTTGAGTTCTTTACCTTCCTGCTTAAGTAGCTTCCCTACAGGGCAGAATATTTCAATCTCCCTGCAAACTGTACTGAACAAACAGAAGGGCTTTAAAGGAATATTTACTAAGAGCATGCTTATAGTTATGGAGGGCAAATAAAATAGAAAATATAACCAGTGGAGATGATAGGAGATGAATTTGTGTGTGTGTGTGTGTGTGTGTGTGTGTGTGTGTGTGTGTGTGTAGGCACACATGTGTGCACAAGCGCTCAAGGAAGCCAGAGGAAGACCTTCTCTCACTCTTGGTTTTATTCTCTTCAGTCAGGGTCTCTTACTGAATCTTGTTAGGCAGAGGCTAGCAAGCCGCAGTGATGCTGCTGTGTCTGATCCCCACAGTGTTAGGATTACAGACACTTTCAACCTCATCTGGTTTTTATACATGAGTGTCAGAATCTGAACCCAGATCCTTATGTTTGTATACCAAGCGCTCTATCTACTGAGTCATCTCTCCAGCCCTAGACTGTGTGTCTTTATGCTCAGGTACCATGCAAAAATAGACACTGAAAAAGTATACTTTGAAAAAAAAAACTAGGGGACCTTAGTGGGGCCTGTTTACTCAGATTCCTCTAAGGCACAGTGTATAAAGCACGAGGTCCCTGAGACTGGCGTCTTATGATGCATTACTATAGGGAAGGAAGGAGGGACAAGGTTAGAGGGATCTTCTTGTTTCTTTGTTTTCTCAATTGCCAAGGTACTATGCTTGGGTTATTGTTTTCTGAGCATGATGTGTGCAAACATCAAATGATGAACCTCAGTACATGGTCAGAGGTTCATGTGGGACTGTGTGGTGCTTCTGGCTTGTCAGAGAAAGCATTAACAGGTTTAACTCATGTCGGGACTGAATAGCTGTATGAACAGCTAACACTGTCCAGAAGGATCAAAAACAATAAACAATTGTTTGGTCATTAATACCTTCACACTGGCCTTCATACTTAGGTGCTTGACTCTGGGCCCTGGGCGTACCCAGGGGCATGGTTTGCTATGGGAAGCAGAAAGGATGCAGTTAGCTTCTCATTGACCAAGTCTCTCCTGGACACCTTTGGCTTGAAACTACAGCCTCAGGGGAACTTTAAACACACACAGATGTCCTGATACTCAAGTTCTCTGGAGTTTGTGGTTGTGGGGAATCTGCCCAGGTGTTTGATCAGAGAGGCTGGGACAGTGGTTTCTGGGGGCTTCTCCTGTTTGGCATCTGCTGAGAACAGATGAGGCTGTACAAAGAATGTGGATCCCTGTGACTCAGCCGGCAAACGCTGAATTAGCATGCAAACTTCAGATTGCTTTGTAGTACTATGCTCAGAACTGCTGAGCTGGGTGAGAACAGTGTTGAGGAAGCACTGAAACAGGGACCGAGAGCCACCTGGGCTCTGTCTGTGCCTGTTCCCTTAGCTGATGGGCACTAGCAGGCCCCTGTCCCCAAACGAAGGGGAGGTTCGAGAAAGATCTAGCACACACACATGGAAGCTCTGACTCTGCAAATTGAAACACACCTCAGGCCTTATCTCATTGCTGTACCTATGCCTATGTTGTTTTGAATGTTTTAGTGGCCACGTTAAGAGTACAAGAAACCAGATGGCATTACAGACACCCTAGCTGCTTCTCTGTCCATCCCAGAAATCAGGCCACACAATCCTGCAGTCTGTCCCTTAGGACAAAGAACTGACAGGTGCCCGCAGTGACTCAGCCCAGCTCCTCCCACTCCCTCTCCTGTGCAGTCTGAACTCATACCTGTCTCCTGGGATGCAGGCTAAGTCACAAGCTGTGGAACATTCCACTATTCCCTAATAACCTAGGAGTCAGAAAGGCCCCGTTGTTCTAGGGATTTGAAGGTTCTTTCCTTCAGGACCCCTGTCATGCTAAACATGACAGGTGTCTCTCCTAAGGAAGCTACTCTTTGGAACCTGAAGGGAAGAATTCCTCTCCTTCAAGGCTCTCACACACCCCCCCCCACCCCCACCCCATGCACGCACGGGCACACGCACACATGGAGCACTTTACTCCTAGTCTCATCTCCATTAGACCAGCCACATTTCAGGTGCTCAGTGGTGACATGCGCATGGGCTGACGACTGGTGTGGGTGCTTGGGCTTGTATCACGGCATAGTTATGTCCCCCGGGGGTTCCTTCTGTGTTCTGATGAAAAGACAGATGGAACTGGGATCTGGAGGCTGCACACAAAGGCAAAACCACTCTCCTTGTGGATGCTCAGACTTCTAGCTTTCTTCTGGTTCCCACTCAATATTTTTCCACCTGCTGAAGGAGATTTGCACTCCCACCCTCCCCCAACCCCTCTCACTGCCAGTGGCCCTTTGGCTGCCGCAGAGGCTCCCTGGGGACTCTGGGGATACTAATAGGTTTTACAGCTGGAGGCAAAGTGATCTAGTGCACAGCCCCTCCATTAAAGGGCTTTCTCGGACCCTTCCATTAAGGAAGGCCTTTTGCATGAAATGAAGTGTGCTTTGTCTTCACCACGGCAGACAAAGGATTAAATTAAAAGAGCAATAACCCCACTGCTAGTAAAGTACCAGAACATTCTCAGTTACATCTTCTTTCTGGTGGCTCTGAGGGGAGCCCAGCCATTCCTTCTTCCCAGGAGTCCTCTATGCTGAACAGACCAATAAAAGTCATGAGTAGATGGTATATTTATTCATTTATTTATTATTGGTCTGTGAGGAGTATGTGAAGGGCATAGAACAACGTTGAGGAACTGGTTCTTTTCTCCTGGCCTTGGGAACCAAACCCACATCACCAGGCTTCTTTGCCATGCTCTGTGGCAAGTACTGTTACCTGCTGAGTGCTGAGCCTTTTTGCTGGACCCCAAAGCTTTCTCTCTTTGCCAGCCCCCACCCCACCCCTGCCCTGGCTTGGTAACTGGACTGAGGCCCTCATACATGCCAGGCAAGTGTTCTATCACTGAGCCACAGCCACAGCCCTTTACAGACATGATCTTATTGTACATCCTAGGCTGGTCTCCTAAATCCTAGTTCTGCCTCAATCTTCTGAATGCCGGATTGCAAACTGTTGTGTAATAGTGTCCCCGGAGATTGAAATGTTCCGTCCTGCAGGAAGTTCCTTAAGCAGGAAGGTAAACAACTCAAAAATAACTTCAGGAAGTCCCTGAAACCGACCAGATTCTTGAGATCCCTCCCTGCCACAGCTTTGTCAGCTGTCATCCATGCTGGGGTTGCCTTTGGTGATGGAGCTGTCTTTGAGTCATCGCAGCTCCTGTAGTAACTCCTCACCCATATTCCTGTAAGTAACCCCAATAGAAGTCATTGGTTCCCCACGTTGTACTCTGGTGGTATCTGTACTTTGGTCTGTAATGAGTTCCCTCTGCAGGGTAGGCTACACTGGAGCAGCTGGTGTTTTTTTTCCTCAGTCAAGGCCTCCGCCCCCCATGTCCGCATTCCCCCCCACCCCCTGAGCTGGAATAAGAGTAACATAGGAGAAAAAGAAGGAGGAATTGGTGGCCTTTTGTTTGTTTCGTTTGTTTCAATATTCAGCTTAAACTGAGACATCTAACTGACATGATACTGTATTTCTAACCTACCCAGGCTGATTGGAAGATCCTGTTCTGTGTGCTGTTCCTCTGGGTGAGGTGTGTGTGTGTGTGTGTGTGTGTGTGTGTGTGTGTGTGTGTGTGTGTGTGTAAGTAAGGGTATTGGCTCAGGACCCCCAAGACCAAGTTCTCAGCACAGAGGAGATGTATTTGCCCCAGAGAGACAGAGAGCCAGGAATAAGAGACAAAGACAGGAACCAGAGAATGAAGGGAAAGAGGAAGGGAAGAGTGGAGAGGAGGAAGGGGGATCTGTCTCGGGGGGGGAGGGGGGGGGAACAAACAGGACAAGGACTGCCTCTGGAGAGAGGAGAGAGACATTGCCCATAGGCAAAGGGCGGCTGGTAAAGGGAAAAGGGAAAACCTGGTGTCAGGATGAGGCATGTTAATTAGGTGAGCCAGAGGGGGTTTTTGATTGCCGGACTTCAATACTAACTGGACCTCAAGAGGAGGAAGTGGCCAATTGAAGGACTAGACCCTGCTGGCTAGCTTTAGGAATGTAAGCAGCACTTGGCTAGGCAGAGGGAACGGGGAGAAGGGCAAGGCCTGCCAGAGCCACCTGCTTGAGTGGACTGTCCCTTCAGGGGGGCTCCTGAGTTCAAGGTGTGTCCCCACACTTGGGAGAACAAGGGTTCTTGCTTCCCCATGGAAACTGGCTCAGTGTGGCATGGATGCCCTGTTCCTAGGAAACAAGGCTGAATTCATGATGATTTTTTTGTACGGAAGGTCTGACAGCCAGGGATGGCTGGGAAAGACACCAGGTTTATATTGCCAGCTGCTGCCACATTGTAGCAAGGAGCCGGGGGAGGGGGGGGGGTTGCTGGCCCCCAGGGAGATGACATTTCTCAAAGCTGGTGCACTTCACCTTCTTTGCAGCTATACCCAAAGCACTCTGCATTATGAATAGGGCAGGAAGTATGGGCCCTGTGTCTTCCAAAAAGAAGCTTTTGTGAGGAAGGGCAACCAGGAGCCTACAAACAGAACTGCGGGAGGCAGGAAGGCGCAGTCCCAGAGGAAAGCAGAGAGCTTGTCTAAAGAGCATTTGTTGCTGAACTGATCTGATTACTTGGGACTTTTCTCAGCCAGGACTGGGGCAGAGAGGGTCTGCAGCTGCTTTTCATTCTATTTAATTTCTGTTTTCCAAGAATGAATATCAAGGGAGAGCTTTGATTAAACAAGCCTTTAAAAAGGAGTTGAGAACGCCAGGTTTCACAGAAAGCCTTACTGCGTCGCTGGCAAGGGGCCACATGACACAATATTTCTAGTCTACAGATATTATCTCCTTTCTGAGCACAAAGCTGTGCGCCTGTGAGCAACGCGTGGAGACTGAAGGAAAAGAGAGTTAGCCTAGCACTAATTATACATACATACATACATACATACATACATACATACATACATGTAAAGATTATCAAGAATAGAAATTAAGAAAAGTCTCTTGCCCCCAGTGTTTGTTCACCAATGCCAGTTCTATCTGTTGCTATTTCTTTCCCTCTTTTTCTTTCCCACAGCAGTTGTTGAGACTGTAGGCTGAACTCATGATCTCACAGCTAAATATAGCATTACTACTTAAACCAAATGGTTGACGAGATATTTTTGTTGTTTTTTTTTTTTAAAGACTTTTTGATGCTGCTGTGGTTGGCTTTTGAGAAAGGGATCTCACTTTGAAATGCAGGCTGACCCGCACTCTGTGGTGATGCTCTCAGCTCTGCCTTGCAAGTGCTGGGATTACAGGCAGACAACACCACACTCTACCTGTTTTTTTTTTTTTAACATTTTTCATAGGTGGGAATGCTGGGCTCTCATCAGTGAGAAGTTAGGAGGAAGAAAACTGCTCCATGGAATAATTAGCAAAGACCCACTGAGCACCTGTGTGGGGCAGCTTCTGTTACACACTGGGAACATGGAAACAAAAAGGACAACTTTCCCTTCAAGACCTTCTGTCTTTTTTAAGCTTCTGGGGAACCGGGGATTGAACTCAGGCCTTGTACATGTGAGGAGAAAGCTTTACCCCTCAGCTACACTCTCATGACGGAATCTTACATTTTAGCTGAACAGTAGAAGCTTCCATCCAACGCAGACCCAGCCGGTTCCAAGCACTGCCATAGCACTGTAGTGGTTTGAATGAGAATGGTCCCCATAGGCTCAAATATTTGAATGTTTAGTCACCAGGGAGAGAGAATGTTTGAAAGGATGAGAAGGATTAGGAGGTGTGGCCTTGTTGGAGGAGGTGTGGCCATGTTGGTGGAAGTGTGTTACTAGGGGTGAGCTTAAGGTTTCAAAAGCCCATACTATGCCCCCTACCCTCTCTCTAAGATGTATCTGAGCTACTGCTCCAAAGCCATGCCTGCCTCCTGCTACTGGCTTCTCTGCCACAGCGATAATGGACTAAGCCTCTGAAACCGTAAGCTATCCCCAATGAATGTTTTTTTAAAAATGTGAGTTGCCTGGGTCATAGTGTCTCTCCACAGCAACAGAACAGTGACTAAGACAAGCATGTTGTAGGTTCCTCCGTGGGGAGGCTCGGTCGATTATCCTATACAGACTGACAGACTTAGAAATGGTGAGACCAGGAGTCAAATCCAGGAGGTCTTTCTCCAGAGTCACACTCATAATTTACTGTCCCAGTTTGTGACTTTTACATCCCAAATGTGTCTAGGAGGTTGGTGTTTTTTTTTTTTTTTTTAGTTTGTATCGTTGCCTGTATTGACCCTTCTTGCAGGCCCTTGCCTGTATAACTCGGTTCTTGGTTTTCCATAAGCTTTCAGAGGCATGAACCTATTTGCCATCTCTGGATCCTAAGTTTCCCACTGCTTAGAACCAAATAAATAGATTTGTCTCCCAGAGTTTTATAAAACACGCAGAAAGATTCTGATTCCGATGCATGTTGTAAATGTCGTCACGAGTCAGTAGACTCACGCGCTTCCATCACAGCCAGCGTGGGCCTCTGATCGCTGATAGGTGAGGGTTTCCTACAGGGACGACTCAGCCACAGACACAGGGCTGTTCTTCATGTTGGCCGCTTATGGCCAACTTATTGCTGCTCAAGTGAAAAACTGGAGAGATAGTGGGGGGCTTGCAGAGATAGTGGGGGGCTTGCAGAGATAGTGGGGGGCTTGCAGAGATAGTGGGGGGCTTGCAAAGGTGTGTTTACAATGAAGGTGAGGGGAGTGCGGTCCTGAGAGAAGGTCACAGAAGACTGCTTCCTGGCATTGCCCAGCTGTCTCCTCTAAAAACTGGGCAGGAGACTCCTAAATGAACACCAAGTGCATGTTGTTAAATAAGCCCCATGTTTGAAAGGCTGTGCTTTCATTAGTTAACTAGGCTGGACAGACAGTCAGATTTAAGAAGTGAGCCTCCAGGCATCACATCCCGACCACACCTGGTCTCTTCTGACCTCAGAAGCTAAGCAGGGTTGATGGGATATTCAAGGCTCAAAACAGAAATAAAAAGAACACACTATTGCCATTCGATCAGCCCATCATCTTGAGATCTTGGAAGGTGTGTGTTTGCACAGAAAGAACAGGAAGTAATCCATCAAAATGATGAGATTTCCCACATGGATTTCAGTTTGTGGCTTTTTTAATATTTCTCAGTCTCCAATTTTCGTGTAAAAGTGTGATCATTACAACTAGAAAGATAGCAAACAGAAAGTAAATACTTTTCAAACAGGATTTAAAGACTCTATAGTGACCCCAGAGGAGATCTTTAATCTATTTTCTGGCCACTCTTTTTTTGGTCCCAGGAACTCCACATGATCACACACAGCACATAGAAGATTGGAGACCTTGGCTGTGTGTCTATGGTTTTAGACTTTGGGGCCTATAGCTCTGGTTTCAACCCCTCCACTGATTATTGGGTTCACCAATCGAAGGCCTCGAGAATAGATCACCTCTCATCTTAGCTGTGAATATGAAACCTTCCAACCTCAGAGCCCTTTACAGTCAAGGGACCTAAACTGGGTTCTCACTGCTTTTGTATTTAGCAGCGTATATTTTCAGTCAGTTTTCCCAGCAGAAAGGAGTGGAGCCATTGGTATCGCCCCTAAGTGACAGGCAAAGGAAGGACCAGAACACGTACCCAGCCCTTCTGATGCAAGCCCTTCCCCTGCAGTACAGGCTCCCCTGTATCAGGACCAGTGGGTCCTCAGAGGGGAAGAGAGAGAGAGAGAGAGAGAGAGAGAGAGAGAGAGAGAGAGAGAGAGAGAGAGATCATAATGAGAAGAGACTCTCAGGAGACAGGCTTCATTGAGACAGCTCATTTAATTGGGGGACGCAAAGGTTACTTAAGCCTTTGGGGGTTAGGTAGGGGCTTTCAGGGTGAGTGTGTATTATTGGCTATGGCCAGGGTGCTGGGGATGTCTCATTTGTATAAAGAGGAATTCCAGGTGCTGCTGGACATGGCCATAAAAGGAGAAGGGAAGTTTAACCTGGCTACCAGGCTACATGACCTCCTCTTGGGGAACAAGGTGGGGGCACAAGGCTACATGCACTGAAACATGCAGGCTTGGAGTTGGGGGGGGCAGTTGTACCCCTGCTGCTTTCAGGAGGAGATTGCTGGGGTTCTGGCATGTCTTAACTGCACTCCTACCCCCTCCCACAGCTCCTCACCTTCTCCTACTTCCCTGCCTCTATAATCCAGGCAAAGAAGCCATCTTGACGAGCACTTATGAAGGAGCACAGACGTGGTCCTCCTGTGGTCTGGACCTTAGTGGTTCTATGTATGAGCCTGTGTGTTTCTGTCAGATGTTTTGGCAGACAACTGCCAAGAGAGTAGCACAGGGCACTGGTTATCAAGAACAACAAAAAACCCTCCACTACCCAAAGATTTGAGAAGACTCTTATCAGGATAAAATTTAAGAACAGTGTGTCTTCAGCTCTTAAGTCTTCCACATTCTCAAGTCCCATTGCCTCTTCCTTTTCCTTCCTCTCGTTGCAATGGGTGATGTTTAGGTAAAGGTTTGAACTTTGTAACTGTCAACTTTTTCAAGGATAAACATAAGATCTCATGTCTGCCGGCGCGGTCCTAATAGCTAATGCAGGAGAGGTGTGGTTAAGCAGTATTGAGTAAAGTCAAGTCACAGTGTTAGAGCCAGGGTAAGCAAGTGCAGGTCAGTTGATGGGCATGGAGGGGGAGAGCAGAGCTTGCAGCAGAGCTTTCCCAGGCAGGGGCCCTTTGGAAAAGTCTCAGTTGGAACAGCTCTTTAGCGAGTACTCGCCGTTCAGACCAACCACATCTAAAGGCCTTTCTCCTCGGCAACCACAAAGTCTCAGGACTGCTTATCTGGGCATCTTCGTAAATCATTCACAATGTTGTACATACCAAGAGTGCCAGACAGGACAGGAGCGCAGGCACCTGAGGGTGTGCTGACCTAATTCTACCTTGTCTTTGTTTTACAGTACTTCCTCATTTCTCCCTCAACAAACTTCCGAATGTCTGCTAATGGTACCCTCTTCTCCACCACGGAACTGGACTTTGAAGCAGGGCACAAGAGGTAACCTTGCCAGTGACCTTCCCTGAAGTATGGCTGTCTTAAACTCAAGAAAAGTGAGGGACTATCCAGATACAAACAGGGTGCTGGGTCCCTGAGAAACCTGAGATATGGCTAAGAGTTTGGCTTCAGCTGACAGGACACAGGTGAAGCAATGGAGCTTGGGGAGGAGAGGCCAATGCCCAGAGCTGGAGGCCGGGAGCGGGAGGGTAGCACCTAGAGGCATTCAAAGGCAGCAAGTGTGACAAATCCTCTCAAGAGAGGCTAGCTTTTGAGATGGAAGCCATAGGCCTTGGGCAAGCCAGGTGAGGCTCCTGGCTCTATACTCGTCAAGAGAGCTGGGGTAGTTAGTGAGGATGGAGTGTAGGTCAGTGGCAGGGTGCTTACTTAGTATATGGGAGGCCCCGGCTTCCATATCCAGCGCCTTAAATGAATGAATGAATAAAATACAGCCGCATTTCCTGGAAAGTGGAAGAAGCCCATTTGCAGGGACATTGTAAAGGCAGAGACTGATTTGGCTGGCCTGAGTGGATATCTGTCCAGGGAGGTTATATCCATGTAGCCTTATTTCTCCAGGCTGAGAAATGAGGGAGTGAGCTTCATGGCCAAAGAGGCAAGGTGGCCACATCTGACCTCTGATGGTCCATAAGAAGCAGGTGGCTAGAAAGAAGGCTGTGCCCTGACTACTGTGCTCTTTCCCACTCCTCTTTGTGGTGGTGTCAGCAAAGCTTGTTTCTCTCACTTGGAATTTCTCCCTGACAGCTTCCACCTCCTTGTGGGAGTAAGAGACAGTGGGGACCTCGAAGCCTCCACAGCACTCCAGGTGACCATTGTGAACATCAATGATGAGATCCCACGCTTTACCAGGTAGGCCCGAGAGCACACACGATAGAGCCCAAAGAGTCTGCTGCTACAGCTTTCTTAGATACTCTCAGGACAAAACAGAGATATTCTTTGCTCTGGCCTAGACAAGATATGAGAAGGAGAAATCTCCAGTGTCATTTATGCCTCCCAAGCCCTCATTTCCCTTTGCTCCCCATACCTCCTGACCCTCAGCTCACATTCACATGCACCATGGGACTGTGGACATGTTGGAGAGGGGTGGGGCCTGAGCCCAATGCTTCCTGTGAGGCACTGCACACACGCAGAAGATGAATGCAAGGCAGACATTTGTTCAATGGAGTGCCCCATGTTAATAACAGACTCCCAGAGCCTATACTGGTGTCACCATAATGGTGTCACAAGGCTGCTGGCACACCATAGTTTCTTCTTGGCTTGGTGGAGCCAGAAAGACACAGGACTGTGCCTTCTGCTTCCACATACAGCAGAGATGAGGGGAAGATTGTATGTATGTTGGGAAAGAGGGTGGACCTGACCTCTTTCCCAGGTCCAAAGGAAGATCCTGGCCTGCTGCACACAGGGATTCGGAAGACAGGATGGGATCTAGAAGCAGCAGGCAGCCTTCGACACAGCCTGGCTTTCTGCTGCCATGAGAGGGTTCAGGCCCCAGCCACAGAAACAGCACCATCTTGTGCTTGGGGTGGGGGGTGGTGGGGGGTCAGCAGCATTAATGGCTGTGAACAATACAACACAAGCTACTCTACCAAACCCAAAGGCATGAAATTGTGAATTAAAAGTAAACTAGGGCTGGAAAGAAGGCACAGCAGTTAAGAGAACCTGTTGAAGGACTAGAGTTCAGTTCTTCAGTTCCCAGCATCCTCATTGGGCAGCTCACAATAGCTTATAACTTCAGCGCCAGGAGATCCAGCACACTCTTCCAGCCTTCTCAGGCACCTGCACCCATGTGTTCACACACACACACACACACACACACACACACACACACACACACACACACGGGGGAGGGGGGAAGGAGGGAGGGAAATAAAGACTTTAAAAATATTAAAAATAGACAAAGTATTTGAAAAATCCACAAGCAGAAGAGCAAGGTAGGATGTTTGCAAAGATATTTTAAGAGGGCTGGAGCGTAGGCTCAGTAGGTACAGTTCTCGTTATGCTTCGTCCCCAGAGCCCATGCAAAAGAGCTGTGTGTGCTCACACACTTACAAATCCCAGCGCTGGGGAGATAGAGACAGGCATATCTGGGGGTTCACTGGCCAGGCAGCCAAGCCTACTTGGTGAGAAGCCCTGTCTCAAAAAAAGAAAATGGGCTGACAGCTCTGAGGAATGGCATCCAAGGCTATTCTGTGGCCTCCGCATGCCGTTGTACCTGCAGACATAAAAACATGTAAGCACGTGCAAAAACAAGTGTGTTTTAAGCCTGGGAGGTATTAAGTCCACTCTACGCCCAGGTTAAGCTTGCAGCACTTTGCAAACACGAGACAGTTCCTGGTCATTTACATGAGCCCCAGACCAGATGTGTATGTATGTTTAAGGCAACTGCAAAACCAAGTCATCTTCCCCTGTGATTGTTTCCATCAGTGCCCAATGCTGGGCGGGGTACCAGAGAGTCCAGGGACATCTCTACAGATGCGATGGCCTAGAAACACACACCAGAAGGTTGACAAATGGTTGCCATATACCAGTTCAGACTCAGGCGGAGGCACCGGGCCCCACACAGCTCTCTGGATTCACCTAAAAAGTCTAGGAAGGTGACAGCTGGGAAGTTGGCAAGCAAACTGCCTGAAATACTCCTCACAGCACAGATAGAAAAGCAAACTGATAGGATGGCAAAGAGGAAAAAAAAGTCCTCCTCTGGGCACTAATCTGCTTTGTACCCTGTCTTCTAAAGTGCCCCAGTTAGCAGTTTGGCAGGGAAGGGGCAACGGCCACCCAAAGGGCGGCTTCACGCTCCTTGGTTCTCACTAGTGATTTTAAAGACTGAGCTTTTAGGCTCTGACTCAGCCAGCTTTGCTTAGGTGTTGTTGATGACATTGCTATGTGTCTGCAGGAGCCTGCACTCTACAAAGGCCAGGGCACTGCCTCGTTTGCTTCAGCCTGTTCAGTTACAAGTGCTCCTATCCCTCAGCAACAATGAGTCAAAGGGATGCAGTTGGTTGGGGTGACATTGGATGCTGGCCTAATCGAGAGCTTGTCTGCTCCCTTGGATTTCCTATTTCCTTTCTCCTCAAACGTCTGTTAGAGCTAGCCATTAATTATTTCATTGCCGATTACAAGGTTAAATCTTCAACCTGACCCAGGCATAGCAAGTCTGAGTGTGCGGCAGCTGCTGCAGGTGTGGACACAGCTCTTCATCTTTGTGTCTACTTAAGGCCACCACAGCAAGTGCTGCTTCTGTTCTTGAGACTGCCTTCCCATTTATTTCATCCCATGGGTGGAGACAGATGTCTGTCTGCTTTGTGGTGTGTGGAGTGTATGTTGGGAGGCTGTGGCTCCCAGAGGTTGAAAACCAGGGCACATTTACTGTGCACAGTGCTGACGGCAGAACACTTTATTCAGATGTCCAGGAATAGCTCTTCCTCCCTGGGCCTGTTTCCTTTGTAGCCACTGGGAGTCCTTTGGTAAGGGTGCCTGGCTGGGCCTTTTCACATATTCATTCTCAGGGAAGAAGGCTCCCCGTCCCCCATTGTCACACAGAGGATGTGAGGATGCCATCGCTGGCCCCACCTGTAGCCATGTGTAGTGCGGCAATGAGTGGGGGATGTGAATGATAATCCTATTTATTCTGTTTTGGAGTACCTGAAATTAGACCTTGCTCTGGAATCTTGGATCCCCAAATCACACACTAACTCTTTTTATCTTCCACCACACTTGGCTATCAGCGCAACCACAGAAAGACTGTTTGGCTTGAGAGCCTGAGGCACTGTCCCCTGTGCCTTTCATGGGGACCTGGCACACCTAGCACTCACTCTAGGCTTCCAAGCAGGGCTTAAGCTGCACATCTGACTTGAACCTGATGCTTCTCTGACAGGCTCGTTCCATGAAGGAGTGTTGTTTAGCAGCCTCTCCCTCATTGTGAAAGAGTAGCTCCCTCTCCAAGTTGTGACAACCAAGAAATGTGTCTAGATAGAATCACCCGGCAACCTGGAGCCACCACCTCAAAGGAATCAAAGATGGGAGAAAGGACATACTCCCCCTGTGGTGTCTTCCTTCTGCCTGGGGTGGCCCAGGACTAATGGTCACCTCCGCACTAAAGTCAAGAGTATATGCTTATCCTGGCTTTCTCAGTGGACATCTGGGTCCCCTTTCAGTGCTCTGCAGTCTGCATTTCCACTGAGCTCACTGGTGATGGTCCTGGGAATTACTGGTCCTGGGAGTAATGCCAAAAAGCCAGGACCAATCTGTGCGGGCATTGAAGCATCTGTACTTTTCCTTTTCTATAGCTTTCATAAAACACACAGACAAGGCGAGTTACACAAAGAAGGCCTTACTTGGTGCCTACTACTGTCCCAAAGGCTAAGAGTCCATCACCATCACAGCTGGGAGACATGACAGCAGGCAGACATGGTAGCTGGAGCAACAGTTGAGGGCTCACATCTTTAAGCTCAAAGGGGAAGCAAAGATCGAACTGGGAAGGTAGAATCTTTGGAAACATCAAAATCCGACCCCAGTGACATTCTTCCTCCAGCAAGGCCACACCCTCTAAGCCTCCCCTAAAAGCACCAACCATGGAGCAAATAATCAAATGCCAGAAACTGGGTGCGGGGAGGGGTGGGGGGGGGGGGGGAAGAGATTTTATTATTCAAACCACCAAGCATTCTTGTGACCCTGGCCAGGAAGTGACTAGACCCAATCTAGTGGACGGAAGAAAAAGCATCCTACATTAGAAACAGGGTTCTGCTGGTTGCAGAAGACAAGGTTGCCTCTTTCCTCTGCCTCTGCCTCTGGTCCCTGCTGCCCCTGGCTCTTCTTGTCCAGCTCACAGACTCTGAGAAGGGATATGGCAAGTGAGAAACAGGACACAAGGGCTTGCTCAGTGGGATACTAGGCAGGGAGCGGCGTGCACTGGAGTGACCTCTTGGACAAAACAAGCTTACTCCTCCCCAATAATGGGGTACAAGAGAACCCCCTGCCCCTGCCCCCTACCCCCCCCCCCCCCCGCTTATGGGTGATATTTGGTCCAGAATTCAGAGCAGGGCCAATGGGGGTAGGCTAGCATGAGGGCTACAGACTGTCTCTGCTTCTTTTTTTTTTTTTTTTTTTTTTTTTACTTTATTAATTTATTCTTGTTACATCTCAATGGTTATCCCATCCCTTGTATCCTCCCATTCTTCCCTCCCTCCCATTTCCCCCTTATTCCCCTTCCCTATGACTGTTCCTGAGGGGGATTACCTCCCCCTGTAAATGTTCATAGGGTATCAAGTCTCTTCTTGGTAACCTGCTGTCCTTCCTCGTCTCTGCTTCTTTAATGTCTGCTTCCTCTGGCTCTCCCTGTGTGATAGCAGTGGTGAGCCAGGTGTGGGGTTGTGGGGGTGTGGGGAAGAAGCCCGCAGCGTGAAGACAGCCATTTAGAGCTGAGATGAACACTGCCTCCCTTTAAGGAGGAACTGAACGGGAAAATGGCACCTTAGGGAGCAGGGAAGTTAAAGGTGATTCTGCCAGTCTGAAATGATCTCGCTACTGGCCTTTTACAAAAGCATGGAGGTCTGAGACAGGTGGGTAAGCTGGCCACTTGGAGTTCTATCCCACACAGTGCCCTCTGGAGAACAGTGTGGTGGCTTGGGTGACTTGCTGGCTGTCAGGAGCTTAGACAGCTGGCCTCATGACGAGTGCCACCTGGAGGGATGCCTAGGTTCCATATGGAAATGTTGTATACCCTCCGGCAAGGAAAAAAAAATAAAGAAGAAATAAGAAATAAACAAAGACCAGAGATGGAGAATAGACACTATTGGGCTTCTGGCATCATCCACAGGGTGGGAGTCAAGCACAGGTTAATAAACCTGAAGTTCTGAACATCATGCCCAGGTGGGTTCTTTAAAAGAATCCAGGCAGGCAGCGGCTGTACCCCTCTAAACTGCTGCAGTAACAGCCTGGCCTTCTTTGAATCCATGGGGATGCGGTCGTTAGAAATTCAGACGCCAGTCATACCCCTCCTTTCAGCTGCTGTAGTCTCTCTGCGTGTTGATGCAACTCAAGCAATGCAGTGCTATATTTAGCACACACCAAAATACCTACCGCCCAGTCTGCACCCTCCCCTGCCCCTGCAAATTAGCCACGTCTGCAGTATTTTCGTTGCAGTCCGAGGAGAGTGTACTCCATCCCGGAGGAAGTGCGTCCAGGAACCATGGTGGCGAACATCACAGCAGTGGATCCTGATGATGAGGGCTTTCCTGGTCACCTCCTCTACAGCATCACTACCATCAGCAGCTTTTTTGTGATAGATCAGTGTGAGTCAGCTGCAGTCAGCTGCAGCACCCTATCTGCATCCCAAACCCAGCCGTTGAGTGATTTTACAATGCTCTCTGTTCTCTTCTGGCTCTTGGCCTGCTCTTCTGTCTGTGTTCATGCTTAGCTGTCAGGGAAAGGATGTATTAAAGGCATCAGACACCAACTAAGGTTGTGGAGACTGGATAGGGCTGAGTGTGAGCAGCTGGGTCACTTTTCACCTTTATGAGGAACTGGGCTGATTTTTCTTTCTTTCTTTCTTTTTGTTTTGTTTTCGTTTTTGTTTTTAAGAGACAAGGTCTCAGTGTGTAGCCTTGGCTGTCTTAGACTTGCTTTGTAGATCAGACTGGCCTTGAACTCACAGCGATTCACCTGGCTCTGCCTCCTGAGTGCTGGGATTACAGGTTTGCGCCACCATGCCTGGCTGCTTTTTTTTTTCTTTTCCCTCAAGTGCCATTAAGATTAAAGTGGAAACCCCTATAAATAGAACTCACATATTTCCATCTGTGTGGAAATAAAGACTCAAGGACATAGAGGAAATTATATTTTATGGGTTTTTTTTATGGTGTTTTTGTTTTGTTTTGTTTTTTGTTCAGTTTGTTTCGTTTGTTTGTTTTTAGTTTTTTGAGACTGGGTTTTACTGTGTAGCTCTGGCTGTCCTGGAACCTGCTCTGTACACCAGGCTGGCCTTGAACTTGGAGATCTGCCTGAATGTTGGGATTAATGGCATGTACAACCATTGCCTAGAGAGAGAGCTATATCTAGCTCTATATCTTTATCTGTATCTATCTCTATATATCTGCACCTGCACCTTCACCTGCACCTGCACCTGTACCTGCACCTGCACCTTCACCTGCACCTGCACCTGCACATACATTTTTTGAGATAAGGTCTTGCTCTGTAGCTCTGGCTGGCCTGGAACTTGCTATGTAGTAACTCATGGCCATCCCCCTGCTTCAGCCTCTTGAGTACTGGAGACAGACACTTAAACCACACATGCCTTGAAAATTGCATTTTTAAAATACTAACTTTGATGAGAAAGTGAAGGGATGATTCCAGTTGGATGACAAAGTGTCTAAAACTGGAGTAAATTGTGCAAGGCCTGGTGTTCAGGCGCCTCTGTCCTCCTGGAGGAGGATGATTACCTCTCGAGCGAAGGCCTAATGGCCACTGCAGGGCTGGACAGAATAAGGGCGGAGAGGTTCTCCTGCTTCTGCTGTTATCTCAGACGTCAGTGTGCCTTGTTGTAGGGTAGCATGAAGATGCACGAGCTGCCTGCCCCATCCGCACACTCCTAAGGATTCAGAAGAGAGGAGCGATACCGACACTGAAGTGGAATGAAGGCAGATGGGTCACTCCAGTATCATCAATAGTCTCACTTAAAAAATCCAATTGAGCTGGGCAGTGGCGGCGCACACCTTTAATACCAGCACTTCAAAAGCAGAGGCAGGGGGATCTCTGTGAGTTTGGGGCCGGCCTGGTCATCTGCAGACTGAGTTCTAGAACAGCTGGGGTTACACAGAGAAACATTGTCTTTAAAAAATGATAAGTGATATTTAAAAGTAACTGAGGTGGTTGTGTTATTTTGTTTGGAAGCTTGTTGTGTATTTTATACTTACAGCAGATCTCAGTTCAGAGTGGCCCCATTTCAGGGCCTAAATAGCACATGGCACACCATGTGGCCAATGGTGGCGCATTGGACAATGTCTCTTTCCATCACCTTGCTAGACTGTTGGCAGCTACGTTCTCATATGAGGAGCCCAGTGTAGAGAATGAGTTTCCTGTCCTCTGAAACAGCCACCTTCCTGGAGACTTCACACTTGCCAGTCATTGTACAGCAAGGCCACATGCATTCCTTCTCTGGTACTTGCACACCCAAATGAGCTAACATCATCCAGAGTTTACAAAGGAAAGCCAAGGGCTAGAGAGACACTTAGACAGATTCAGTGGTTTCCCAGGAGTCCCAGTGCATAGGGGCATCATGATGTCCAAGCCAGATGATTATAGAGTGTGTCCTACTAGCAACTAAATTGTCCCATCTTCATAAACCCAGGCCACATCAGCCTGGTGGACTTTACTTTACATAGTGCTTTTGTGGAAGCCCGCATTGGACAATCCCAGGCCATAAGCTTTTGAGCAAACTATACCTATTCTGGGACTGAGGCAATGAAGGGTACGCAGAGCCAGTGACTGGCATCTATCTCTGGAAACTTGTGAAGGTTCTGACATTGACGACTTCACACAGCCAAAGGTGTAGGCATCGACGATTTTGGTTGAAAATTCTGTTCACTCTGGTGCTGCAAAAATGAACTTTTAAGAAGTACACCCATGCACATGTATTCATACTTGCACAGGCACATGTACACACACACACACACACACACACACACACACACACACACACACACACCCCACAATAGTGCTGGGGATTGAACCCAGGGCCCTGTCTATGCTAGGCAAACATTCTGCCTCTGAACTATATTCCATATTCCCATACCTTTTTTGTTGTTGTTGAGTATTTAAACTAAGACTCTGGTTCCAAATAATAAAAAAGAAAGCAAATTTAGCTAAGCACAAGACAAGGGACATGAAGAGAAGACAGGAGAGGAAAGGAGAGGAGGGCAGGGAAGGGGAGGCAAGAGAGGGAAAGGGAGGGGACGGGAGAGGAGGCCCATCTCATTGGAAAGTCAGAGTAGAAGAGGGGTGTGAGGCAGCATTGCTCCAAGGACCTCAGCAGCTCAAGTCCTGGCCTTTTACCTGCAGCTCCAGTTGTAGCCTCACTTACTCTCCAAATGTATGTCTCTTAGCAACAGATTCTGCAAGAGAATCCAGTGGGTCAAATTGAAGAGAGCTATCTACCAGTTCTGCTGGCTGTGACAGTGCTGTGCCCAGGGCCCAACCCTGGAGTGTAAGGTGTGGCTTTAGGGAAGGATCAGATCAGGTGCTACAATGAGTGTCAAACCCGCACATGATTTTACAGGACGTGTGTGTGTGTGTGTGTGTGTGTAGGGGCTGCTCCCAGTGTACACTACAGTCATCATTCTGCAAGTCTTTTCCTGTCTTCTCCACATTCCCTGTGCCTTCATTCTTCGTTTGTCTTCTAATCTTTGCCTTCTCAGTGACAGGGACGATCCAAGTGGCCCGAAGGCTAGATCGAGATGCAGGAGAGCTGAGACAGAACCCCATCGTTTCCCTGGAAATTCTGGTGAGGGACAGACCCTCTGGGGGCCAGGAGAACCGCATCCAGATAACCATCATCGTGGAAGACATCAATGACAACCCCGCAACATGCAGAAAGCTCACCTTCAGGTAGGCATGTGGGGGAATGCCTTCCTCTCGGGTGGCCCCTGGCCTCTCACTGCTCTGATACAGCATGGCATTAGGAAGCGGCTCTCTACACGCAGATGTGCAGTGTCCCGTCTTATTCAAAGATCTCTCCCTTACCCTGTCACTGTGGTACCTCTTCATTATTGCTCGTTTTCACTTTCTACCTGCATTTCCAGTTATTTTTTATTTCATTCCATTTGCACCATGGGCCCTCTCTGGAATGTGTCTTGCCTTTACTGATTGCCACCAGGGGTGAGACAATGTGGTTAGCAGTTGTAGACGCTGGAGTTCAGGACTAGTGACCAGGAGCTCCCAAAGAAACCCCAGCAAATAATATAAACAAACAAAGCCAAGTAGGTGGTAAAACAAAACATCTTAATTCACCTCACACAACTCAACTGCATATAAGTAAAAGGAAAATACAGATGCACGTGGGACAATTCTGTATGTTTTCACTTGTTCTTTGACTTATAATTATTTCACGGTAATTTAAAAGTAAAATCCTTCAGTGATTATTTATTTTTATCTTATGTGTATTAGTGTTTTGCCTCAATATATATCCATGAACTGCAGGCATGCCTGGTTCCCTGCAGAGGTCAGAAGAAGTCACCAGATCCCCTTGATATTGGAGTTATGGGCAATTATTTTGAGCCTCCACATAGATGTTAGGAACTCCACCCAGTCCTCTGGATCAGCAGCAAATGTTCATAAACACTGAGCCTTCATTCCAGCTCCATAAAGTGCTTTTTGACTCTGGGTTACTATGTCTTTTAAAAACAAATAAACAAACAAACAAACGAACAAACAACCACAAAAAACTATGGCCTGTCTTCCTGCTATTTTGTCAAAAAGTCACACAATTGGGGATTCTTCCACAACAGTGTCAGCTCTGTGGTTTCCATGCTAGCCAGTCTCTGGAAGTCTGGGAGGGGGGCAGTTCAAGGGTGGGTGCATCTCAGCAGTGACCGCTGTGTGCAGAGTGCTCTGCATCTGAAGTGAGGCCGCTGAAGAGCAGAACAGGCCTCTCTTTTGATGACCCTATAGGCAAAGTCTCTTGGGGTATATTCGATGTTCCAAGTGACTTTAGAAAGACTGAATACACAGCCTGACCACACAAAGATTCCTAGACAAAGACTGTCTGGGGGTAAGCAATAGCTACTAGGTTCATTTGTTATGTTTATGACCAGCTCCCATTTCACAACTTTCACCCTCTCCTCAGGACTAGAGGATCCGTGTGGTGGATTGCAGTCTGTTCTGCACATGCCTCAGATGCACCATGTTCCAGAAGGCTGCCCACTCCCTTCCTTGCATCTCACCTTCTCCTGACCAGTAGGGAGCTCTAAAAACAACGGGGGTGGCGATGTGAAGCTGGGTTGGGGGAGAGAATCAACTCCCTCCCTTTCAGGGCTGCCTCCTCCACATTCTGAAGGGCTCAGTTCCTGCAAGGTAGCTCTTTGCCCACAATCCTCCTTGTCCCTGGGGATGCAGTTTCAGGACTTCTCCCTCCGCTGGTATTCCCCAGGCTCTCGGTAGTAAGGATGCTACACTCTTAATTAGACCTGAGAGATGTACCAGCCCTTCAGATTTCTGCACATACCCAAACACTCCTTTGTAATCATCTCTTTACCAAATCTTCTAGAATTATCCTCATTTACCATCTACTTCCTGCTGAGACTCTGGTTGACCAAGTCACAGGCTAAACCATGGTATAGGTTGCTCTCCCAATCTGAGCATTCCAGATGCTCAGTCTCTGAGATGGGCAGGGGTGGGGCCATAGAGAGTGACACACACACCATCACATGCACAGACTAAACCCATACTCTGCTAAAGGAAGTCTGGACCCTAGAGATGGAATAGAGCTTTGCAGACTCACTCACACGTCCCTTGAAAATCTACATTGTCAATGGCCCCAGCGCATGCTGGAAAATTCTTCTAGATCTATCCTAAGCTCTCCAGCTCTTCTTTCCCTCTCTGCACTGAGTGGTATCTATGCCTGCAGCAGACTGTGCTGTCTCAAGCCCCTTTGCTGGTTTTCTCTTTTCTCATCTCTGCTCATTGAATCTTCTGGCTTCTTGTGGCCCAGAGTCCCCTGAGGTAGTAAGACAATTTGCAGACTGCGTTCCATATTACCCGGTAACATCACAGTTTGAACGTTGTGTGTCCTCCAGGCAAGCCCACAGACTGTCCTGTTCTTGATCTTCTCTCCAGATTAGCCCTGAAATCCATCACACTAAGTCAGCCGCAGCGCTGATTAGACTCATTACCGAAGATAATTCTGAACAATGCAGTCATCACCTCCAGGCTTTTCCGATGAGGGTAACTCCCAGCTGAGCTGGCGGAGGCTTAGAAGTGAGCTGGGTCCAGGAAAGAGCTAGTTTCTTTCTTTGTTCTGGAAGGTGGAAATCTTCACTTCACGAGCTCAGCCTGCAATGTCCCCCAGTTATAGCAGGGTACTGTGACTTTCAGAAGTTTCTTCAGAGAGGCAGGGGAGTGGGTGGGCTGGGTGCCAGCACTCATTAACAGCAGCTGGGGGGGGGGGGTTAGCTGGACTACCAGAGGCTACCAGAGGTGGGAGGGGCAGGACAGCGTGGAGGAGGGTCCTCATGTTTCCCACGTCTTCGCACTGAGGGCCTGTGGCTCTCCCAGGTTGATGACGAATGAGCCCAGGGCTCCACTGGAGGCATCAAAGGCAGTGAGAGGGCCTCTGCTGGGCTTGTAAATTGTCCAGCACTTGGCTGAAAGTGCTTTGCAAGCTGTTCATGAATAGGAGGCGGATTCGGAAAGCTGCTGGGCATAGTCACCTTTGCATGGGGAGGGCCCAGTGGTCTGTGTGCTGCTGCACCGCTTCCCTTAGAGTCTGGGGTTGATATATGAGGGGGAGTGGCTTTCCAAGAAAAATCTTTGTGGGAAAAATACCAAGTGTGGAGAAAAATGAAAGAACAGGTCAAAACTGCTGATGTAGCTTTAAGTGTTTGCCTAGGATGCAACAGGCTGAAGGCGGGGGAGGGGGGGGTCAGGGAGGGAGGGAGGAGAGAGAGAGAGAGAGAGAGAGAGAGAGAGAGAGAGAGAGAGAGAGAGAGAGAGAGAGAATAAAATGAGAATGAATGAATATGAGAGAATGAGAATGACTGAGTCTGGCACCAGGATCCTGACTTCTTTATATGATGGAGTCCCCCCCACCCCCATCCCCCACCCCCACCCCCCACCCCCCACCCCCCACCCCCACCCCTGCCACTGGCTCTGCAGTGTTGTAATTGAAGCTTAGATTCACAAACACCTATTACCTAGATATAACTGGGGAGTTCCCCAGAGATAACTACTTAGCCACAGTGTATAGCCAATTAAAATGCTTTACTCATGCTGGTTGGGACCACACCCAAGTGTTTGGGGTCCTGGGTGGAGCCCCAAGCATCCAGAACACATTGCTTGGAAAAGCAGAAACCCTGTCCTGCATCTTGCTGGGCAGCTAGCTGCAGGGGGCTTCACAGAAGTAAGCAGTTTGAAGCAAGTGGTTTAACAGAAGCTAAGCTACTGGAACACACAAACAAGTTGTTTAACGGAAGCTGAGGTAAGTCAGCTTGGAAATCTTGACCTTTGCTTCCCAGAGTAGAGTCAGGTACTTTCCCATGGTCTTCTCCATCAAGGAGATCAAATTCTAGTTAGACCCGAAATGGCCTCAGCGAGAGTCCAAGGTGGAGGAACCACTGCACTGTCTTGCCCCATCACACTGGAGCTCAGGGTTTACAGTGATGCTAACACAGGCGAGGAAGAATCATGTCCGGAGGCTGTAGCTTTCTGAGATAAGCTTTGAAACCCCTCCAGACTACTCTTTGCTTTCCTGAAAGATACGGACATGAGTACAAACCTCTTGGGGATGCTGGGATTAGGGATACATTCCAGAGCACACAGTAAGTATTTAATAAGTGGTCCCCAGTGAAAGGATTGATGACTAAAACCAGGCATTGTCCAGTGAAGACAGAAACAAAATGGCAGATGTGCTTTCTGCCAGTGTGGAGACCCAGGAAAACCTATCCTCTCTTCTAGAAAGCAGATGCTGTTATCAGCCATGGCCTAACACGATCCTTGCTCCACAGTTGCCAGGCCATCACAAGGAGAGGCTGTAGCATATAGAAGGGCTGTACTTTGGTTGGTAGAGAGATACCGAGAATCAGAGGACTTGACACATTGTCATAGTCTGGGTGCTTTCAGAACCAGATGTCAATCCTTTCCTATCCTTGTCCTGTAAACAGGGCCACCCCAGACCTCCATCCCCAATCCGGCTTCCGGAGATCAGTCACTTCCAACAGGATGATGGTGGAGTGGAGGAGCGTTTCAGGTCTCGGGAGCAGACTGCCACGATCAGACACTTAACAGGATGCTAACACTAACAGTCAGGATGCTAACACTTAACAGTCAGAAAGGACTCAAGGGCAGGAATGGTGAGGCCAGAGAGGAGGGCACTGTGATAGGCAAGCACTTGCAGAATTGAAAATAAGTATAAGGATCCAGCCTCCTCCTGGGTTAGAAGGCCTACTCAGTCACCATTTGTTAGGGGAAAATATTGAATTATGTCTTTTTGCCAGCATTATGTTGCCTGAAAGAGCAGCCAACGGGACGTTGCTTTTGGACCTGAGCAAGTTCTGCTTTGATGATGACAGCGAAGCTCCAAACAACAAATTCAACTTCACCACGCCATCTGGAGTGGGGAGCAGCCACAGATTTTCACAGCATCCAGCTGGCTCTGGGAGAATTGTGGTCAGTTTATGGTCATTGCATCACTGAAAGGACACTGGGGACGCTGGCCCAACAGGCATGGTGCTTTTTGCTACCCTGCAGAGAGAAATTTGCAAGGCAGTCTCCTCTCAGAGCTTCTGTAACTGACAGACTTAATAGTGGCTATGCGTTCTTTATTTTACCCAGGCTTCAGCACGGTTCATTACACAGAGCTGTGCTGGGGTACCCGGGACTTTGTGTGGCTTGCATTTGCGTTCTGTTTAGTGAGCCGCTGTAGGCACGGCTGTGCCCCCATATACACTAGCTCTTCTGTTCTTTGAGGGCTTTCTCCTCAAATGAGGTGCAAGGCAGAGAAGTCAGGGCCTGAGGCATCTGCATAGATTCTGCATCAGAGAAGCACCAGCGACCCTGGCCCTGCCGAGAGTGAAAGCAGGTAGAAAGTACAATTCAGGGCAAAGGCAGAGGGGATGGCTAGGCGTGTGGAAGGTAGGGCTCAGCAAGCGTGTGAGGCCTCTACTCACATAGGGCTCGTGCTGTAGGATGTGGGGAAAAGAACAACAAGGAGGGATGTGCCAAGTGGGTGGGTCCTGAGAGGTGTTTCCAGTGGACCTTGGGGATGAGAGCTAGCTGCCCACCACCTTTCTCTTCAGCATACCTCCTTCTCTACCTCCCATCTGAAGCCATCTTCTACACCCCGCCCCAGAGAGTTAACGGTATCATAAAAAAAACTTCTACGTGGTGGGTGGGATTCATATTTTTGTAGGTTATTAACCCATATCTACCACTTAAAGTGTAGGTACAACTAAAGAGCATCACAGGATAAGAGTGAACACTGTCAACATTTTGATGTATTTTTCTTGTTTCTTTTCTATGTGGTTTTATATATCTGTCTGTCTGTTCGTCCATCCATCCATCCATCTATATAAGTATGTTAAATAGTGGAACTGTTATTGTATAAATTCTGCATTTCTCCCACTGACCTGAAGATGGGACCTTGTTTGTTGGGTAGTGGTGTCAGGTATGTGGACATCTTTGGACGTACATGTTTCTCTGCTGGTAAATCCTGAATAAGTTCTCTAGCTGGCCACTGTCTCAGAGCTCCTCTGAAGCCCAGGCAAATGCTTTCCCAAAGGATGCTGACAATTAATTTACACAGCCACTGTATGAACATAGATCTGTCAGTTCAATAATAGACCTGTTTATCCATCCTGATCTATTATCTGTTTTGGCCTAGTTGATTGGTGATCTAGATTATGAAAATCTAAGCAACCTTGCATCTGGCAACAAGTACAGTGTGATGATCCAGGTGCAGGATGCCGCCCCTCCATACTATAAAAGCAAGTACCCTTTTCTCGTATTTCATATGGGGTCTCCCTCAGGCATCAGTGATTGAACTGTGCTGGGTATTTCTAGGTTTCACCAATCAGGCCCCCAACAGCTACTTCCTCTTAGCACTTGGGTATTCGAAGGGTCTCTTGGCCTTCTGTCTTGTTCTTTTCCCACACAGTCTCACCATTTCTGTCAGGGATTTTTTTAATGGAAATGCCAATATACAGTACCTGTCAAGTTCATGTTTAAACTCTTGGGTTTGGCACACAAGCACTTCCACCACCTGGCTATGGCCTCACTCTATAGCTCCAACCCCTCCCCTCCATCTTCCCTTTTCTTCAACTGTGTCAAGCACTTGCACCTGCCCCCTCTCCCCGAGAATCAAGGAGGTTTCTATGGTAGTGGTGTTGCAGTGGCTAGAACTCTTCCTCCCATCCCATAGTATTCCTCCTTTCTGTAGTATCCCCATTTCACACTACCATATTCCACACTTTTCCTCTTTTCATATTATCCCCACACCTCACTGTCCGCCATTAGACACTCTCCCCTACTCCACTGAACCCCTACTCCACATCACCCCTACTCCACACCACCCCTACTCCACTCCACCCCTACTCCACATCACCCCTACTCCACACCACCCCTACTCCACACCACCCCTACTCCACCCACCCCTACTCCACTCCACCCCTACTCCACTCCACCCCCTACTCCACATCACCCCTACTCCACTCCACCCCTACTCCACTCCACCCCTACTCCACTCCACCCCTACTCCACTCCACCCCTACTCCACTCCACCCCTACTCCACTCCACCCCTACTCCACACCACCCCTACTCCACTCCACCCCTACTCCACTCCACCCCTACTCCACTCCACCCCTACTCCACTCCACCCCTACTCCACTCCACCCCTACTCCACTCCACCCCTACTCCACTCCACCCCTACTCCACACCACCCCTACTCCACTCCACCCCTACTCCACTCCACCCCTACTCCACTCCACCCCTACTCCACATCACCCCTACTCCACTCCACCCCTACTCCACTCCACCCCTACTCCACTCCACCCCTACTCCACTCCACCCCTACTCCACTCCACCCCTACTCCACTCCACCCCTACTCCACATCACCCTACTCCACTCCACCCCTACTCCACTCCACCCCTACTCCACATCACCCCTACTCAGCTCCACCCCTACTCCACTCCACCCCTACTCCACTCCACCCCTACTCCACTCCACCCCTACTCCACATCACCCCTACTCCACTCCACCCCTACTCCACTCCACCCCTACTCCACTCCACCCCTACTCCACTCCACCCCTACTCCACATCACCCTACTCCACTCCACCCCTACTCCACTCCACCCCTACTCCACATCACCCCTACTCCACATCACCCCTACTCCACTCCACCCCTACTCCACTCCACCCCTACTCCACATCACCCCTACTCCACTCCACCCCTACTCCACATCACCCCTACTCCACTCCACCCCTACTCCACTCCACCCCTACTCCACTCCACCCCTACTCCACTCCACCCCTACTCCATCCCACCCCTACTCCACTCCACCCCTACTCCACTCACCCCTACTCCACTCCACCCCTACTCCACATCACCCCTACTCCACTCCACCCCTACTCCACATCACCCCTACTCCACTCCACCCCTACTCCACATCACCCCTACTCCACATCACCCCTACTCCACTCCACCCCTACTCCACTCCACCCCTACTCCACTCCACCCCTACTCCACTCCACCCCTACTCCACTCCACCCCTACTCCACTCCACCCCTACTCCACATCACCCCTACTCCACATCACCCCTACTCCACTCCACCCCTACTCCACTCCACCCCTACTCCACTCCACCCCTACTCCACATCACCCCTACTCCACTCCACCCCTACTCCACTCCACCCCTACTCCACATCCACCCCTACTCCACTCCACCCCTACTCCACTCCACCCCTACTCCACATCACCCCTACTCCACTCCCTCTACTCCACATCACCCCTACTCCACTCCACCCCTACTCCACTCCACCCCTACTCCACATCCACCCCTACTCCACTCCAAGTACACTAGAATAAACTACAACTCAACCTACTCCACTCACACCCTACTCCACATCACCCTACTCTACTCCACTCCTACTCCACCCCTACTCCACATCACCCCTACTCCACATCACCCCTACTCCACCCCTACTCCACTTCACCCCTACTCCACTCCACCCCTACTCCACTCCACCCCTACTCCACATCACCCCTACTCCACTCCACCCCTACTCCACATCACCCCTACTCCACATCACCCCTACTCCACTCCACCCCTCCACTCACCCCTACTCCCACAATCCACACCCCTACTCCACATCACCCCTACTCCACTCCACCCCTACTCCACTCCACCCCTACTCCACTCCACCCCTACTCCACTCCACCCCTACTCCACATCACCCCTACTCCACTCCACCCCTACTCCACTCCACCCCTACTCCACTCCACCCCTACTCCACATCACCCCTACTCCACTCCACCCCTACTCCACATCACCCCTACTCCACATCACCCCTACTCCACTCCACCCCTACTCCACTCCACCCCTACTCCACATCACCCCTACTCCACATCACCCCTACTCCACATCACCCCTACTCCACATCACCCCTACTCCACTCCACCCCTACTCCACTCCACCCCTACTCCACTCACCCCTACTCCACTCCACCCCTACTCCACATCACCCCTACTCCACATCACCCCTACTCCACTCCACCCCTACTCCACTCCACCCCTACTCCACTCCACCCCTACTCCACATCACCCCTACTCCACTCCACCCCTACTCCACTCCACCCCTACTCCACATCACCCCTACTCCAATCCACCCCTACTCCACATCACCCCTACTCCACTCCACCCCTACTCCACATCACCCCTACTCCACATCACCCCTACTCCACTCCACCCCTACTCCACTCCACCCCTACTCCACATCACCCCTACTCCACATCACCCCTACTCCACTCCACCCCTACTCCACTCCACCCCTACTCCACATCACCCCTACTCCAATCCACCCCTACTCCACATCACCCCTACTCCACTCCACCCCTACTCCACATCACCCCTACTCCACATCACCCCTACTCCACTCCACCCCTACTCCACTCCACCCCTACTCCAATCCACCCCTACTCCACATCACCCCTACTCCACATCACCCCTACTCCACATCACCCCTACTCCACATCACCCCTACTCCACTCCACCCCTACTCCACTCCACCCCTACTCCACTGCACCCCTACTCCACATCACCCCTACTCCACATCACCCCTACTCCACATCACCCCTACTCCACTCCACCCCTACTCCACATCACCCCTACTCCACTCCACCCCTACTCCACACCACCCCTACTCCACATCACCCCTACTCCACTCCACCCCTACTCCACAACCACCCCTACTCCACTCCACCCCTACTCCACATCACCCCTACTCCACATCACCCCTACTCCACTCCACCCCTACTCCACATCACCCCTACTCCACATCACCCCTACTCCACTCCACCCCTACTCCACATCACCCCTACTCCACATCACCCCTACTCCACTCCACCCCTACTCCACATCACCCCTACTCCACATCACCCCTACTCCACTCCACCCCTACTCCACTCCACCCCTACTCCACTGAACCCCTACTCCACATCACCCCTACTCCACATCACCCCTACTCCACATCACCCCTACTCCACTCCACCCCTACTCCACATCACCCCTACTCCACATCACCCCTACTCCACATCACCCCTACTCCACTCCACCCCTACTCCACACCACCCCTACTCCACATCACCCCTACTCCACTCCACCCCTACTCCACACCACCCCTACTCCACACCACCCCTATTCCACTCCACCCCTACTCCACATCACCCCTACTCCACATCACCCCTACTCCACATCACCCCTACTCCACTCCACCCCTGCTCCACTCCACCCCTACTCCACATCACCCCTACTCCACATCACCCCTACTCCACTCCACCCCTACTCCACATCACCCCTACTCCACATCACCCCTACTCCACTCCACCCCTACTCCACACCACCCCTACTCCACATCACCCCTACTCCACATCACCCCTACTCCACTCCACCCCTACTCCACTCCACCCCTACTCCACTCCACCCCTACTCCACTCCACCCCTACTCCACACCACCCCTACTCCACACCACCCCTATTCCACTCCACCCCTACTCCACATCACCCCTACTCCACATCACCCCTACTCCACATCACCCCTACTCCACTCCACCCCTGCTCCACTCCACCCCTACTCCACATCACCCCTACTCCACATCACCCCTACTCCACTCCACCCCTGCTCCACATCACCCCTACTCCACTCCACCCCTACTCCACTCCACCCCTACTCCACACCACCCCTACTCCACATCACCCCTACTCCACATCACCCCTACTCCACTCCACCCCTACTCCACTCCACCCCTGCTCCACTCCACCCCTACTCCACATCACCCCTACTCCACATCACCCCTACTCCACTCCACCCCTGCTCCACTCCACCCCTACTCCACATCACCCCTACTCCACATCACCCCTACTCCACTCCACCCCTACTCCACACCACCCCTACTCCACATCACCCCTACTCCACATCACCCCTACTCCACTCCACCCCTACTCCACACCACCCCTACTCCACATCACCCCTACTCCACATCACCCCTACTCCACATCACCCCTACTCCACATCACCCCTACTCCACATCACCCCTACTCCACATCACCCCTACTCCACTCCACCCCTACTCCACTGCACCCCTACTCCACTCCACCCCTACTCCACATCACCCCTACTCCACTCCACCCCTACTCCACATCACCCCTACTCCACTCCACCCCTACTCCACTCCACCCCTACTCCACATCACCCCTACTCCACTCCACCCCTACTCCACTCCACCCCTACTCCACATCACCCCCTACTCCACTCCAACCCTATTCCACACCACCCCTACTCCACTCCACCCCTACTCCACATCACCCCTACTCCACTCCACCCCTACTCCACTCCACCCCTACTCCACTCCACCCCTACTCCACATCACCCTACTCCACTCCACCCCTACTCCACATCACCCCTACTCCACTCCACCCCTACTCCACTCCACCCCTACTCCACATCACCCCTACTCCACATCACCCCTACTCCACTCCACCCCTACTCCACTGCACCCCTACTCCACTCCACCCCTACTCCACATCACCCCTACTCCACTCCACCCCTACTCCACATCACCCCTACTCCACTCCACCCCTACTCCACTCCACCCCTACTCCACATCACCCCTACTCCACTCCACCCCTACTCCACTCCACCCCTACTCCACATCACCCCTACTCCACTCCACCCCTACTCCACTGCACCCCTACTCCACATCACCCCTACTCCACTCCACCCCTACTCCACTCCACCCCTACTCCACATCACCCTACTCCACTCCAACCCTATTCCACACCACCCCTACTCCACTCCACCCCTACTCCACATCACCCCTACTCCACTCCACCCCTACTCCACATCACCCCTACTCCACTCCACCCCTACTCCACTCCACCCCTACTCCACATCACCCCTACTCCACTCCACCCCTACTCCACTCCACCCCTACTCCACTCCACCCCTACTCCACTCCACCCCTACTCCACTCCACCCCTACTCCACTCCACCCCTACTCCACTTCACCCCTACTCCACTCCACCCCTACTCCACTCCACCCCTACTCCACATCACCCCTACTCCACATCACCCCTACTCCACTCCACCCCTACTCCACATCACCCCTACTCCACATCACCCCTACTCCACTCCACCCCTACTCCACTCCACCCCTACTCCACTCCACCCCTACTCCACTCCACCCCTACTCCACATCACCCCTACTCCACATCACCCCTACTCCACATCACCCCTACTCCACTCCACCCCTACTCCACTCCACCCCTACTCCACTCCACCCCTACTCCACTCCACCCCTACTCCACATCACCCCTACTCCACATCACCCCTACTCCACATCACCCCTATTCCACATCACCCCTACTCCACTCCACCCCTACTCCACATCACCCCTACTCCACTCCACCCCTACTCCACATCACCCCTACTCCACATCACCCCTACTCCACATCACCGCTACTCCACATCACCCCTACTCCACATCACCCCTACTCCACTCCACCCCTACTCCACATCACCCCTACTCCACTCCACCCCTACTCCACACCACCCCTACTCCACTCCACCCCTACTCCACTCCACCCCTACTCCACTCCACCCCTACTCCACATCACCCCTACTCCACTCCACCCCTACTCCACTCCACCCCTACTCCACTGCACCCCTACTCCACATCACCCCTACTCCACATCACCCCTACTCCACATCACCCCTACTCCACATCACCCCTACTCGACTCCACCCCTACTCCACTCCACCCCTACTCCACATCACCCCTACTCCACTCCACCCCTACTCCACTGCACCCCTACTCCACTCCACCCCTACTCCACATCACCCCTACTCCACTCCACCCCTACTCCACATCACCCCTACTCCACTCCACCCCTACTCCACTCCACCCCTACTCCACTCCACCCCTACTCCACTCCACCCCTACTCCACTCCACCCCTACTCCACTGCATCCCTACTCCACATCACCCCTACTCCACATCCACCCCTACTCCACTCCACCCCTACTCCACATCACCCCTACTCCACTCCACCCCTACTCCACATCACCCCTACTCCACTCCACCCCTACTCCACATCACCCCTACTCCACTCCACCCCTACTCCACTCCACCCCTACTCCACATCACCCCTACTCCACTCCACCCCTACTCCACTCCACCCCTACTCCACTCCACCCCTACTCCACTCCACCCCTACTCCACTCCACCCCTACTCCACTCCACCCCTACTCCACATCACCCCTACTCCACATCACCCCTACTCCACATCACCCCTACTCCACATCACCCCTACTCCACATCACCCCTACTCCACTCCACCCCTACTCCACATCACCCCTACTCCCATCACCCCTACTCCACTCCACCCCTACTCCACTCCACCCCTACTCCACTCCACCCCTACTCCACTCCACCCCTACTCCACATCACCCCTACTCCACATCACCCCTATTCCATATCACCCCTACTCCACTCCACCCCTACTCCACTCCACCCCTACTCCACTCCACCCCTACTCCACTCCACCCCTACTCCACATCACCCCTACTCCACATCACCCCTACTCCACATCACCCCTACTCC